>NC_064854.1:4744301-5114527 GCF_024139225.1 Suncus etruscus
GACAGTTTGTGTTTTGAAAGTAGCTTCGGCCTCTGTGTCCTTGGTGTTCTAGACTGGGGAGTACGAGGAGGTGCTTGTCTTCCTGTGGCTCTGGTGGTGGACGGTGGCCCGGTGAGGGGTTAAGGCCCAAGAAAAAGCTTCTCAAGCAGAGTTGAGGACGAGGTCAAACGGTGGACGACAATTTACCGTGTTAGAGCATTTTGAATGTGACAAATGATCCATGTGGGTTTTCCTATTAACCAGCTGCCAAACTTTTCCAAGCCGGACATTGCGCCTCCTTCCTGTCAGGAGGGGAGGCTCTCTGGTGAATATTGCAGTTTCTCTGCTAGATTTTGGTGTGGGAGTGCTTCTCAGTGCTCCTGCTCGAAGGGCTGACGTTTTGGTTTGAAGGCAAGCACCTTAGTTATCAGGCAGAGAACAATTACAGTGTTTTAATGAACAGTAAATTCATTTGCTAATAAGTGTAACATTGAAATGACTAAAAAAGTAGTTCAGTTTTGGGGAGAGGAAAAAACCCTTTTTTACCCCCTTCATTAAAAGTTGCAGACCTGGGCCGGAGAGATAGCATGGAGGTAAGGTGTTTGCCTTTCATGCAGGAGGTCATCGGTTCGAATCCCGGCGTCCCATATGGTCCCCCGTGCCTGCCAGGAGCAATTTCTGAGCCTGGAGCCAGGAATAACCCCAGAGCACTGCCGGGTGTGACCCAAAAACCACAAAAAAAAAAAAAAAAAAAAAGTTGCAGACCTTGGGGCTGGAGAGATAGCTCAGCGGTAGAGCATTTTGCCTTGCACGTGGCCAACCCAGGACAAACTTGGGTTTGATCCCCAGTATCCCATGTGGTTTCCCAAGCCTGCCAGGAGCAATTTCTGAGTGCATAGCCAGTAGTAAGCCCTGAAAACTGCCGGTGTGGCCCACAAAACCAAACAAAACAAAAACCAAACAAAATTTGACATAAACTTGACTTTATTTTTTTTGTTTTGTTTTTGGGTCACACCCGGCATTGGCATTGCTCAGGGGTTATTCCTGACTCTATGCTCAGAAATCGCCCCTGGCAGGCACAGGGGACCATATGGGATGCTGAGATTCAAACCACCGACCTTCTGCATGAAAGGCAAATTCCTTACCTCCATGCTATCTCTCCGGCCCCATAAACTTGACTTTTTATATGCATTAATTTCATATTAGGTGTTCAGATTGCAGTTAAATTATATTTTTATATTTATTTCACAGTACATACTAAATCAAATTATGATAAAAACAGAACTATGTCCTATCATAGCTTATTTTTTTCTCCCCCTTTACAGCATGTCTGAAAATTGGCAAGTGTCTGTCATACTTAGGCCCTGACAATTAGATGCCCTAGCATAGAGGACAACCTTCCTGTGTTTATGGTATTTTTGTCATACAGCAAACATATCTATGGTAGTTTTCTTGCAACATGTTCATTATTTATGTATGCTTGAGGGAAACCCTGAGAAGTGGCTACTAGAATTGTTCCGACGAGGTCTGGCTCTTCTAAGGTGGTATGGCTATAAACTGCTGTTACCTTTAAAAAATCATACTGTTCATTCTCAACAAGGAAAACCAAAGTATAATGATGATGATTAAAATTTTAGTGGAAATATTATTAATGAAAATAATTTCATGAGATCCTAAAATAAGATAAGAAAAGTGGAAAGCTGAAGTCAAACTTTTCTTCCTGTGAATTTGTTTTTCTGTTTATGTTGGATAGTGATTTTTGGAAAGTAATAGAAAATTTTCCTCTGAATATGGATTTTCTGTCTTCCGTTGCATTATGCTGAATCTTCCCAGACTTGCTGAGATGCAGGAAAATTTTGTGAAGTGTTTTAGCTCTGCTGGGAAGAGAATGGAGAGACACGTTTCTAATAGGGATGTCTCCAGGGACCTTGGGAACCTGTTGAGGATAATGGGATTGGTCTTTCACCACAGACAGCAGGGTTTTAAATGCAGCCTTTGTTCATCACAGCACTGTTTACCATAGCCAGAATCTGGAAACAACCCAGATGTTCTTCAACAGATGAATGGCTAAAGAAACTGTGGTACATGTACACAATGGAATACTACGCAGTCGTCAGGAAAAAATGAAGTCATGAAATTTTCCCACACATGAATGGACATGAAAACTATTATGCTGAGTGAAATATGTCAGAGGGAGAGAGATAGCACAGAATAGTCTCACTCATCTATGGGTTTTAAGAAAAATAAAAGATATTATTATAATAATGCCCAAAGACAATAGAGATGAGGGCTAGAAGGACAAGCCATGATATGAAGCTCACCACAAAGAGTGGTGAGTGCAGTTAGAGAAATAACTACACCAATAACTATCCTGACAATGGTAGTGAGTGAGAGAAATAGAATGCCTTTCTCGAAGACAGACAGGGGGTAGAAAAGGAGGGAGATGGGGGCATTGGTGGTGGGAAGGTTGCACTGTGAAGGAGAGTGTTCTTTTTTATCACTGAAACCCAACTACAAATGTGGTTGTAATCATGGTGCTTAAATAGATATTATACAAAAAAGCAGAAAAGGAGCATAAGCTGGCATCTCTTGGAAAGTATACATTAGTAAATTGTCTAGCATTCTTTTAATTTTCTGTGTTCCTCAGATAAAATATAAACACTATGAAAGTTGGGTCTTAGCTTTTATCACTAAGATGTTAGCCATTGAGTAGGTACTGGGTGGATACAGTTGAGTTGGTGAGTCTCTTTGAAGAAGTCTTTATTTCTGTTTTTAAGCCACCGGTACAGTAGCCAAATTTCTGAAGTGCTATTGGTTATCTTACAACTTTGTCACCTGTTAGGAATTTTTGTCCTCTGAGGACATAACACAAGAACATCAAAACATATGTCAGTAGGATTGTTGGTTCATAAGGCTCTTACCTGCGAGGGAGGAACTCATAGACGGGTTCTTTGCTACTTTTCCATGGTTCCATTTGTAGTTTGGAGGTGCATCTTTTCCATTTCACTATTAGTGTAAACTCTCCCCCCTCCCCGACACACACACAAGGAGGTCTCTGGGGGAAATTTTATGGAGGGAAGGAGAATAGCTTCATAGCCTCTTGGTAGACTCCTGCTTTGGGAAACATGGCTGACTTCAGATTTTCCGTGGAACCATATTTCATGGTGTATCTGTTCCCATGCTCGACCTGATTTTCAGGACTTAAGTTGCAGACTTAATGGATCATTGGCACTATCTGTGGAGCCCTGTAGGTTTGGACTGAAGGATTTGGGGACTTATTTCGAAGTTAGTAGTTCAGGGGGAAAACCTCAGGTGAGAAGCTATTCTCAGTGTGGTGTTGTGACCATCGGTGCATCAGGAGACTCAGATCACTCCAATTGCAGTGGGGATAAGAAAGTTGGTCGAAGCAGACTTCTTTAGGTTGGGGTGAATTGCAGGCTTGCAAGCTGTGGTACTGAAGTATTGATCAACTGTTGGATATTAAAGTATGGACGTTTCACTTCCAATACATCTTTCAGTTCTCTATAGTAGTCTTACATTCCTCAGCCTTGTATTGGCCATCATTCTATATTGTCTATGTAGATGTACAGCTGTGGGGAAAGTGTGGCTGGTCTCTATTTTCTTACTATGTCTGTCAGTCATACTTGACTTTTTTATGCACCTGCATCACAGTTGGATGTGCCTTTAGTTCTTGTCCTGGAAACCTCAACCTGTCTCAGCAGCCTGAACCATAAACAGTTAGTATATGGTCGATGTATGCGTGCTGTGGTGTGCATACTGTGTATTCTTGCTGTGCTTGCATGCTATCGTCAGCATGCTGACCTTGTGTATTAGTGCAGACTGAACCCCTGGCCTGTGCATTTATATACGTTGAGTTTCTGGATTGTGTATTAGTGCAGACCAAGCCTTCAGGCTGCATATTTGTTCATGCTAAGCACCTGGTCTGTATATTTTGAAGCCCAACTCCCTAGACTGAATCCCTGGGTTGAATGTTAGTGTACACTCATCCCCTGGTCTGTTTTCCTATGCATCCTGGACCGTGCGTCTGTGTGGGCAAATCTGAAGTCTTTCTGTTCCCCTTGGATTCCTTAACTAACGACTTGACTTTTATTGAGCTACAGCAGACTGGAGAGTCTGGCATGATTGTGACTGGATCCATTTTGTTCTCTGCAGTTCTGTTTTGAGCAATTTGGAGTTGACTCATGCGAATCCTGTGCCATGACCTTGTTCTTGCTCCCAACAACTCCTCCTGGGGACTGGTGACATGGCATGGCTATAGACGGATGTATCATAAGCAGATCCAGACTTCAGTTAGCCCTGGAATTCGTTATCATCGGAGATGAGGCCTTGAGTGGCAGTGCCAGCAAGTCTCTTTCCTTAATCACCTGGTGGGGTTTCACTGCTAGGGAAACACCATCTTCTGAGACCTGCTGATGTGACCAAGTTCTTGCTTGAACTCAGCGGGTGAGTTCCTGAGTGAAAAGATATTATATAATTTCAGTGGTAGAAAGAGGAAGGACTTGTTCCAGTATCTTCCCCAGGCCTGTGAACACTTTAAATCTGTTCTGTGGAAATAAGTGGCGCCTGTGACAGGTCACTGTGACACTCAAGACTCCCGCCCACTCATGCCCCCCGGGAACTAGTTATAGCTTTTTCTTGGAGTACTCTCTGCATGACAGGACTGAATCCATTCTATCTGGCACTTGGCTCTTCTGTGGCAAGGCCAGCGCCAGATGCCTTTGTTTTCACATTCTCCAGGCATTGCTCATGTATGTATTGTTGTGTTCAACTTTGGTGTGTGTGTGTGTGTGTGTATGTGTGAGCCCTATACAACCCCCCCAAAGATAACTGAAATTCCCATTCTCCAACACGAATAGACACACTACACAATCTACACTCTCTCTCTCTCTCTCTCTCTCTCTCTCTCTCTCTCTCTCTCTCTCTCTCTCTCTCTCATCCTCAACTATACACTAACCTGAAATAACTGGAAAATTCTCCATTCCCCCCAAACAGGCATGTATACACAAACCCTACACACACACACCCACACACACCCACACACACACACACCACACACCCTCCACCCTCAACTTAAGCAATGGTGGGATGTCCTGTGACCTGAAATAAACTGTAAATTCCCCCATTCCCCCAACAGGCATGCACACACATTACACACCCTACACACACACACACACACACACCACCACACACACACACCACACACACACACACACACGCACTCCACCTCAACTTCAGCAATGGTGGGATGTCCTGTGAGGATTGAGAAAGAAACAAGCTTTTTTTTTTTTTTTTTTTTGAGGCACTTTTTTTACTAATTTACATCTTACCAGCAAAGCCTTTCAATACTGTGTTTCCAACCAGGTTGAAAGATATTCATCATGCAGGATGGTTTCTCTTCTGTCTTTATTAGGCCACTTCCAGCCAGGTCTTGCCAGGCCACCAAAGTCAGAGAGGAAACTTTTGGGCTGTGGTGCCTGTGAACAGGACACTAGAATGAAGGGACGGCAGGTTGGGGGTGGAATGTCTCATCTTCTCAAGGCCCTGCTGATTTTATTAGAATGTTCCATCTCAGGAGGCTGGTGTGTATCGAATGTTTTTTTTTTTATTCTCAGGATCATGCCTTCTGTTAGCTTCTTTAATCCTTACATCAGGTTTATTATTCTAGATATCTGAATATGCCTTTGTTCTAATTATGTCATTTTTGACTTTTTCTTGGTCAATTTCTCTTAAATTCTCTTCAAGTGGTTTTTGAGTATCTACCAGACATTGTGAATTGTAGGTGTTTGAATGCTTGCTTTCTTTGGGTTGGGGTGGGGGTTAAAGAAAGTTTATTCCTTTAAATATTTGGAGAACTTGTTATGATAACAGTTTGGTTTCTTGAAAATGATTGGATCTGTTTGCAGTTTGCTTTCATTCACTGTTATTTTTTTAAAGTTTTTTTTTAAATGGCTTATAGCTGTGCCTATGCTAGATTTTCTGGTATATAATGTTTCTACACACCTACTTTTAGTGTCAGCCTCCCGCCACCAATGTGCAATGTTAACTTTCCTGACACCCATCTGACTCCTTAAAAAGGACATTTTCTGGGTTATCTATTATTGTTTGGGTCTCGATTTTATTTTGTTGACTCTGTGACTTAGATACTATTTATATACATCACCTCTACCCTACTGATGTGTCCCAAGGCCCTTGAATCTCTGCCCTATGTTGCCTCATGTCTGCTTCTTCTTTCCTTTGTTGTCTTTGTGATTAAAGTAATCTAAAGCCAACAGTTTGCCCCATTTTGATACCTTGCATTCCCTTTCCATGCTATTTTATATAAAACAGGTGAGAACATTGGGCTTTTGGCCTTCTTCATGATATCCTCTTAATTCCATCCAAGTTGCAGGGACTTGCATGATTTCTTCATTTCTTACAACTAGTGTTCCATTGTGTGTGTATATACATTTCTTATAACTACATAGTGTTCCATTGTGTGTATATATATATATATATTATAAAAAAATCAATGCAGAAGCCTTGTAGTTAAAAGGTTTTATTTCATAGATGAAAAAAGAGCAGAGTGAAGATACTCTAGTAATATACCAACAGTTTAAGAACACTTGACTCAAAAGGCCATAAGTTTTTTCATCTGTGAAAAATGCAAAGAGCAATTTCTTGTGCCTACATCAAATTTAGTCCCCGACAGTCCTACTTGGTGACCAGATCTGATCTCAGGCGCTAAGGGATCTTGGGCAGCTGGCTGAGTCGGTTATGCTTGTGCTTCTAAGCTGCTCATTTAATTTTCTCTTGACCACTTGTTTTACACCACACTTTGTGGAAATATAAACAATTGGTGAGGGTGAATCACTGTGACCTGATGTCTGTGCCCTTCAGCACACTGTTGGAACTGCTCCATGTTTCTCTGCTCCATGATGCCATTTTGCACCTGTGTCTAATGAGCTATTTGACATGGCTCAGGTGTGGGCTAAGACATAGCCTATTCAGACCCAGGCTGGAGCACTGGCCAGATCAGAGCAAATCTTCCCCTTCCAGATTCTAGGCCCTGTACTGCCATTCACCTCTGGCTTTTTGCCTGGTGCCTGCCTGGGGGATGGATAAATGAGGAAGCACCTTAGGAAGGATTACATCATCTATAGCCCCAAGACTGTTTCCTGGTCAGCAAGGACAGTGAGAACCTTTCCAGATTCTGAAATGAGTTTTGAGGAAGTTCAGGGCAGAGACACCTTTTTTCTTCTGCTAACTGGGGACTGAATGTGGGTGGATTTAGACACGCCAAGTCTGCCTGTTATTTCCAACAGCTGTGGTTGGTGGCCCTGGCTTGTACGTTGATGTCTTGGGGAACAGGTACTAGGGGGAGGAGGAGTGGTTTTATCTGAAGGGGCTGAATTTTTTTTATTGTTTTGTGAGTTCATTAGGGGATGTCTTAGTGTGATAATACTCTGTTGTGAAGGGGAAAGCTTCAGCTCAGAGATAACTAAGGGATGATGGTAGCCATGAGAGCTGTATTAAGATTGCAAACAGATTTCCCAGCTTCAAGGACTAGGCTTAGTTCACTTGACATATTGCCCTTGGTTTAATTCATTTACTGTATTTTTCACTCTGTAAGAAGCATCTGAAAATAAGATGGACATTGTTTTTATATGCTCTCCTCCCCCTGCACTCAGGTTTCAGCTTCAAGTAGCATTTGCTCCATCACATGCATTTATTTTTGGGGTGGGGGAAAGTGCTGCATCTTTTGGTACGACAAATATGGTAATTTATTAATTTAATTATTAATTTCATTCACTCCACTTTATTTGGGGCGCACGTGGCTATGATGACTTGTTTCCCTTTGTCACAAGTTCAGACTGTTGATGGCATTTTGGTCTGGTCCTTTGGGACTTTCCTGGAGCTCAGGAAATTTTACCTCCTGTGACAGGACAAGGTACTAGAGAAGGAATCCCATGGGAGGCCGTCTTCCATTTTTGCACCTTGCCTCAGAGCTTTAAGTCATTCATGGCTGTTTTCACTTACAGAGTACAAATCTGAATACATCTTATTGCATCTGAAAGTTTGTAGTATACTTACAAATTGTTCCCATGTTCACTCTTTATTTTTTTAAAAGTGTTCATCTGGGAGCACTTTGAAGATAGTATGATTGTCAGCATTATTCACGGAATATGAGATTCTGCTTCCATTTTCCAAACGAAATCATGGAACAGCTTAAAGCTGTCTAGGTTTTGAACAAATTGCTATTATATGTATACATGTGGTTATTTTGGTTTCCGCTTATTGCCCTTTTTCTGAGGAAGAGGGGTTTGGATAAGAAGCTGAGTGGGAATAACTGTATGAAGGAATGCAGGGTTTGCATTTGGATTCCAGGGTTTGCATGACATGTGGATTGTCTAAAACACTCTTGGCCCCAGAATATAGTGATGGATAAGGAAAGAAATTGAGTGGAAAAGAAGAAAGACAGATGAGAAATAATAGGGGATAGGGACCAAGGGCACTCAGATGCATTGGTGGTATTAAGAAAGGACAGAACTAAATATCCAAGACACAGAGCCTACAGCAATGAAGTCCTTAAGGCCCAAACTGTAACAACCAAACTTATAAAGGTGCCCGTCATGATAGGCGCTAGGTGATAGGATGGATTCTGGGAACATGGGTGGAGGGAGATTGACACTGGTGGTGGGATGGGTGCTGAAACATCGTATGTCTAAATCTTAACTATGAATAACTATAAATCATAGTATTTTTAAATAAAAAAAAACAGGCTAAGTGGGGTAGTGAGAAAAAGGCTTTATTTTTTATAGGGGGGGTCTAGGAGCCAATTTTGCTTTGCATGGCTCCTCCTGCTGACATGTTTGTCCCCATTGCCATCTCTCTCAGGTTAGTTTTTATATGGATTTCTTAAGGGTCTCTCTCCAGGGTCCTCTGGAGTGTGGAGGACTAGGTATTTGAGAACAACAGGGCCTCAAATGTGCTTTCTAAAGATGTGCTTAATATATTAAGAAATCTTTATCTCCCATTTAAGTACTAAGCAGGCCCCACCCTGCTTAGCTTCTGAGATCAGACAAGATTGGGCATGTTTTGGGTGGTATGACCTGGCACACATCCCAAAGAACAAGAACAATCAGTGTTGGCTGGGATGTGGGGAGAAAGGAACTCACATTTACTGCTAATGGGAATGCCATCAGCCTTTCTGAAAAATAATGTGGGGATTCCTCAAAAGACTGAAAATTGAGCTCCCATATGATCCAGCCACTCTTAGGGACATACTCTGGGAACACAAACACATAATACAAAAATACCTTCTGCAACATCTATATTCATTGCAGAGCTATTTACAATAGCCAGACTTTGGAAACAACCAAGATGCCCTTCAACAGATGAATGGCTAAAGAAACTGGTACACATACACAGTGGAATATTATGTAGCTGTCAGAGATGAAGTCATGAAATTTTCCTATACATGAATGTACATGGAATCTTTTTTGGGGGGGAGGGGTTTGGGCCACACCTATTTGATGCACAGGGGTTACTCCTGGCTAAGCACTCAGAAATTGCCCCTGGCTTGGGGGACCATATGGGACGCCGGGGGATCGAACCGTGGTCCTTTCCTTGGCTAGCGCTTGCAAGGCAGACACCTTACCTCTAGCGCCACCTCACCGGCCCCAACATGGAATCTTTATGCTGAGTGAAATAAGTCAAAGGGAGAGAGATAGATGCAGAATAGTCTCACTCATCTATGGGTTTAAAAAAAAATAGGACAGAATGGTAATAATATCCACTGATAATAGAGATGAGGGCATGCACTAATAACTATCATGACAATGACAGTGAGTGAGAGAAGTAGAATGCCTGTCTCAAATACAGGCAAAGGGTGGGACAGAGGGCGATGGGATATTGGTGGTGGGAATGTTGCACTGGTGAAGGTTTTTTTTTTTTTTATGGATGAAATCTAATTACAAACATGTTTGTAATCATGGTGCTTAAAGATATTTTTAAAAAAATAAGAGACCTTTGGTCTTTGTAACCTGCTTTTGAAAACCACTGTCCCTACAAGACTACCATGTTTTTTCTCCTAATTCGTGTTTTGTGAGGGGGCAGTACTGGAGGGCTGAGCTGATTCAGGAAGAGGAAGTGGTAGAGTTGGAAAAGGGTGATAGTGGGACACAACAGAGGTAGTGGTGGAGGTAGAGTTGATGTAGGAGGAGGGAGAGCTGATGGTACAATTAGTCATAAAGTAGCAATTAATATCTACTGACCACTATTTTCTGTGCTTGATCATACAAAAACTGTCTTATGAGGTGACTAATACGGTTTAAGTGTTTTCTCCTAAGTCACTTAGCAAGTTGTTTTGTAGAAACTCTAGAGCTTGCAATCACATTGCAATTAGTCTGACCTGTGCCATTGATGTGGGAATGCTCAGTATAAGATGGGAGTAATATTTACTCGGGGAAGGCATTTTATTATGGGAAAACTATTTCTCAAGATTGATAGATTCTGGGCATTAAGTATTTTTCAGTAGGGTGATGGAAATGTTCTAAATGTAGACGGGAATAGTTGTTTAAATATGCAATTATACTTTTATTTACTGAGTTGTAGACTAAGATGATTTTTGTGTTACTTTGATCTCAATCACATTATTTAAAAAAAAAATGAAAGGTTAGACAACTTCTCTTCCCCTTGGAAAAAATGGAAATGGATGTTTCGATGCCCCAGTTACATAGAACTCAAGTTTCCTCAAATTCAAGTTTAGTCAAACTGAGACAACTTGGTGATTTTCTTTATATAGGAAAACATCATCCATTTGGTTTATTTTGGTTTGGTTTTGGGTCAGGGCCTACACTTGACTCTGGACTCAGGGATAACTTCCGGCAGAACTTCAGGGGCATCATATGCATCAAACCTAGATTGGCTGCATTTAAAACATGTGCCTCACCTGCTGTCGTTTCTCCAGTCCTTTGCTTTCTTCTTTTAAGAGAATTTTCTATTCTTAGATAAGAGGTGGCCCAGGCTCTTTCGTGCTAATTACAATTAACATTAATTCACATAAATAGAAACCAGTACCTTCATTTGTTAAGACTGATGGCTCTTTAGGAAGGAGCTTTTTTCCTTCTGTCTTCTTGGGCTTGAAAATAGTTCATGAAGTTTAGCTTGACACAGATATAGTACAGCATTAAGGTGTTGGCATTCGTGGCACATGAATTCTAGAACCCTGTATAATCAACCCCCTGAGCCACACCACAAGTTGATACCTGAGCACTGAACCAGCAAGTAAATCCTGAGCACTTCCAGGAGTGGCCCTAAACAACAAGTAATTAAAGATGGGGAAGTAAAGCCAAGTTTCTGATTTTCTTTTAGGGCAATTTGCTATAAAACCTCTCAGACACGAAACTGCCACTTTGCTTTAGTAAGCACAAGATACAAAAGTTGCTACAGATAGGAGATGAGGTAGGGGTAGGCCCAGGTCTGCTCTAGGTTTGTGGTCCCTTTGTTACCCAGCAGTGTGTGCTTCCTGTTACACTCTCCTCTTGTCCAAATAGCTACTTCTTCCCCAGACATGCCTTATTTCATTTTGGATATGGATGAGTGTTCAGACTGCCCAGGGAACACTCTGTGGTCTCTTGAGCTGTAATCCTCTTAGGCCTCTGCGCTTTCTAGCCTTTGTGTCAGCAGTTTACGCCAGAATTTATTAGATGTTCTACATGCATGGGATGTTAGTGGGTGTAATTTTCTTATTTTATTAATTTTATTGCACTACCTTGCAATGCTTTTTATCGAAAGTGCCTATTTTTGCTTCAAATTAGAGCACCAGTTGGTGGTGCACCTGGTGACATTTTCTGTGCCATTCTTCTCTGGAGCCTTCATGTTTTGGGAAGCAGTGGGTCTGAAATGGGTGTGATGTGCATTCCATAATTCACAGAGAGGAAGAGGGATTCCCATGGCCCCTGTCCGGGTAGGACAAGAGACGCAGGTCCGGCAGCAACTCTGACGCAGGAGATAATCCACACATGGTTGGAAAGGAATAGCAGGCCAGAGACTCACACCACAAGCAGTTCACCCACAAGCCAGTCGCTCCACCTTGTGGAACACGATCCAAGATGGCAGCTTCTCCTCCAGGTCTTCTGAGTAACTTTTATTGAGATTAAACCAAGCCCATTCCCAAGGGGAGGGGAAAAAAACAGATGAGGAGGCACTGGGGAAACATCTTTTTAACAGGAAAACCAAAGGAACCAATCAAGAGACCTCTAATTAGAAGGCAATATGAGGACCAATCTAAGGGTCTTACCAACACATTGGCCTCCTGCCTTTGGTGTGATTCCACTTGGTGGTGGGGTCAGTAAGAAAAAAGAAAAGCAGGAACTGTTTCTGGAGGGAAAATACCAGGGAAAACAACCTAGCAAGAACCCTCCTTACTATGTATTTCCTGATCTTCTCAACTGATTTTTTGGGGGAGAGTGTTGAAAGAGTGGGGCATTTGGGTTCTTCAAGAAGGGAGTTGGTAAGTGGGGGAAATACAGGAAACAACCATTTACAATATTGTAAATCACAGAACCTTAATCAATACAAAAAGTTCAACCAAAAGAAAAAAACAAACCCACCAAATAGTGATGTTCTCACTCAACTTTAGAGGAAAGCTTACTTTTGTTAGTTTATGCCCCCAAACACAGTGTAGGACAGGCTTCTACACTCCTTGTTTATTTCAGCACTGTACACAATATTCAGAATTTGGAAACAACCAAAGTTCCTGAGAACAGATAGGTTATAATATGTATATATCAATATACAATTATTGTATGAGGCTAATACCCAAAGACAAGAATGGGCTTGCCCATGTTAGGAAGTTTAGGTAAAGTCATATGCATGATACCCTTTTCAGTAATGTATTGCAAATGTCAGTGCCCTTAAAAGGAAAAAATAATGGTGGGGGGGGGAGAGAGAGAGAGAGAGAGAGAGAGAGAGAGAGAGAGAGAGGAGAGAGAGAGAGAGAGAGAGAGAGAGAGAGAGAAGAGATTCTACCATGGATCAGGCAACAGGACAGATGGAAGCTGGAGACATTGATGATAGGAGTTACACTTTTGTGAAGAAAGAGATGACTGTTGGAACATTTATTACTGAAACGCAACCACCAACTTTGTAATTGCGTATCTCATAATGATTAAATTTTAAAAAATTTGGTTATCAAAGAAGAATATAATTAGATCAAAAGATAAATATGCTGGAGGTATCAATTGTAGGTATGCACCTAACTTGATTTCCTATAAAGAGCTTATCATGAAGGTCTTAAGAAGCAAGCCCAGTGTCTCAGAAGGTCACATCCGTCAGGATGATGGCTTTGATGGGATGCTACACATCCTTAAACTTCACATTTTGCTTTATCCTTCATGGTTGATTTTTATTAATCCATCCCACATTTTTTAATCCATCCCACAGCAGTCTGTTATGGATCATTACCCACTTGCTGGCCCACATATTTTGTTGCTTCCTTGTGGAGTCTTCATTCATAGAGAAGTTTGGTTGCAAAAGTCCTCCAGCCTTGAGCACCAGATCAAGGTGTAGCTGGCTGTCAAGGGGGATAATGAAAAAGAAGAAAGACAAACTCAAAGATTGTCAAAGTTAAAAAAAAAAGTTGCATCTCTGTGTTTAAGACCTGCAAGTGGAAGCCACAGGGTAAGGCTGCTGTTTACTTCTGGGTTTGGAAAGAAAAAAAAATGCAATTTAAAACAAACAAACAAAAAAACAGTTAAACTCCTTGCCTTGGAGATTATGCAATAGACAGTTTTGTGCTATTTGTGTGGAAGGGTAAACTAGGTCAAGAAGTTTGACAAAATTCACCTAACCTTTGGCTTAGTTATTTAGTTTCTAGGGATCCAAAGCAAGTCATTAGAAATGTGAACTAAATTTAATGCACAAAAGGGTAAAACTGATATATGAGATTTGCCGATAATTGGAGAGGTCTACCAGCATAGGTTTAATATTTGTTGGTTTTTAAATTTTTTTGTTTGTTTTAACGTCACACCTGGTGATGCTCAGGAGTTACTCCTGCCACTGCACTCAGAAGTCACTGGCTGGGGGCCGGAGAGATAGCACAGCGGTGTTTGCCTTGTAAGCAGCCGATCCAGGACCTAAGGTGGTTGGTTTGAATCCTAGCATCCCATATGGTCCCCAGTGCCTGCCAGGAGCTATTTCTGAGCAGACAGCCAGGAGTAACCCCTGAGCGTGGCCAGGTGTGTCCCAAAAAACAAAAACAAAAACAAAAACAAAACAAACAAACAAAAGAAGTCACTGGCTCAGAAGACCATATGAGATGTGGGGATTGAACTGGGTTGGCTACATGCAAAGCAAGTGCCTTACCCATTCTACTATATGCTCTGTCCCTGTTAGTAAAGTTTAGATCTGAAAAAAAATATTTATTGAGGTATTAAAATAATCTCTTGTATTTTCACTTGGAAACAAAACCCCTAAAATAGTTTACCAAATGACTTCTAATGTGTTTAGTTCTCTCTGTATAAGAGGGTCACATTCAAGAGAATGTTGTTGCCTTGTTATCAAAAAATTTAGGCTAATATATATTTCTTTATGATTTACATTTCCAAAATTACATCTGAGTTTGTTAAGTAGGGAAAGGGGTAACATGGTAAAGAATCAATTACAAGGGGGTGTTGAAGAAATATTGCTCAGTCCTTTCTTTTTTTTTAACATTATCAGTGCACCTGAGACCACTTGACCCCTGGCCCCTGTCCTTATTTGTGATTCTCTTCAATTCAGTATCTTTCATTTTCTGGAGCCAATGGTATTCGAGACAGCTACCATTTAGATCTTTGCATTTCTTCATGCTGTTATTCTAAATACCACCTATAAGTTGTATCATTCTGTGTTTATCCTTATTCTTACTTCATTTAATATAATATCTTCCAGTTCCATCCATGTTGCTGCAAGTCACAGGATTACATCATTGCTTACAGCTATGTAGTATTCCATTCGTCTCGTCTGTTGTTGGACTAGGGTTAATTCCAAGTCTTGGCCATTGTACTGAGTGCTGCAATGAGTAGGGGTGTACCTATATCTTCTTGGATGATATTTGTCTGTCCTGGGGATAGAAAACCTAAAGGAAAAATGCTTGGTCATATCAGCTCAGTTTTGAGTATACTGAGAGCCCTGCATACTGTTTTCCATAGGAGTTGGGCAGGAGTAGATGAGAGTTCCTTTCTTGCTGCATGCCTACCAACAGATTGTTCTCATTATTTTTGATATGTGTCATCCTCACTGGTATACAATATTTTATTGTTGTCTTGGTTTGGATTTCCCTAATAATAAGTAATTTTCATATGTCTGTTCGTCTTCCTTAGAGAAGTATTTTTTCATTTTCTTTTCCATTTTTATGAGCTTTTTATGTTTTGTGGAGTTAATCTTTTGACTACTTTATATATCCTAAATACCAAATCTTTATCTCATGTGTTAAGTGCAAAAATCTTCTCCTGTTCTGTTATCTGTCTTCTAATTTTATCCTGTGTTTCTTTTGCCATATAGAAACCTTTTAGTTTGATGTAGTCCCATTTATTCAGGGTTGGTGCTATAGCTCTTGCCATAGGCAACCTATCATCAAAGACTTCTTTGAGGTCTAAGTCTTGGAGTGTTCTGCCTATGTTTTCCTCAGTGAAGTTTATGGATTCAGGTCTAATCTCAAGGTCTTTAATCCACTTTAAATTGACTTTTGTGTAAGAATGAAATATGGATCAATCTTTAATTTCTTATACATGATTATCTAATTGCTCCAACACCATATATTGAAGAGACTGTCTATGTTCCATTTCAAGCTCTTGGCTCTTTTGTCAAAGATTAATTGAGCATATATTTAGGGGGTTGTCATTGGATATTCTATTCTGACCCAGTGGTCTTAAAGTCTGTCTTTGTTCCAGTAGTGTGCTGTTTTGATCACTATGGATTTGTAGTAGAGTTAAAAATTAGGTAATGAGATGCCTTCTAGTTTCTTGTTTTTAAGTATTGATCTGGCTATTCTGTCTTTTATGGTTCCAAACAAACATTACAATCGGCTGTTCTAAGTCCTTAAAGAATGTTATCTGAATTGGAATAGTATTACAATGAATCTGTATAGTAGTATAGGTAAGATGGTCATTTTGATGATATTGATTTTTCAATCATGAGCATGGAATGTTCTTCCATATCCTTAGGCCTTCTTCAATTTTTTTTCTTAAGTATTTGGAAGTTTTTGTGGTCTAGTTCTCTTATCTCTCTCATTGTTATTTGTATTTGGTGGGCGGGAATGCTGGAGTTTCAGGTGGTTTTAAAAAAGTGATCTATTGGGGCTGGCGAGGTGGCGCTAGAGGTAAGGTGTCTGCCTTGCAAGCGCTAGCCAAGGAAGGACCGCGGTTCCATCCCCCGGTGTCCCATATGGTCTTCCCAAGCCAGGGCAATTCCTGAGCGCTTAGCCAGAAGTAACCCCTGAGTATCAAATGGGTGTGGCCTGAAAAAAAAAGTGATCTATTAAGTTGATTTTATACAAGTTGGCTATAGATATCTGCTTTAGAGGTTAGTTTCCTAAACATGCAAAGTTATATGTGTATGATAGAAATATTGCCAAATAATTCACTGATTTGTTCAATTGAGTGCTTGGTCCAATCTGCCTAGAAATATCTGATATAAATTGAAATGTCTTTCACTGTAGGCTAACCCATCTACACTGTTTGGGAAAAGTAGTGTTGGTAGGAGGGACCAGAGAGTCCCTCTCTTGGCCGATGAACCTGAGATGGGGCGAGAGACAGCTGGGAGGCCATGACTGACAATAGAATGTGGAAGCAGCTTCGGAATTGGTGTTTGAACATTTCTTGTCTGCAACAACTGTATTATGAAAAACTTGGTAAATTACAGTGTTATACAAGAAATTTAATTTAAAAAAAAAAGAAGTGGTTATTGGGTGACCTGTCATTTTTAGGGTAAAGTTAAGATCTAGCAAAGTGTATTTCAGGCATTTAGGGCATCATTACCTATGATCAGATACAATATATGTTCGATAAATGCAATAACTTGGCCATAAAATCTTTGGTAGCACAGGGTATCTGTGGACATCTGGGGCTGGTCAGGCCTTCTGTTGTTTATCCTTTCTGTGACATCAACATAACGTTGTTTGGAAAAGAGAATGTAGAATCTCTGTGGCTGTCTGTTCCAGCTGATTCAGCCTACACGGACCTTTTCTGTGCCCAAGATAATAGGGTTTTGTTTGCTCATTTCCTTCCCTACTTCATATTTGTTTGTCTACAGTCTTCTTTACTAGGGGAGCTTTGTGATTGGAAAGTGTGAGATTTCTGATTAAGAAACCAAAAAAGTAACTTTTTAAGAAAATATTTTTATAGAAACCAATGTGAATTACAAGTCTGTCAAGGTTGAATTTCAGGCACATAGTAACAGTAAATTAGGGCCATTCCCACCACTAGTGTTGACTTTCTTCCGCCACTCTTCCCAGCATGCATTTCGTATCTCCACCCTTAGCCTCCAGAACTGCTAGTGTAACAGGTCCCTTTTGTGTCTAGCTTGTTGCAGTTTGGGTCTCTTGATTCTATTGTTGTTGACGTTGGTTTGGGTATTAGATCTGACCATTCAAAAAAGTAACTCATTAAGGAAAAAACCAAGTGAAAAACACTATATCCCCAGTGCCATGCTAGTGAGCACCATCTTTCTGGGATGTGTTTGATCAGAATTGGCTGGAATCCATACAGTGCTCCTCACGTTTCATAACCCCACCAACCCTACGCATGTAGCTCAGGCCTACTTCAAGTGGGCTGTCTCCACAAAGCAGATCAATCTCCTGTACTCTCATAAACAGTGCCTAATGAAGCCTCTGAGTAGGGACAGGCAGTCAACTGCTAATTGAAGTCCATAGGCTTCTTCAAGTTTGTGGGACTGTTGAGTTTTAATATATGCGACTCTAAACCTTGAGGTGCCCTGCGAGGTGCTAGGAGGTTGCATACAACCTTGCTGGGGTGTGATGAGCTCATGGATGAATGAGAAACTCAGCTGGCAAGTCCATGTACTGGGCATAGCTGAGTCACAGAAAGGCAACCTGATTGTTGTGTCATGATTTTGAATGAAAGTGAATTAAAAAATAGAAACCCAAGAATATGTTTTATTTGTTTTTACTTGATTTTCTCTCTCACTGAAGAGAAGAGATACCGTATTTTTTGCTCTATAAGATGCACCTGACCATAAGACACACATAGTTTTTAGGTGAAAAAAAAGAGAAAAAAATATTCTAAAGCAAATGATGTACTAAGATATTTAATAAACTCTAACAGAATAGTATTTCAACATGCTAAGTGAACAGTCAACATGACATTAAGAATCATTATGACATTATGACTCTCCTCCCCTGCACTCAGGCTTCAGCTCCAGGAGGCATTCTCTGCGTGAGATGCATCTTTTGAGGGGAAAAAGTGTTTCTTATGGTATGAAAAATATAATAGGTCTTGTCTGTGGAAGTCAGAAAGTAGGGGGAAGCCTTGGTACATTACAGTTTGCATAGTCTGTTCCAGGTATGCATAAGTTTTTATTCTGTTTTTCTCTCTTAGATTAATTTTCTCCTTTCCAGAGACTTGTGTAACCTACCTGGGATAAGCAAATGAAAAGTTTTGTTTTCCTATATGTTGATATTCTCTTACTAATCACTTTTGGGTTATTTTTCAGTTGTAAGGACTAGAGAGATAGAGGAGAGGAGATTAGCATCCTCCCCAACACTGATGAATGTGCAATGTTTTACATAGAGTGGCAATACCCAGAGATTTTTTGTGTGTAGATTAGGGAAGATGTTGTACTGCGATTTGTAATGATGAATTCTTTTTTTGTTTGTTTGTTTTTGGTTTTCGGGTCACACCATGCAGCCCCCATGAGTTATTCCTAGCTCTATGCTCAGAAATCGCTCCTGGCAGACTCGGAGGATCATATGGGATGTCAGGATTCGAACCACCATCCTTCTGCATGCAAGGCAAACACCCTACTTCCATGCTATCTCTCTGGCCCAGTAATGATGAATTCTTAATAATTATAATAGGTTTCACTTGGAAATCTTATATCTTGGAACAGTTCTTAAGTATTTCTAATGTCAGAGGTAATAGATATACATTAGAAAAATTCAGTGATTTCTTGACTTGGTTAGAGAACTCTATCTCACTTGTAACTTTTGATTCAAAGCACAGTCATATTTAAAGCACCATGTTTTAAAATACCTTTCTTGATTTTTTTTTGTTTGTTTGAGTTTGGGCCACACCCAGTGGTGCTCAGGGGTTACTCCTTGTCTGTTCTCAGAAATTGCTTCTTGCAGGATAGGGGTACCATATGGGATGCTGGATCGAACCTGAGTCAGCCATGTGCAAATGCCCTACAGCTGTGCTGCCGCTCCAGCCCTACCTTTCTTGATTTCTTATAATCCCATGAAAGTATTTTTCTAGACGTTGTAGAGTTTGGTTTGCAATATTGTTGTTTTTACCTGTTGCCTAAGTTGTTGTCTTTACCATGTCTAAAAAAGTCATTGAACTCCTTATACTTTGAGTGTGTGGGAGGAAATGCAAATTATCAAATAGTCTTTGGGAGTTTTCAACACCAAGTTTGATGAAGTCCACCTAAGACTTTATGTGTATTTGCTACAGAAAATTGCATGTATGTCATGGAGTGCTAATTATGTCTAGCGACCGAAGCAGTGGTGAATAATTTCTTTTGAGATGCCATTCAGGCAAAGCAATATAATTCTTTTTTCTCCATTGCCAAGCATGTTGTATGTATTTTACGTGATGCACTTTTTTTTTTGCATAGTTCTTGAAAGAAGCTATCATTTAAAAATCTCCAAAGTCAATTGGAAGAGAGTGAAGGATGCGAGAGAAGGGTGATGTTGGGATGGGCTTGTGTAGAAACACTGATAGAAATTCTTTTCTGACCAGGATTCTTCCACTCTTTTGTAGGACCAGGTGGAACAAACCTCGCCCCATAGTCCATGTGACCTGGCAGGACCTGGCTTCCAAGGACAGCCGGGCGTCCGCCTGGCAAATCAGCAAGGTAAGAGATTTCAGGAAGCCCAGTGACTCTGTAGCCTCCCATCCTTGCAGCTATGCCAGAACTGTTCTTGAAAATTGTTCTAGGTCTCTAGGTTTAATAAGACTCTAATGTTGGCCTGTCTTTCCCCTTTGAGAACAAATTCTATAGAGGCAGACTGGGGTGTAGAGTGGGAAGGAACTTGGGGACATTGGTGGAGAGAAAGTCTCAAAGGTGGTAGAATTGGTGAGTGTAGAGTGTGATTCTCAGTGTACTAATAATTTTTTAAGATTCCTTGTGTTACGTATTTACGGGATTATGATAGAAAGAAAAAGCTAGGGACTCAAGTGGATGCCAGTATTGGTTATTTAAGTCTATTTGTTGTTGTTTGGTTTTGGGGCTATACCTAATGGTGCTCAGGGTACTTCTGGTTCAGTTCTAAGGGATTACTCCTGGCCATGCTCGGACAAACATTTCTGGTGCTGGGGATTGAACCTTGGTCAATAGCATGCAAGTCAAGCATCCTCCCTACTCTAATGTCTCTCTGAATGCAAGCTTTAATGGAGGAAAGGAAATGGATTGACCAAGAGATGGAACCAAAACAGACCCCATGGCTATGTGTTATGGTTTTAGAATTTATGTACAAAAGTTTGTAGGATTGAAATTAGTAGGAATTAGGTTTTAATTAGTAGGAATTGGGTTTTCTTTTCCAATGGCTTAGTGAGTAAGAGGATGTTCAGTTAAAATAGAACATGGGACCAGCTATGAAAAGTCTTCTCAAGATGTGAATATTCGTGCTCGCTTCGGCAGCACATATACTAAAATTGGAACAATACAGAGAAGTTTAGCATGGCCCCTGCGCAAGGATGACACACAAATTCACGAAGTGTTCCATATTAAAGAGATATTTAAAAAAAAGATGTGAATATTCATGAAACAAAGCATCATTTTAGGATCTTCAGAAAATTTTAGTGTGATGATACATGGGAAAGAGGATCTTCATTGTTGTTGTTGTTACTGGCTTTAAGACTTAGAAATCTTAAACTTACGGTGGAGACATAATACCGAAGTTAGAGTACTTGCCTTTCACATGGTTGACCAAAGTTTGATCCCTGGTCCTATACATGAGCCCATAAACATCATCAGCAGTCATACCTGAACTATAATTAAGGCCCTGAGCATTTCGGATGTTGTGGCATGAAAAGAAACAAACAAAATAAAGCTTAAACTTACTACACATTACTGCTTACAAATGGCCTCTGTGTAAAACTAAAATAATCTGTTTGTGGTTCCTAGGAAGATTTATTAATACCTATAACCAAAAGGAAAAATTTTCAGTAAAAGGACTTCTAAAAGTATCTCTTGTGTCTTTGTGTCATATGGCCAGCTATTTCTTTGCTATCATACTAATCAGTGTCACTATGGGTAATTTGGGGTGCACAAGACTGAGCAAGCTTTATTGGAAGAAAGTGAGTTCCTATTTTGACTGAGGAAATGGAAACGTATGTCTAAGATCTATCAACAGGTGAACAGGACTTGAAGGAAGGTGTGAACGCGTCTGCACTCCGGACTCAGTCTTCCAGTTCATGTTCATAACTCCCATAATACTAAATACCTTCCACTACCATGACAAAAGTTAATTCCATGATGGCTTGGACTGATTTAGCCATTGACAACCAAGCAGTGCCTGCTCCACACCTACTAGGCTATAGATCCACCATTCCACAGTGGTTGGCAACTCTGGTTGGGGACATAGTTAATGAGTTGACCCGGGAGCAGGAGGAGTGTTCCAGTGCTCTGGAAGGTCCCGGAGAGTAGTGTGTGTGGATGTGTGACCAGACAGTGGAGATGATTGACAGGACTGAAGCTTATCTTTTTGGTGAGGCAGCCAGTGAGGCAAGCCACCTGACCACCACACAATGAAGAGGTGTGGGAGGATGGTGTGTGTGTGTGTGTGTGTGTTCCTCAAGGGGATTAGTGAACCCATAATATCCATGAAAGGGTGAGAAATTATTGTTATTATTATTATTATTAAAGTTTAGGTAATTTGGAGAAATTATTCAAAGCAGTGGGAAGAATTTAGGCCACATCAGGTAGACTGAGAAAGAGTCCCTTAGACATGGTGAACTTGAACTTTGATGAAGTTACTGGCATTTTGAAAAAAATAATAGACTCGAGCTCCTTGGTTACAGCATAAAGATAAGTGGAAAAATACAGACAAGGTATTAAGTACCCACACTTAATTAATCCAGAGGAGAGATGGATAGATGAGATTAGAATGGCTTATTTTGAGGAGATGCTCAGAGAATTGACCAGTTCTGAAGAAGGACATGCACACAAACTATACCCTGAAAAATGAAAGGAAAGATGAATATCAACTTATATCTAAAGGCATTTCACTTTGGTCCAGATAGCAACAAAGTGAAAATCTGAAGGGAGAAAACATTTTTTACCATAGTAACAACCAATGAACTGGGAACAGACTTAAGCTCCGCGAATGCCAGAACGCTTGGTAATATTGGTATTTCAAAGTGCAAAATAACTGCTCATTAAAACTATACCAACACATCAATTATTAGGGAAAGTAAAATAAAACTTTAAAAGGTTGAGAAAATTGTTAACAGAAATTCTCAATAAGGGAATTAATAAGTTCTGCTATAGAAAGAAATGTGAGAATGAAAAGAACTTTAACAAAAATGTGCAAGGAAATAAGCAAAATGTCTTTATTTTTATTCCATATGAATTGTTCAAATAAGGCTTATATAAAACAAAATAACAAGATATCCAGAGTATGTGTATTTTGAAGATTGAGGTTATTCACTGAGTTCAGTCATCCCCACTCAAAGGAAAAACATAATATAACTTGGGAAAATATCTTGGAAAAATGCATAATTATTAGATATTTAAAATATTTGTGTAACTGTGATAGCGATTAATTTATTAAACTAGTTTTCCTATAGTCTTTACTCAAACCTAGCAGATAAAAATCTAAAATGGTATATACTTAGTGGCACAAAATTAATCAGAAAAATAGGATATAGCCATAAATGGATGTCAAATAACATAGCAAATAGTATACTATGAGTATTTTTAATAGTTTTAACAGGTTTGAGTTAATAGACAAAATCCCCTGTACCCAACATTTTTTTTATTGTTTTCTAAAATTAGTGTAACTTCTAGAAACGTTGCCCATATATGGAATGCTGCACTGATTTAAGCAATCTACTTCATGCAAGCCATGATCTTTGACCTAGTGTGATTAAATCAGAAGTTAGCAGAAAAATTCAAAACAAAACATGTAAACACATGTGTGGAAATTTTCAAATACACCACCCTTAGTCCACTCTTGAGTTTGAGAAAATAAAAAGGAAAAAAGAAAAAAAATAAAAGGTTATATAATGTTAAATATGACATTTAAAATCTTTTCTAAATTTTAAAGAAAAAAATCAAAATTATAAAAGCAAAAAGTAAAGACCAAGAAATTAGAGGAAAGTAATTATAAAAATTATGACCCAGAATTATTGGGCTGATAAAGTTTCAGTAAATGGAAGTGAGGGAAGTAAGACAACTAGAAATTCAGTCCTTTGCAAAATCAGCCACATCAAACATAAAGAGGAAAAGGCTCATGGAAAAACCACTTTTGGGTGCTGAAAAAATTAAACAGGAAAACTGTGAATACCTTTCTGCCAGTAAAGTGAAAATATGAGGGAAGAAGGTAATGTATTGCCAGAATATAAAAAACAGAGTTGCAACACCAGCTGCTTGGAGAAGTGGAGCAACAGAAACTCCCATTTCTGGTTGGAATGTGAAACAATAATAAGGCCACTTTGTAAGATGGTTCGGTCCTTTCTTGAAACACAGAACACAGGGGCCAGCAGGATAGCACAGTGGTAGGGTGTTTGCCTTGCATGCGGCTGACCCAGGACGAACTTGGGTTTGATACCCGGAGTCCCATATGGTCCCTCAAGCCAGGAGCAATTTCTGAGCCATAACCAGGAGTAACCACTGAACATCACTGGGTATGGCCAAAAAGACCCCCCCCCCAAAACAAATAAAAATAAAATACTGAGCATTCCCCCCCCCCCAATAATTCAGCAGTCCTACTCCTCCTTGGATTTTCTAGAGGAATTGAAAACCTAAGTTTTCATAAAATCCTGCCGCTTGATGTTTATAACTTTTCTCATACTACCCAAACTGAAAATGCCAGAATATCTGTGGTGATGGCTATCCTAGACAGACAACCCAGACAGACAGTAGGAAAATAATGTTCTTGTGAATGGAGATAAAAATAAATACAATAATTGCACGTATAATACAAAAAATGTGGAACAATAAAGCTCTTATAAATTCGGTATTAAAATAAACTTGTTAACTGGCAGAATGTATTTATCAAAAAGGTATCAAAGCAGGCACCATATATGGGGAAATGTTATTCAGGTCTGGATAAAATTCCATCGTCATTAGAACATGGGAGCAAACAAGGCAAGAAACATGTATCAAGAAATTAAATCAATAACTATTAATTAAATAATTAATTTAATAATAAATTAATAAATTGAATCTTTGCTAATAAGTAAAAGATGTGATTGTATAGAAAAGTTTTAAATGAACCCACGTTCCTTCAAACTGGCAGAAGTAATTTGAAACCAACATTTAACATTCAACTCTACTCTTGTACAATGGAAAACAGGAATAATAATGAAAAAAAAAAAGGAAAGGAATGTAGGACTAAATTCAGTTAATTGCTTAACACTATAAAAGATAGCTGGGGGTCAGTGGTAGCACAGTGGGTAGTGTGTTTGCTTTATACACTGCCAACCAGGCTCTCATCCCCATGAACCTCAGGAATGATTCTTGAACACAGAGCAATGAATTATTCATGAGTACCACCAGGTATGGCCCCAAAACCAAAAACATAGGGGCCAGAGTGGTAGCACAGTAGCATGCTGTCAACCCGGGATGGACACTGGTTTGATCACCGGCATCCCATATGGTCCCCCGAGCCTGCCAGGAGCAATTTCTGAGTGCAGAGCCAGGAGTAACCCCTGAGTGTTGCCGGATGTGGACCCAAAACAAACAAACAAACAACAACAACAACAATAATAAAAGAAGTTACTAAAGTTATATATTAAGTGGAATGCTGTTTCATCTTCATGGATTCCATACTGAAATAGTGAGCATAGTATTTTGTTTTATTTTTTTAAATATAATACAGGTACAACCAAATATCTCCCAACTTTTGTGTGTGTCTTACCAGTTGGTCCCTAACCTAGTAACAGTTGAGGCAGATTGGAAGAACAAACTGAGCAGAAGCCTTGGTTTTGTCAGAAGCAAGATGTCTTATGAGGTCTCTCATGAGAAAGCATATATGTTATTGTTAAAATACGGAAAAAAAATACAGAAAAAAATTAAAAAAAGCTCAAGAAACCAGAGTAGATGCTCCACAAAGAAAGCCACACACTCATTTAGGGATCTAAATTCCGCAGAGAAAGTCAGGCAAACTCCAAAGAGACAAGACCCAAGGTCTTCCAGCACAGGGTGGCCTAGATTCTGACTGGGACCCACAGCCACTGATTTCACTCATCCATCAGCAAAAGTGGTAAACATGCATTAAACAATTATGTCAAGAATAGTGACAGTTCATTTGAATAATAAACCTCATTTGCTTAAAATCATTTCCATAAATTTCAATAAGCATTTTATTTGAATGATAATAATTGAGTCATGAGACCATGATCTCCATTAAGAATTGCCTAATTCAGTCTTAGGGTTAGGGTTAGGGAAATAATAGAGGAAAAATGATGCTATGGTACATCATGAATACAAGTCTCAAAACAGACACATGTTGACACGGGAAAAATATTGGAATGCCTATAACACGCAAAATATTAGTATTGTCATTTATTTATTTTGGGAGTGGGTGTAGATTTTAAGGGACACCTCAGGTTTATTCCTGGTGATATGCTAAGGGGTCTTTCCTAGCAGTTTTTAGGAGTCAAGCCAAGGTTAGCTGTGTGCATGACTAGCACCTTAACTTTTGTACTCTCTAGATCCAGTATTACCACTTTGTTTATAAATATTATTTTATTGAGACAATTGTGATTTACAGGGTCCTTCTGAACCCTCCCTCCACCAATGGCCCCAAAGTGCATCCTGTCCCATCACCTGTTGCCTCCTGGCCTGCCAGTGTAACAGGCCCTTTTGAGTTTAGATGGTTAACGTTTAGGTCCCTTGATTCTGTTGTCTTTGACTTCAGCTTGGATATTTAGTTCTGTCCTTATTTATTTCCCTGCCAGTGCATTCGAGACCACTTGGCCCCTGGCCTTTCTTTAGTCCTTTCCTCTTAGTTTTTTAGAAAAATGTGGGAATATGTGAGTAGTACCACTTATTTAAAAAAATTTAAGAAAATGAATAGATTGAAATGCATGCAAATTAACGTCCTGACTTTCCAGGGTTTCTTAGCCACTGTCCAGGCCAGAATCTACATGGCCCATGGGCACCTAAGTTTTGGGTGCATGTCCTCCCTACATTGTTAGGCCTTATTGTACAGGCCTAGACTCAGTCAATATTCAACACAGGGCCTCTTCTAAACAAAATAGTTTGGGACTGAAAAGAACAAAGTGCTGTTCTTGGTTGCATCCTTGTTTTCAGGCATTTTAAGTCTCAGGTTTACATGGTGCATTTGACTTGGATTGACCTGGTTCTTTACAAGGGATCTGATATTTAGAATACAAGATTAGCTGTGACTTTCCTTAACCTGTTGCTTCTGTCTGACAAAGAGGATTTATGTCTCTCCATTATTTATTTCTTTTAAAGAAACCTGGACCCTAATATAAGCAGCTTATTTATGTGACAGTTGCTAAAAACGCCTCACACATTTTCTAGCACACACTGCAGGAAGGGATTTGCTTTCCTTTGGGATTAGGTGGCTTTGTATGAGTTGGAATAACTTTTAACATTTAAAAAATGTTTCATTGTGGAAAAATAGGAATGCTATGAAATTTTGCCATTTTAATCATTTTATGAGTATGATTTAGTGTCATTAATTTAATTCCCAGTATTATATAAGTATACCCATCTGTAGCATTTAAAAAAATTGTGTTTATCCTCCTGAATGGAAACTCTTTGCCTGTTGAGCAATAATATTCTAACTTCTAATAATCTCTATTCTACTCTGTCTTTATGAATTTTTCTCTTTCTAGTTACTTCCTATGAGTGGAATCATGTTTTCCTTTTGTATCTGACTTGTTTCACTTAATATACTGTTTTCAGATGTTATCATGATTGTAGCATATAATATCTATGTCTGGATAATAACTCGATTGTACATCTATAGCATATTCTGTTTATCCCTCCATCTATGCTACTTTTGGTCCCTGTGACGATTGCTCTAATTTATATGGGTGAGCCTGGGGCTGGAGAGATAGTATGGCAGTAGGGCATTTGCCTAATATGCAGCTGATCCAGTAAAGATGGTGGTTCGAATCCCAGCATTCCATATGCTCCCCTGTGCCTGCCAAGAGTAATTTTTGAGCACAGAGCCAGGAGTAACCCCTGAGCACTGCTGGGTGTGACTCAAAAACAAACAAACAAACAAAAATATGGATGAGCACAACTTTGTGAGTTCCTGCTTTCAATTATTTCAGATACATGCTGAGCAGTGGAATTGCTCAATAATTTTGTGATTCTAAATTTAGTTTTTTTCTTGACAGTATTTTTGAGACAGGAGATTCGGGTGAGGTTTCTGTGAGTTTAGCAGTTTTATTTTTTTTTAACTTAGACCAGTTGAGCCTGTACTTCTGAGATCAGGTGTACGAAGAAACTAGAAGTTTCAAGTCATTCAGGTTCCAAAAGTCTTCACTTATGCATGTTTTCATGGCTACATCTGTGTGGAAAGGGGATATATTACAGTCAAATCTTTTCAATTCTTTGAACCTACTGTATTTTTCATACCATAAGACACACACAAAAGATGAGGGATTTAAAATGTCTGTGTGTCTCATGGAGCGAATGCTGACACTAGCAATGAGGAGTTCTTGGGTTTCCCAGAAAACTAGAAGAGTCCTCAAAACTTAAACTCTCTCCACTTATTAATGACAGTCACAATGATTCTTAATGTCATGTTGACTGCTGTTCACTTAACATGATTGACTTATTATTCTGTTATAGTTTATTAAATATTTTAATACACCATTTGCTTTGCATTATTTTTTCTTGTTTTTCTTGTCTAAAACTATGTGCTTCTTATGGTCAGGTGCATCTTATAGAGCAAAAAACACTGTACTCCCTGGAAAACTTCTGGGTTCAAATGAAGACAGCTGCTCTAGCATTTGACATCAAGAATCAGGAGAAGCTGTCTGGTTCTGATTTTTGACAGTGCTTCTAAACCCAACGCCTCTCTTCTGATTTTAGTACCTTCTCCTGATTTTTTTTCCCCAAACAAAATTACAATTGTCACTATGCATCTTAACATGTAGAAGTATGTTTGATGAGTGTGTTTCTTCCTGGTAACAGTGTGAGAGGAGAGAAACAGAAAGTGGAATGGGAAGAGACTATTTTAGTATATTATTGGATGGTCTGCTTGCCAAGTGGAAAAGACCAAATTAGTAAAGAATGTCAGCTGTTAGGGAAGTCGAAAGAAGTCAAGACAGATTGTTTTGGGAGCAGAAGCGACGGTACAGTGGGTAGGCTGCCTGCCTTTGCATGTGGCTGACTCGAGTTCAGTCCCCGACATCACATATGGTCACTCTAGTCTGCCTTGGAGTCATGATCCCTGAGCAACATCATCTATGTCCCAAAAACTGACAGAAAAGATAGAATATTCCTTTTGTTCTAGTTATTTCTCTTAACAGTCTTTTCAAAGCCTCAGATGCACATATTTTTTTCATCCAGTAAAGCACACCACAACACATAGCAAACCCCATCAGACTGGAAAGGTCATAATGGAAAATCAACCCAGGACATCACCTTGCTCAGCCAGCAAAGACGGTGATTCCGAAGACGCAAACAGTATCAGACAGCTATGTATGTAGCCTCTTAGATAAGAACTTTAGGGATGAAGTTTTCTAGAAATTCAAACCAAGGAATAGAGAGCCTGTAAGCTCAACAGGATATGAGCAAACTTCAGACAAAAATGAGAAAACTGAAAAACTTGGTAGAGAAAATGAAAAACTCACTGGAAGGCCTCACCAGCAGAGTCAAGATGTCGAGGATAGAATCAGTGAATTTGAAGATGAGCTGCCTAATAGTGCCAGACAAAACAAGGAGATGGAAAGAGTATTGAAACAGACAACTGAAAAGAGAACTTGAGGATGAATTCGAGAGTAACATCATAAAAATCATAGGTTTTCCCTGGAGGGCAATGAAGACACTGTATGAAGAAGTTGTCAGAGTTATTGCTGAGAAGTTCCCAGAACTGCAAGTGTGTGCACTTTCACCCTGGATGCCAAAATAGTACCAGCTAAAAGAAATTCAAATCAGAATACTCCAAGGCATATCTTAATCAGAATGATGAAAAATATATTGACACAGAATATTGAAAGCACCAACATCAAAGAAAGAAATCACATGCCAAGGAGAGTCCTTAAGAGTTATAGAAGATTTACCACAGTCAACCTTCCAGACCTGAAGGCAATGGTTGAATATAGTGGGGGAAAAGAAACCCAATGAAATTAATTGCCTCGCCAAGAATAGTTTATCTAGCAAGATTCTCATTCAGATTCAAAAGAACAATACACAAATTTACAGATAAAGAACAGCTCAGGAATTTCATAGACTCAAAGTCACTTAAAAAGAACTAAAGGAAGCACTTTAAACAAGATAAAGTCTACAAACACATCAAACTTCTATAATAAGATTGGACAGAATTCCATGACAATTTTTGTCATTGTCAATGGACTAAAGACATCAACTTAAGAGACACAGAGTGGCAAAATGAATTAGAAAATTGAACCCTACATTCTGCTGTGTACAAGAACACATTTTAACAGAGAAAACATGGATTCAAAGTCAAAGGTTGGAAGGCAGTCCTTTAAGGAAACAACTCTAACAAAGATGGGTGCCATACCAGTATCAGGTGACATAGGCTTTTAGAATCAGAAAGGTTATAAGAGACAGGGAAGGTCATTTTTTGGGGGGGTCACACCCGGCAGCGCTCAGGGGTTACTACTGGCTTTATGCTCAGAAATTGCTCCTGGCAGGCTCAGGGGACCATATGGGATGCTAGAATTCGAACCACTGTCCTCCTGCATGAAAGGCAAACATCCTACCTCCTTGTCATCTCTCCGGACCGAAGAGAAGGTCATTTTTTAAATAATCAAAGGATATGCTCATCAGGAAGGAATCACATTCCTAAACATAGGCACTCAATGAGGGGGCCATAAAAATACTTAAAACATTTGCTAGTAGATATTACTAGCACCACAATACTGGTTGGAGACTTAAACACTTCTACCTCTTGATCCACCAGGCTAAAATTTAACAAGAAAATACTGCTTTAAAGGAAGAATTGGAAGACAGGGAGTTGGTAGATAGAGAGAGCTATTCATTCTTTCCCACATTCTTCTCACATGTACATGGAACATTCTCCAAGACAGACCACATAATGGACCTCAGAAAATTAAGTACCTTAGAATCAATTTAACTTCAGAGGTAAAAGACCTACACCAAAACATAAATGTATAAAACATTCCTTTCAAAAAATAACAGAGGATAGACAGAAATGTAACACATCTCTTGCTCATGGATTCGGAGGAATACATCATTTAAATAGCAATACTCCTCAAATTATTGTATACATAATGCAATTCCTAAAAATATACTTTACATTTTTTAAAGAAATAGATCAAACACTCCTGAAATTCATAGAACAATAAACTTCCATAAATAGCTTAAGCAGTCCTTGGGAAAAAGGTGATTATAGGCATCACTTTTCCTAATATTAAATGGTACTATAAAGAGGTAGTAATTAAAACAGGCAATATTTAAATAAAGACAGAACCTCAGACCAGTGAAATAGACGTGAATATCCTTGAATATCCTCAGGTATATGATCAGATAATCTTTGTTCACTCAAAATTTTGATCATTCAAAGGAACAAGAAATCCAAAATTTACTATGGAAAGCCACTTTAACAAATGGTGTTGGGAAAACTGGTCATCTAAATTTAAAAAAAGAAAAAGAATTTGGACCTCTGTTGAATTAAATAATAAAATGGCCCTTAAATGCCAAGTGCAAAAGTCAATTCAAAAAGGATTAAAGACCTGGTTTCAAGGTTTCCTACATACAGGAAAATGTAGGCAGGAATCTTTGACATTGAAGCAACACACTATCCTCAAGGTGAAAGACCACTTACCAGTCAAGTGGAAGCAGTGATAAACAAATGGGCCATTAAATTAAAATGGTGACTAGGATATAAAGACTTGTCTTTTATTGGGAGAAACTGTCCACTCATTACCCATCTTATAAAGGATTAATATCTAAAATATGTAAGGCACTAGTAGAACTTAACAAGAATAAATAAAGAATAAATAAATAAATAAAGCCTACTAACCCTATCAAAAATTTGGTAGAAAAAATGAGCAAAAACTTTCTCAAAGAAGGATTATAGATGGCCAAAGGCCCATGAAAAAATGCTCCACTTCACTAATCATCAGGGAGATGCAGATCAAAACAACAATGAGGTACCATCTCACATCATAGAGAATGGCACACATCACAAAGAACAAGAGCAACCAGTGCGGACAGGGAGAAAGTTACTCTCATTTACTACTGGTGTGATTGTAGACTGGTCCTTACATTTTTGAAAACAGTAGATATAGTTCTCAAAAAAAGAAAAATCTAGAAATTGAACTTCCATATGACCCAGCAATACCTCTCCTGGGAATATATCCTAGAGACACAAAGACAAACCCTCTGCATTTTTTTGTTTATTGCAGAACTATTCACAAGAGCCAGATTCTGGAAACAGTGCAAATGCCTGAGAACACAGTGGAATAAAGAAACCGTAGTGATCTATACAATGGAATACTATGCAGCTGTTAGGAAAAAAAGAAGTCATGAAATTTGCTTATATTTGGATAGATATGGAGGGTGTTATGCTGAGCAGAATGAGTCAGAGTGAGAGGGATAGGCAGAATGATGGCAGTCATTTGTAGGATATTTTAAGAAATATATATTTGCAGTAATAATACCCAAAGATAATAAAGGTAAGGGCCAGGATGACTGTTCTATGATAGGAAGCTTGCCACAAAGAGTTAGGGTAGGTGTAGTTAGTACAGACAAGGGACCAATGTGATAGTGATAGTTGGAAATGATCACTCTGGATGAGAAATGGGTGATGAAAATAGGTAAAGTGATATGCATGATACTCCTCCATTAACAATAATGCAATTCACATGTTAATAAGGGAAAAATGAGGAGTAATAAATGAGGGAGGAAAGAGAAAGATAAAGAAAGAAGGAAGAAAGAAGGAAGGAAGAAAGAAGGAAGGAAGGAAGAAGGAAGGAAGGAAGAAGGAAGGAAGAAAGGAAGAAGGAAGGAAGAAAGGAAGAAGGAAGGAAGAAAGGAAGAAGGAAGGAAGGAAGGAAGGAAGGAAGGAAGGAAGGAAGGAAGGAAGGAAGGAAGGAAGGAAGGAAGGAAGGAAGGAAGGAAGGAAGGAAGGAAGGAAGGAAGGAAGGAAGGAAGGAAATGAAAGAATCTGTCTTTCATAGAGGAAGACCTTGGGGAGGGCAAGAGAAAAACTAGGACGTTAGTGGCAGAAAATGTATGCTGGTGAAGGGATGGGTGGTGGACATTATGTGACTGAAATTTAATCATTATAAAATCACCCCCACGAACTGTATCTCCAACCCCAGGTGAAGAAAGCTGAATCAGGATCATTCATCCAAACCAGGCTGAGGGTGAAACAGGTAGAGTCTGAGAGTCTTCTAACGAGTATCTCCTCCATGCTGCCTGCCAGAACTGTTTTTATTGAGTATGGAGACCATCCCCAGGTGGGCAGTGAGGACTCAGTAAGGGCAGATAGCTTAGGCTATCCTGAGCCAGTCCCACTCAGGTTTACAAGCAAGTCCATCTCTGTTTTGGGGGTAAAACCAAGTTGTAAACAAACATAAAAAGGAACCAGGGGTGATCTTGTTTTCAGATAAAATAAGGGGTAACCTAATAAATGATGGACATCTTTTTATCTGTGTATCCTTGTGATTCAATATAAAATTTAATTTAAAAAGTCATGAACATTTTAGTGCTTCTAAAATCACTGTTCATCACACCTATGGCTAATACCTGTCCCATACCGTGAAGCTGACCTCTCTCCAGGTAAATGTCAGCAGCAGTCCTGCCCCTTGTGTGTGGGCAGGTATGTCCTGCATGTTTGTCACTTTTCCAGTGGATCCTCTTTACTACCCAGAAGGGTAGATTTCTCAGTTAAGTGATTGAGCATCAGTGTCTGAGTGAGGGTCATATGGCTTCTATTTCTTGTGTGAAAGGTCAGGATGAGGGACACCCTCTAGACCCTCAATCTGGTTCTGACAAAGATTTTAATACTGTTTTTGATATTTGTAAGGGCTGTGGACGGACAGGGTCGTAAGTGATGGAACATAGGCTGTACTGTAACCATGCAAAATAATAATCTGAGTGAGCGCAGGACCCCTAGTTGGCTTGCATAAGTCACCTCTGCACTAGGACTGCGTTCTGTTGAAGAGGTTGGGCCCACGCCTGCAAAGTGCCATGGGGTGTTAATCTCCCTCCCTCCACCCATGTTCCCAGAATCCATCCTATCACAGTGAAATGATTTTACTTCCCATGAAGCAAAGGATCTGAGTACCCAAGGCATTGAGTCTTAACGTGGACTGACATTCTTTCCTGTGCATCTTCAGAGCAAGGCACAGCCTATAACCTAAAGGTGAGTTCCTATCTGGACATTGCCTGGTCACGTGCATGGGCAGCTGTCCTCCACTGGGATCACTTAAAGTGGTCGCCTCTAATACAGCCTGGGTGCATTCCCTCCTGCACAGGTGATGCTTTCTGCTAAGAGCCCCATGTGTCTAGGAAGTCATTTTTGGACACCTGCCACCTGCCACTGGAATGACTCACTCTACATTTGTTTGTGTGGTGGCCTGTGTGTGACCTTACCAGGCCTTATTTTCAAAAATGAAAATATTTGGAACCTCACAGTCTCCAAACCTAATAGCCTGGGTGCATTCCCTCCTGCACAGAAACAACTTTCCTTTTCTCAGTGTTCAGCTCTCACACAGAATGGGCAGGTTGCCCTAGGGACAGTCAACTTGTGCCCCCAGTTCTCTTCCATGTTCATATGAGTTATATCTTCTGGCCAGTATCTCTGCCTTAGCCAAAGGTTCTCTTGCCTCCCCTCCCTTAACTCCTCTCCTCTCCTCTTCCCTTTTCTCTCCATCTTTGTCTCCCTCTCTGTCTCTCTTCTGTCTCTCTGTCTCTCTGTCTCTCTCTGTCTCTCTCTCTGTCTCTCTCTGTCTCTCTCTGTCTCTCTCTGTCTCTCTCTGTCTCTCTCTCTCTCTCTCTCTCTCTCTCTCTCTCTCCTCTTCTCTCTTCTCATTTGGTAATCACACTCTGAGATGCTCAGGCCCAGGGACTGATCCTAGTGGTCCTCAAGGGACCACCTGGTGTTGCCAGTGATTAACTTTAACCTCCCCCAACTAATGACAGTTCTTTGAACTCTTCTTTTATTCACAATTGTATTTAGGCATACAATGACAGTGACTTAGGGCAATTCCCATCACCAGTGTCGACCTTCCTCGGCCACTCTTCCCAGCATGCCTCCCATTCCTCCACCCTTAGCCCCCTGGACTGCTAATGTAGCAGTTTAGCTGGTTGTAGTTTGGGCCTCTTGATTCTATTGTCATTGACTTCTTTGGCTTGGGTATTTGATCTGATCTTTTTTTTTTTTTTTTTTCACTCAATGGCCCTGAGACCACTTTGCCCAAGGGTCCCATCCACTTTTTTTTTTGTTTTCTCGATTTGTAGGAAGACATAGAAATATGAGAACAAATTGATTCAAGTTCTAAGGTTCTATGAAAAAGGCAGGAGCCCCAATCTAGAAAATATAAATAAAATTAAATGAAGAAGAGGGGCCAGAGCAATAGCACAGTGGAAGGCTTTTGCCTTGCAAGTGGTCAATCTAGTATAGATCTTGGTTCGATCCCCAGGTTCCCTGATGGTTGCCCAAGCCAGGACCGATTTCTGAGGGCGTAGTCAGGAGTAATTCCTGAGCGTCACAGGGTGTGGCCCAAAAAACAAAAAAAAAGGGGGGGGGGAGGAAAAAAGGAAGCAACCCGTTTTTCTTAAAAGAGCCTGGGAGCTCCATTTTCTTTCTTAAATACCTGAGGTCCTACTACCTGCTATAGATGAATATCCAGCTCTGCAAGTGGGCTCTGAATTTTATGTATTCCTCTACCCACTGGCTTCTTTTCACATTCCTCCCGCATCATTTGGTTACCAACTGCACAGACTGCTTTCTCTTCTGAACTCTCTAAGAAGATGTGTGCATGCCCTCCTCTTAGCTCTCTCTAATCAATCACAATGTGTCCTGTTGCTCTTGTCAGTCTGACTTTGATGCTGCCTCCCCTATGGCTTCCTTCTCTTTAATCCACGACTTCAGTTACTTTCTTGGGGCTCCTGTGTTTTTGACTTCTAAAAAAGAAGCCGCACCTTGTCTTTGCTCACAATATAGTATGTACATTCTTGCTCCACTCTTTTTCTAGTTTCCTGGAAGCTATCCAGTGGTCGTGATTCCTTTAATCTAAAGGAAAGTTGAACTTTAGGATGAATTTAAGAGTAACACCATAAGAATACCATAAGAATCATAGGTTTTCCCTGGAGGACAACGAAGACACCCATATGAAGAAGTTACCTTTATTTCTTTCCTCTTACTCTGATAGAAAAATGTGGGGATATATGGTAAAATAAAGTAATCTGTGTCCTAAGGTTCTCTGAAAAAGGTGGGAGTTGGGTGGAGGGTGTCGGAGAGATAGCACAGCAGTAGGGAGTTTGCCTTGCATGCAGCTGGTCCAGGATGAATGGTGGTTCTAATCCTGGCATCCCATATGGTCCCCTGAGCCTGCCAGGATTAATTTCTGAGCACAGAGCCAGGAGTAATCCCTGAGCACTGCTGGGTTTGACGCCCCCCCCCAAAAAAAAAAAAAACGTGGGAGTCGGAATTGAGACTTTCAGAATAGTTGTGGTTTGTTGGCCAGCAGTTACTGTCTTTTTTGCTCTGTAAGACATACCTGACCATAAGATGCACATAGTTTTTAGACGAGGAGAGCAAGAAAAAATATCCTAAAGCAAATGGTGTACTAAAATACTTGATAAACAATAATCATGTTAAGTGAAGAGCAGTCAATGTGACATTAAGAATTATTCTGACTGTCATTAACAAATGGAGCTTCATTTTTGAGGACTCTTCTAGTTTTCTGGGAACCCCAAGGACGCCTCATCACTAGACTCAGCATTCATTCCATAAAAAGCACAGACATTTCCCCCATCTTTGGCGGGGGGAGGAGAGTGCATCTTATGGTACAAAAAGTAGGATAATTCCTGCGAGTCGTGGATTTCTGGTAAGAGCTAGAGTGTTTGGTGTGGGGTCAGCTTTGCATGAGCTGCCCTTGTGAGTGTTAGGTGATGCTTTCTACTAAGAGCTGCATGTGTTTAGGAAGTCGTTTTTGGACACCTGCCATCTGTCATTAGAATGACTCACTCTAGCATTCATTTGTGTGGTGGCCTGTGTGTGACCTTACCAGGCTTTTTTCCCCCCAAGTGAAAAAGTTTGGAACCTCACAGCCTCCAAAGAATATGGGAATTCTGCTTAGCACTCTATCTAGAAAATTCTGCATCTTGATTGATATACGGAAGTCAGTGTGTCCACCTTCTGTTTATGCAACTGACACAACTACTACATGCGAGGCGTGAGATGAGGCGGTAGAGCTTGAACTCACAGTCTCCCAGAAATTCAAATTGAGTGACAGAGAATGAAATAGAAAGAGAAAGTTCAAAGAAAACATTAAGGGCCAGTAGCGTGTCCCATATGTAGAGTCAAACAGACCTGGATTTGAGACCCTGTGTCACATTGGCTGAGTGATCTGAATTGTGTCATTGGAAATCTGTTAAATTGGTCGCTTGGTGGGTTTGGTGGAAAGATCCTAAATAGCTTAAGCTGTGAAGTTTGTCTGATATGGGTTCCAAAAAAAAGGGCAGCTGTTGTTTATGATCATTGTACATATAACATTGATCATTGCACAATATAACAAAATGAATAAAAAATCCAAGCTTGCTTTTTCCTCTTCCCCTTGGGACCTCCTGCAGATGTCTTCCTTTGGACTTGATCCTTCATAACACACACAGTTCCCTCAAAACTTACTTCTGAGGGGCCAGAGTGGTAGGTAGCACAGAGGTAGGGCATTTGCCTTGCATGCAGTTGACCAGGATGGACCTGGGTTCGATCCCTGGCAGGTCTCCAAGCTTGCCAGGAGCAGAGCCTGGAGTAACTCCTGAGCGCCACCAGGTGTGGCCCAAAGACCAAAACAAAACAAAAACCCTAAACAAACAAACAAACAAACAACCTGGTTCTGAGTGCCTGTCATAGCCTCTCTTTTTCTAGGACACATTTCAGAAGGAACCACTTACTCCTGTGCTGCTATTTCTCTTGTTTGGGGCACTGAAGGGAAAAACTCTCCAGTTTCCCTTATTCAGCTCCAGAGATTTGGATTCTACGATTCTGCATAGACCCTGGTGAGTTGTCAGAGACTTATTTAACCAACTGATGCCTCTCAGGGGATCTTGCTTCTAAGTAAGATGGAACAAGTCTACATTCCTGGCCCTACTTGTCCCATCCCAGTGCCATGTTTTTCTGTTTAAACCCCGTTTCCCGCTGCATCCTGGGAAGCCAACTTCTGTCCCCTGGGCTCCTCAGTTCTGGGAGAGGAGCCATTTCTTGGAAAAGCTGAGTACTTTCCTCCTGGAATGGCTTTTCACATCCTGAGATGTTAGAAATCGGACCCTTCTCTGAGAGCTGAATGCTTACTCCTCGACTGTCTTGCTTGGAAAAGGCAGTTTTAAAATTTTCCCTTCTGCCAGCTCCTGAGCAAAACCTCCTGGTACAGTTCTGGCCTCTGGGATACTTTCCTGCTTTGGGCATTTCCTGGACACTGCCAGGGTTTGTTTTCCTCCGAAGACACATGTACCCTGCACCACCTTTCACCCCTCTGTTACCCTAAGTTCTCTGACCATTCATATGGGACAGTTTTGGGATCTCTTCCATGAGTTTTGAAGTGTTCTTTCCTGTAATGAGAATACACTTTATTTCTTACGGGATATGTTCCCCTCAACCAGAATAAGCTCTGATTTCTTTGTAGGGGGTGATTATTTTTCCAGAGGTAGTAAAAGAAGTTCTTTGTCTTTCCCTGCTTCTTTTATATTTAGCAACGTGACCCATATCCAGAGCTTATTGCCTAAGACTTAATTACATTCAGGCAGCAGAAATTCTTCTCTAGTCTCTTAACATGTCAGATATGTATTTGTTCTTAGTGCATGCTCGCTGAGAGAAGAAAAAAAATTGGCTGTGTATATAGATTTTAAATTTATGGAATTAAATACATGAAACCACGGATTGCTAATGTTAAATGGCTAAATAAATGTAAAATATTTCTAATTTTTTTCTAAATTAAAATAAATATATTCATTATACATGTAGTTATATTTATAAATATATCAATATTTATTATAAACAAATATTTATTTTTATTTTTATTTAAATATATTTATTTAAAATATATCTTACTTTTAAAATATTGCCTTTCAAAAACAAACAAATAAGAATAAAAGCATTGCCTTTCCAGGAGCACAGTGCTGGCCAGTAGTGAACTTTTGGAATAAAGAAATTTTCCCTCTTCAAGTCCACTGTTCTTGGGCTAATATTTTTAGGGTTGAGAACCTTCCAGAAAAATGTGCTATTTATATAGCGTCTTACATCCAGGTTTCTACCATAAGATATAATAGAAGAATTGGGAATTGTATTTAGGTTGAGAGTATGAAATACAAAATTGCTAAGGAAGATCTGACAAAGATGCTGTTAATCTTCAGGCTCTTTTTCTGTGCTATTTTGTGGGTGTTTCTTTTAACTTCCCCAACGATCTTCTAATAGTGCAGCTAGAAACAATACAGATAGAGTTACTTAGAGATTGCACAGCTGACTCTGCTTTTAAGGTAATTGGTTGCTTATTAGGTTGTACATTCTCGCCTGTCAGGCTCTAACTTTTTGGTTGTGGAAAATTCCTGAATTATTGTGTTTATGGTGTGGAGTAAAAATAGTCTTAGAGACCCAAAGGAGGGACTGGAGTAGTCGGACAGTGGGTAGGGTTGCTTGCCTCGCACGTGGCCCAGCTGGCATCGCATATGGTTCCTTAAGCTCTGCCAGGAATGATCCCTGAGTGTGTCCCAGAAGAACAAAAACAAAAATAAAAACAAACCAAAACAGAACTGAAGGAAAGGGAAATGATGTCTGTGTGCTTCCGGAAGCAGAAAAGTCCAAAGTGGAGCATATCTTAATGCGAGATTCTGTTCTTTGATGTTGGATCTTAGTTTATAATTTCATTGTATAGAATCATAAAGCCCAAAGAGTGATTTCCCTATTTTTTTTTTCTTGTTGCTATAAATAATCTGTAGTTCTCTAGAATATAGATTCACTGAATTAAGTTTGCTGGAATCCAGAGTCCAGAGTGGCAAGTCGACTCTTAGCTCCCTTGGCTGGTCGTGTATGTTGGTGGAGGAGGCCGTGTGGAGACCATGTCGCCCGCTGCCAGGTTTCTGCATTTGATTCTGAGCTCTGTCCTGGACTCAGGGACTTGCTTATCCCCGGAGGGTTTGCAGGTCTCTGTTGTCACACTGTGCCAGCACCGAGAATGAGGAATTTGCCGGGACTGGAACCCAGCCCAGACTAGTCAGCATCTGGGCCACTTTCAGCCTTTGCCAGTCTGCTGCTGGGACATGGGGGACACCACGTACAGCTCTGTAGGGACACACTGCACCTGCCTTGGCTGCTTGTTCGCGTTTTCACAAGCTATCTACGTCTTAGTCTACTAGCCAGAGAGCTTTTGTGTTCCTGTCTGATACAGCCTCAACTTTTTGGATTTTTTGTTGCTGCTGCTGTTGTTCTTTGTTTGGTTTTTGGCCACACCCAGAGGCACTTGGGTTACTCCTGGCTCTGTGCTCAGAAATCGCTCCTGGCAGGCTCAGGCGACCATATGGGATGCCAGGGATTGAACTGGCTGTGCTATCTCTCTGGCCCAACATTCTCAACTTTTTAAACAGTTTTTCTGTGGTACTTCAACTTCTTTCCTTCGTTTGCTACCACTATTTCCTTCTTTGTTCCCACTCCCTCCTCTTCTTTCTTTCTCCTCCTTTGCCTCTTACTCCTTTGCTAAAACAATTCTGTGTGAGATTTGTGAAACTTTATTTTCCTTAAACAGTAGCTCCCTCCCCTTTGGCCGTCCCCCACCCCTAGCACCCACCAATTCTATTTTTGTCAGCTGTTTGACTGTTTGAAGGACCTCACAGAAGTGGGATCACATCATAATTTTAGTTCCTGGCTTATTTCACAGAACAGAATGTCCTCTCGGTTCATCCAAGTACGGGTATGAGTTGTGATGCCCTTCTTTGTAATTTGTTTTTAATTTTTAATTGTTTTATTATTGACTATTTCATTAGACAGTGATTCCACCATAGCATTATTAATGAAGTGAAACCCTTCTTAGAACAGACCGGGGACTGGAGGGATGTTTCTTGCTTTGTGCCTAATGCAGATGCGTGCATAGTTTCTCTTTGAGTGAAATATTGACGTCCTTTGTCCTTTATTTCTTTATTGTACTGTTCTCTGGAAAATTGTTTTTTAACATTTTTTTTAAAAAATTGAATCATGGTGTTACACAGTTGGTCACGATTAAGTTTCAGTCGTACAGTGTTCCAACACCCAACCCTTCCCCAGGACACATTTCCTGCTACCAGTTCCCCCTCCCCCACCCTACGCCTATCCTGTCCTTATGGCAAGCATTTATTTTCTCTCTCTTGCTCTTTCCATTTTAGACACTGTGGTTTGCAATATTGTCATAAAAGGGTCTCATTCATATCCTTTCAGCATCCTCATCTTGTCCAGAGGGATCATGTCCAGCTATCATTGTCTTTGTCTCCTAACTATATTCCCGTTCTTCCTTCTGGCAGACTTTTTACTGTGGATCAGTCATCTTGCCTCTTGTTTCTCTCATCTTTGAGTATTATTATTATTATACTCTGATTTTCTTTTTTTAGCCCACAAGTGAATGTGATCATTCTTTCTGTCCATCTCCCTCTGGCTCATTTCACTCGCCATTATACTCTCCGGGTCCATCCACATATAAGCACATTTCATTACTTTCATTTTTTTCTTAATGGCTGTGTAGTATTCTCTTATGTAGATGTACCATAGCTTCTTTATGCACTCATCTGTTCCCAGGCACTTGGGTTATTAGCAAATTCTGACTCTTATACATAGTTCTGTAATGAGCATAGTCATACAGATATCATTTCTGCATTGGGTTTCTAGTATATTCCCAGGAATGGTATTGCTGGATCAATAGGAGTTCATTTACTAAGTTTTGAGGAATGCCCATATTGATTTCCAAAGAGACTGCCCCAGTTAATATCCCCACCAGCAGTGAATGACAGTCCCTTTCTCCCCGTGCCTGTATCAGCACTAATAGCTCTTGTTCTGTTTGGTATGTGCCAGTATCGGTGGCATGTTATGACATGGCATTATCTTTCTGATTTTCATCTTCCTCATAATTAGTGATTGGAGCATTTTTTTAATATCCTATACAAAGAAAACTACAAAACTCTACTTCAAGAAATAAGATGAAAAAAAAAAAAGAAGTAAGATGACACAGGAAATGGAAACACATCCCCTGCTCTTGGGCTAGAAGGATTAACGTACGTAAAATGACAACATTCCCCAAAACATAGTACAAATTCAGTACAACCTCTGTATGGGTACGCATAGGGATCTATCTATAAATAGATCAGACACTCCTGAAATCCATATGGAACAATACCCCCCCCATCAAATATTTTCAGCAGTCCTTAGGGGGAAAAAAAAGATGAGCTACATCACTTTCCCTAACTTTAAACTGTACTGCAAAGTGGTAATACTGAAAACAACATGATATTAGAATAAAGACAGACTCTTTAATTAGTGGATTAGAATTTAATATCCTAAGACTTTTATAAAATCTCTTATCTTTTAAATTGGGCTACTGCCTTTTTCATAGAACTTTGGGACACAGATTACTTTATTTTACCACATTTCCACATTTTTCTATAAAACTAAGAAGACAGGATTAAAGAAAGGCTGGGGCCAGGGGCCAAGTGGTCTCAGATGCATTGGTGGGGAAATAAAGAAGGATGGATCTAAATATCCAAGCCAAAGTCAATGATAATAGTATCAAAGGACCTAAATGTTAACTATTTAAATGCAAATGGACCCATTATTCTGGCAGGCCAGGGGCAAAGATTAGTAGTATAGGATACACTCTGGGTGTATTGGTGGAGAGAGGTTGACAGTGGTGGTGGGAAGGGCCTTGACTTATTGTATATCTGAAATTAACCTATGAAGTATTCCGTTGATCACAATTAATTCAATAAAATAAAATGAAAAAGGAAATAATTTAATATCCTGAAATAGACTCTCAGGCATATAATCTGTTGATCTTTGATAAAGCAGCAAAAAAAATAGAAAGTGCAGCAAGGAAAGCCTCTTCCACAAACGATGCTGAGATAACTGGTCAGCTACAAGCAAAAACAATGACCTCCAATCCCTTTTTAATACCGTGCACAAAAGTAAACTGAAAATGGATTAAACACCTTGATATCAGACCTGAATCCAGAAGATACTGAGAGGAAAATGTAGGCAGAACTCTTCAAGACTCACAGCTCCGATACCAGCCCTTGGTGATGTCATCAGTCTCCCTTGTGGCACAACTGACTGCTTCTTCTTTAGACTTTATTTGCCTAATTGAGATTTTTACTTCGTATCTTTTAGTTTTCTTGTTTTTCTTTGAACTTCTATTAAGACCCGTAATTTGCAAAGCTGTTCATAATAGAATTGTTTCAGACATTCACCATTCCAACACCAGGCCCATCACTAGTTTCTTCCCCAAGTTCCCTCTCACCCCCACAGCCTGCTCCCTTGATGGGCATATTACCATATTTTTTGCTCTATAAGATGGACCTGACCATAAGATGCACACAGTTTGAGATGAGGAAAACAAGAAAAAAGTTGTTCTAAAGCAAATGATGTACAAAAATATTTAATAAGCTATCACAGAATAATATTTCAACCTTGTTAAATAAACACAGTCAACCTGACATTAAGAATCATTATGGGGGCCGGGCGGTGGCGCTAAAGGTAAGGTGCCTGCCTTGCCTGCACTAGCCTTGGACTGACCGCAGTTCGATCCCCCGGTGTCCCATATGGTCCCCCAAGCCAGGAGCAACTTCTGAGCACATAGCCAGGAGTAACCCCTAAGCGTTACCGGGTGTGGCCCAAAAACCAAAAAAAAAAAAAAAAAAAGAATTATTATGACTGTCATGAACAAATGGAGAGAGTTTAAGTTTCGAGGACTCTTCTAGTTTTCTGGGAACCCCAAGAACTCCTCATCGCTGGAGTCAGCATTTGCTCCATAAGATGCACAGACATTTCCCCCGTTCTTTGATACGAAAAATATGGTAACATATTTAATATTACTTAATCCAACAAGTCTTAAAGGAATGGCAAATGACAATATTAGACTTATACCTATAGAAGTCAGCTTGTGATGAATAATTTTAAGTGGTTTAACCAATATAAGCCTAACATCAATTCATTATTAAAAATTGATAAAATCCCTTAGCAAGATAGGAGTAACCATAGCTTTCTCTTAATATAGTTCATGGCAGCCGTATATACTCTGCCATTTCTTATAAAGTTTTTTCTGTCCTATGAGAAGCTCTTTTAATAACGCTGCTTGTAAAACTCGTTTCAAGACTGAATTCCCTAAGCTGTTTTTTTCTTCATGAAGCTCTGTATCATTCCTTCAACTCTGAACATTTCTAGCTGGATAGAAATGGATAGCTGGTTCATTTTATTGGCTTTTTGAGTCCTAGTTTTCTGGCTCATAGAGTTTTATTTGATAGATCTGCTGTACATTTTATAGATTTTCCTCTGTATATAACTTCCTTTTTTTTTTTTTTTTTTGTTCTTGCTGCTTTCAGTGTTTTGACTTTATCTTGAATTTTTACATTTTGAGTACAATGTGTCTTCGAACTTTTTTCTCTTGGACCCCTTAGCTCTCTTAATAATATCTTGATTTAAGCACCATGATTACAAACATGTTTGTAGTTGGGTTTCAGTTATAAAAAGAACACCCCCCCTTTACCAGTGCAGCATTCCCATCATCATTGCCCCCATCTCACTTCTCCCCCACCCCCTGCCTGTATTTAAGATGGAATTTTTATTTTCATTTATATTTATATATTTATATATCTTATATTTTTAATTATATCTTTATTTAAACAACCTTTAGATCTCTTAGACTTGATGCCTGTCTGGAAAAGTCTTATGATTTCTTTAACTCTTGTTTCTTCATCACATTTGCTTTCCTGTTCTTCAGGGTTCTGATGATTCTCATAGTGTTCCTCTTATATGGTATACTTTCTTTCTTTTTTTTTCTTAGACTATTTTCTACCTTTGGCTATTTCCTCCTCCTCTCATCTTGGAGGTTTTTTTTTTTTTTTTTTTTTTGGTTTTCGGTTTTTGGGCCACACCCTATGTCGCTCAGGGGTTACTCCTGACTCTGCGCTCAAAAATTGATCTTGGCTTGGGGGACCTTATGGGATGCCGGGGGATCAAATTGCAGTCAGTCCTAGATCAGCCATGTACAAGGCCAATGCCCTACTGCTGCGCCACCACTCCAACCCCTCATCATGGAGCTTTGTGATCTTTTTCTCAGCTTCTATTATTCTGGTATTCAGAGTGTCTATTGATTTTTGAATCTTCATTTCTCCTACTTCTGATTGTAGTAGGCATTTCATTTCAACCCTTATACCAGGAGCTGGAGCAGTGGCACAAGTGGTAATGCGTCTGCCTTGCCTGCACTAGCCTAGGACAGACCGTGGTTCGATCCCTCAGCATTCTATATGGTCCCCCAAGCCAGGAGCGATTTCTGAGTGAATAGTCAGGAATAATTCCTGAGTGTCACCTGTTGTGGTCTTAAAAACAAAAATACCCTCATTCTTAACATGTGCTTTGCTGACTACCTGTGCTACCATTTCTTTGAATTTTTGAGCATCCTCATCATGGTGTCAATAAAAATATTGTCTGATGATTGACTAGAGTAGTTTTGCCTTCACTGATACAGATTTTGCTCTTGAGCTTCTTGAACTTCTATGTAAAATTTTCCCTTTGATTTTCTAGTATTCTTACCATGCTTGGGATGAGTAGTTATATTTTGGTCTCTCTTTTCCCAGGAAACTGCTGAGGGATTAGGTTGGGGATGCTCTCTTTCTTTTTTGTTTATCTTCATCAAATTACAGGAAAAAAATAACTAAGCAGAGTATAATTGTTGAGTAGATCTCTCACTGCAGGAACTGTGACATGAGCCAATTTTCATGGTTCAGGTCAGGTTTGGAGTCTGCTGGAATCCAGCCGGAAGGGAGCAGCTCTGCCTCCCATTCTTGATTAGGTCCAGTGAGGTCAGGCAGAGGAAAGCATAGCCTGGGATGGTGTAGCACAAAACCTTCTGGCCTGGACCTCTTAATTTTTTGAATAATTTCATTTTTAAGTATAACAATTACAAACATGTTTGTAATTGGGTTTCAGCTATAAATGCACACCCCCCTTCACCAGTGCAACTTTCCTACCACCACTGTCGCCCCATTTCCCACCTTTCAACACTCCCTGCCTCTCTTCAAGACAGGCATTGTATTTCTATCTCAGTCTTTGTCATAGTGGCTGTTAGTGTAGTTATATCTCTGTCTGCACTTACCACTCTTTGTGATAAGCTTGTTATCCTGGTCTGGTCCTTCTAGCCCTCATCTCTATTGTCTCTGGGTGTTATTATTATATTGTCTTTTATATGTCTTAAATCCCACAGATGAGTGAAACTATTCTGTACCCATCTCTCTTCCTATCACTTATTTCACTCAACATAATAGTCTGCAAATCTATTCATGTATAAGCAAATTACACAACTTCATATCTTCTATCAGCTGCATAGAATTCCATTGTATCGATGTACCACAGTTTCTTTAGCCACTCATCTCTTATTGGGCGTCTGGGTTGTTTCCAGATTCTGGCTATTGTAAATAATGCTGCTATGATTATACGAGTGCAGAGGAAAGTAATGTATTGTGTTTTTGTGTTCCTAGAATATACCCTAGGAGTGATATTGCTGGATTATATAGGAGCTCATTGTTCAGATTTTTGAGGAATATTCATATAGTTTTCCACAAAGGCTGGACTAGATGGCATTTCCACTAGCAGTGAATGACAGTTCCTTTCTCCCCATGTCCAGGAGTACCTCTTAATTTCTAAGAAGTTGTTGAATCATTAAACCTTCGTGGTATTGCATGTAGAGCTTTTCCTCTTTGACCTGACTGCCATAAGAGTTTGTAGATTATTCATGATCACCTCTGACTTTTAACTTTCCTAAACATAGGGCTACACTTCTTTTTACCAGGTATACAGAAGGCACAAAGTAATTTAATGGGAAGTTTCATCTATGTACTTGTGCAAAGAGAATGTTCTGGAAACGGGACCCTACAGAATCACTGTCCATCGTTTATTTGGACATTTTGAACGAACTTTATAATACTTGCACCTATAGTACTGTCTTTATGGTTCACTCTGTGTGCACATGGACAAAGGGGACTGATTGTAACTTTAGTACTTTCTGATTTCTGAGTTTTGAATTGTTGGGCTTCTTACCTTCCATGAGGGAGACAGGGTTTTAGTAACTCTTCTGTAAAGTACTGACTTTCTATCTGTTGTTAGACCCTCAGAGATCAGCAAAAGAGTGAAGGAATTTAGAGAGTACCAGATTCATCAGCACCTTAGGAGTTTTGTGGGCACAGAGGAAGGCTGAATATAGGCATTTTGTCCAAAGTCAAGCCTGATCTTCTACAGAATAAATAGTATTGGGTAAAGAGTATGAGGTTTTTAAAGAAAGTGGCATGTCTTCTTCATCTTTCTATCCCTGACTCTGCATACATACTAGTCTGGAAAAGTACCATTTCAAGTACTCTGTGTAGCTAACCACAGATAAAGACTTGATTCTAAGTCTCTTGGTTGTTCTGAATATGAGAGAAAGCTATAGGAATTTAAGTACTCTTAAGGAAGAGTACTTAATGTATTTTTCACTCTATAAGATGCACCTGATCATAAGACGTAGTTTTTAGATGCTCTCCTCCCCTACACTCAGGCTTCGGCTCCAGGCAGCATTTGTTCTGTAAGATGCACTTTGGGGAGGGGGTGTGTGCATGTTATGGTATGAAAAAATATGATATTTACTCAAAATATAGACTTAGGGAACTTTATGGAAAGCAAGTTACAGATTTGTTGAAAGCAAAGCCATAGAGGACTTTATAATTTGTATGACCTACAGGTAGGACCCTTCTGGTCTTCATCTGATTTTCTATGTATGGAGTTCTAAAATGCAGGGGAAAATAAATGCTAGTCTTCTCATGGAATTAGATGCATGACAAAATATGAATGTAGTCTTTCAGAGAATATTTGCTTTGTATTTCAATTGGGGTAGGATAGGTGTACCAAGATAAATAATTAATATGCCATCAGTAAAGGTGAGACAAGGAACAAACTGACCTTTCTGACAAATTGAGAAGTTTATTTTGATTTTAGCTCTAAGTGTAGTATATGAGTGTGTGTGTTTGTGTTTGTGTGTGTGTGTTTGTGTGTCTCCATCCACTTTCAGGTCACCACTTAACTAACCCAAAAGATGCTTCAAATGATGATTCTGCCCTTGTAACCAGAGAATGCAGGGTCTGGAGCTGTGGGGTATCTCCTTGTGCATCAGATGCCTCGGGAACTCCTGTAACTATACACAAAGTGTGAATGTTTGTGTGACTCCTCTAATATATGTAATCATAGTGGGGAACCAGTCTGGCCCAATTCTTTAATTTTTTACAAAAAATAATATCTTTATTTAAGCACCATGATTACAAACATGTTTGTAGTTGGGTTTTAGTCATAAAAAAGAATACCTCCACCCCTTCATCAGTCAACTTTTCCACCACCAATGGCCCAATTCTTTAATAGATTGGTGTGTGTGTGTGTGTGTGTGTGTGTGTGTGTGTGTGTGTGTGTGTTGGTTTTTGGGCCACACCCAGTGACTCTCAGGGGTTACTTCTGGTTTTGTGCTCAGAAGATATTCCTGGCACCCTCTGGGACCAAATGAGATGCCAGGTCAGCCACATGTAAGGCAAATGTCCTACCCACTGTGCTATTTTCTCCAGCCCAGTTCTTAATAGATTATTAATCAGTTTGTTACACATTTTCTCAGTTAAAAGACATCGAAAGTGACAGTTTCTATTGTCTGAGAGTTGGATGAAACAGGGAAAATGCCATGTTCCACAGTAGATGTATGTATTTATATTTCTATGCTAAATTACTAATTGTGAAGTGTTTTACTTTCTTGTCCCAAACTGCTGGCCTTTACCCAGTAAACTAAAGCATTGAGTTTCTGTTATTTTGCTTTGTTTTTTTTTTTTTTTTTTTGGGGGGGGGGGCTACACCCAGTAGTGTTCAGGGTTACTTCTGGCTCTGTACTTAGGAATAACTGTTGGTAGGACTCAGGGATAATACGGGATATCATGGGTCATACCAAGATTGACTGTGTGGAAGGCAAGCCTGCTACTTGCATCAGCTCCATTGATTAGTATTTTTTTAGTGACTTTAATTATAATTTGCTTTTGGAGTTCTGATTAGGTGACTTGTTCTTATATTTGCTGAATATACTTAAATATCATGAATAGAATAGAAAGGAATATTGTCATCCAATAAATGAATACTTTTTGCTTTCTTATATCCAAACATCTACATATCAAAAATTACATTCATGTAACTGGAATGCATAAGAATGGAAGATCATTTGGTATGCAATATGGTATTTATTAAATGTTGAGTTATATTTGCACAACATTAAATTGTTTAAAGTTCAGCTAAAAAGCTTACAAAGAAACACAGTTTAAGATTAAATATTTGAGGCTAAACTTTTTAGTTCTTGCCAAATACAAATGTTTAAGACCTTTGACATTTCACATCGATTTGCAACATTTTAGGTATGTTATTATTAGAACCACTTTCTTCTCCTTCTCTGATCGAAAATTTCCGTACTTCCTAGAAGTATGAAAACTTAAAGCTTTTTCCCCCATCAATATTCCCAACATGAACTGGGTATCCTACATCTCAGCTCGGTCCTGACAGGATCAATTCAATCTCTCTTTTGGCAACCTACACATCTCAGGGACAACTTAAATAAATTACTGTTTTTTTTTTTTTTTTTTTTTTTTTTTTTTTTTTTTTTTAATTTTTATTTTGATCATAATGGTTTACATAGTGTTGACAATAATATTTTAGGTACATATTTACATAAAATCAGGGGGGATTCCCATCACCAAATTGTCCTCCCTACACCTCCATTTCTGTCCTACCTCCCATTTCCTCTTCCCTCATCCCAGGTCGGCTTGAATATGTGGTCCCCTCTTTATCTAACCCACAACTTAGTAGTCTTGCACCTGTTTGGTCTTGATGCCTCCCTTAGTTCCCCCCTCTAACTGGAGGCAGGACTAGCTAGTTCAAGTTGCGTGGTTTTGTTTGAAAAAGAGAAAAGTAATAAACTGGGGTAAGGATCTAATACCCCGAAACTGGGCGGAATCCTTCTAGAGGCTCTCATCATCGTTTTGAGAGATGGAGAAAAAGAAGGTGAAACACTCCACCAGTACCAAAAGAAGTGTCAAATATCTAGTGAGGGCTTGAGCTGTATCGATAAGCACCACAAAAAAAAAAAAAAAAACAGGCAAACAAACAAACAACAAAAAGCAAAACAAGCAAAAACAAACAAACAAAAAAAACACACCATGGTCTTGAAATGAGAAACATGGCATAGCACATAACGAAAGAAAAGAAAGGAAGAGAAAATATAAGTATGGTTGGGGACAGTTTCAATAATCACTCCCAAACAGAGAAATCGACCAAAATAGATAGGTGAATAAAAATAATAACGACAATAATAAATGGAGGTAAAAAATATATAGATAATAACCAAGGTTTTGTGCTTTTTGTATTTTTATTTTTTCCCTCCTGCCCTGGCACAGTAAATATTGGGGTCATTCGAAAAGGAATTCACTTGGCCTAAGAGATATGGGGTTTCTCCGTCCTTGGAGCATACTGTCATGGGATCAACACTAGACTTTGCTCAGGAGCCTTTACTCTCCCGGTGGTGGTTTTTTTTTTTTTTTTTTTTTTTTTGGTGTGTGGAAGACTTCTGTTCTGTGTTTAGAGGTCTCAGTATCTGCACAGCTCCTGAGGTGGGACTTATGATGAAGTCAGTCTTTGTGGTTCTAGAGGTTCTGTTACCTCCGTATCATTTTAAACCATCTTCTGTGGTTGGTGATCTTGGTCTTTGCCCTGATCCTAGGGTGGCACCTAGGATAGCATCTTTCTTTGTGCTTCCAAAAGCCCTGTTCCGTTACAATTTTCTCTGCCGGACCTTTGGGACTGGGGATCCTGGTTATTGTGCAGGTCATAGTTCAAACCCTAAACTAGGGCTTTTTTTTTTTTTTTTTTGGTCCCAAGATGTATACCGTCTGGTCGTAGTTCTAGCAGCCAGTCAACTATAAATCACGATCTTGGCTTTTGGACCTACCAAAGGGTGCCGAGACTTCTGGTTGTGTCTTGTCGTTAGCTGGTAAGGTAGGTTAATCTGCTCTGAGGTCAGGATGTTCAGATTTTCCTCATTGTCAGGAAATCATGTTAGAGTTGGCCCTTGTTGTTGACCCCGCAGTATTAAGGCAGTCCCGGCTGGGATTTGTTTCTTGCCACTGTTGTGAGGAACTGTGCCGTTTCTATGTCTGGGATCCAGGGTTCAAGGCTGGATGAATGGTATCTGATCACCTGAGGTCTAAGTTGATTCCACATGACATATTTTCAAGGTAGGAGATATCCCTGTTTTGTAAACAACTATGAGTTCCCATCTCTAGTAGACAAGAGCTCTTTTTTTTTTATATGTAAGATTTCCCCTTTATTTGGTGTGCCTTTGCAGGGGGAAGTGGTGCTACATTATAATGTCTGTGTATTTGTGGGTGGACAGAGGGGATAACAGAAACAGGTCACATACCCAAAAGCGAGGAAAAGAAAAAAAAAAAAGAAATAAAAATGTATGCGCTCACAAATGTATATGTAGGACAAACATTTAAAAAATAAATTAATTAATTAAAAAAAAAATTAAAAAATTAAAAAAAAATTTAAGGTGAGTTAGTGAGGTTTTTTAAGGGACCAAAGTGGTGCAAAAGACTACCTTACATTTGGGGGAGAGTAGGTAAAGAGGTGGTGTATTACCAGTCTTATGCCTATGTTGGAGGTACAGTTTTTTCCCATTGTCTTTTGGGTGTTTCCTGTGGTGTGTGGGTTCCCAGGCATCTTCCTATCCCACCCCCTGACCTTCTTCAGATTGGTAAAAATTTGTGGCAGGGAGGTCTTGGAAGAGTTCTTGCGTTGGGGATACTTTTGGACCTAGATCCGGTTTCAAGAAACAGTCCACGTTAGGGGGAGTTGGTAGGGAAGGCCGCACAGCATGAGTCCGCAGGGAGTTGGCTGTCTTTTCTTGCAGGAGACGAGGTGTGGGTTTGACTGGGTGTCCCCTCGCCTGGGTGCTGGGTACTGTTTCGTTGGGTAGGAGGTCGGCCTTGATGCCTAATAGATTAAGGATTGAGGGTGAAGAGTTTTAATATGGTGGGAGATCTGGATGGAATTGAGGGGTGAAGGGATAGTTGGATTTCCAGAGGGGAGACAGGGGAAGGTATATGGGAGGGGTATGCAGTGAGAGGAAAGAGAAAATACCTTAGAAAGAAAAGGAGAAGAGAAAGGGGAAAAAGTAAAGAGAGGAATAGAATTAAAAAAAAAAGTAGTGAGAAGAGAGGGGAGAATAGCAAGGGAATGCTGGTTAGGTTGAATGTGTTCGAAGAATAGAGCCTGTAGTTTAAGTCTGTACCTCACAGGCACTGTTTCGGTGGTCTGACTGGTCACTTGCTTCAATTCCTAAAAGAAGGAATAACCTAGAGATAAAGTATATGTTAGAGAGTTTTCTCGTGGCCCTCTCGTAGTGCATGCTATGTATGGTATCTCGTGTGGTATCCCGAGTTGCCATCTTAGTTTGTCCGCCCTTTGTATCCAAGGGCGCCTGTGGACAGAAAAGCTGAGAGGTTATTTAAAATATAGTAAGATAAAGGCATTAAAACATAGTGCTATGGTATGCTGCCATTGCAGTCGTGATTTCCCTTGGTGTTCTATACTTGTGTTCCTGTATACGAACTCTAAGGGATTATTGTGGGCCTTTGTTTTGGAAGTCTGATTACTTACCTGTTCTCTTAATGCTGTTGTTTCTGTTGTTGCTGCTTTCTTTGTGGTATAATGTGTTGTCAAGTGTTTGTGTTGCTCCTTTTTCATGAATTTTGGACACTGCTCCCACGTATATGTTGAGTATTACAGTGTTCGAAGTTTCTACCCTGTTAAACCCTGTTATTTGATTGTTAGGTATTAGTTGTGTTTAAACTATATGTTCTAGGTGTTTCAGAATAGTGCCACCATTCTGTGTTTATCTTTTGTCTTCTGACTTACTTCGTTTAACATAACATGATCTAAGTCCATCCATGTTGCTGCAAAGTCTGTGATTGTATCGTTTCTGACTGCCATGTAATATTCCATTGTGTATATGTACCACATCTTAATGATCCATTCATCTGTTGTTGGACATCGAGGTTGGTTCCACGATTTGGCTATTATACTGAGTGCTGCAATAAATAGTGGGGTGCATACGTATTTTGGAATGAATGCCCTTCCATCTTGGGGGTATATGCCTAGGAGAGCAATTGCTGGGTCAAATGGCAGCTCAATTCTGAGTTCTTTGAGCACTCTCCAGACTTTTCTCCATAGATGTTGGACTAGGGGGCATTCCCACCAGCAGTGAATGAGAGTTCCTTTCATACCGCATCCCCGCCAACAAAGGTTGTTTCCATTATTTTTGATGTGAGCCATCCTCACTGGTGTAAGGTGGTATCTCATTGTTGTCTTGATTTGGATCTCCCTGATGATGAGTGAAGGTGAGCATGTTTTCATGTGTTTGTTGGCCATCCTTCTGTCTTCCTCAGAGAAGTGTCTATTCATTTCATCTCCCCATTTTTTTATGGCTTTATTTGGTTTTGAGGGTCTCAGCTTTCTGAGTGCTTTGTATGTTCTAGATATCAGGCCTTTATCTGATATGTCGAGTGAAAAGATTTTTTCCCATTCTGTTAGCTGTCTTCTTGCGTTAAGTAGGGTTTGTTTTGCCATGCAGAAGCTTTTTAGTTTGATGTAGTCCCATTTGTTTATATTACATGCTAAAGTTCTTGCCATTGGTGCTCCATTCTCAAAGACCTTTTTGATATATAGGTCTTCGAGTGTTCTGCCTATTTTATTCTCGATAAACTTTATAGATTCGGGTCTGATTTCAAGGTCTTTGATCCATTTTGAGTTGACTTTTGTATAAGGGGTGAGATATGGGTCGATTTTCACTTTCTTACATGTGGTTTTCCAGTTGTACCAACACCATTTGTTGAATAGGCTTTCTTTGTTCCATTTCAGATTCTTGCCTCTTTTATCAAATATTAGTTGGCTGTATATCTGGGGGTTTATGTCAGGGAATTCTGTTCTGACCCACTGGTCTGAGGTCCTGTCTCTGTTCCAGTACCATGCTGTTTTAATTACTATGGCTTTATAGTATAGTTTCAAGTTAGGTAAGGAGATGCCTCCCAGCTTCTTGTTTTTCAATATGTGTTTGGCTATCCTGGGTCTTTGTGGTTCCAGATGAATTTTGTGATTGATTGTTCTATTTCTTTAAAGAATTGTGTCTGGATTTGGATAGGGATTGCATTAAATCTATATAAAAGTTTGGGTAAGATAGTCATTTTGACTATGTTAATTCTACCTATCCATGAGCATGGGATGTTCTTCCATTTCTTTAGATCGTCTTCAATTTCTTTCTGAAGTGTTTTGAAGTTTTCCTGGTATAGGTCTTTCACTTCTCTTGTAAGGTTGATTCCTAGATACTTGATATTTTTTGATACTATCTTGAATGGAATTGTATTTTTAATCTCTCTCTCCTCAACTTCATTGTTTGTATATAGAAACGCTACTGTCTTTTGTGTATTTACTTTGTATCCAGCCACTTTGCTGTATTGGTTGATTGTTTCTAGGAGTTTTACTGTGGACTCTTTAGGGTTTTTGATGTAGATCATCATATCGTCGGCAAATAGAGATAGCTTGTGTTCCTCTTTCCCTACTTGAATTCCTTTGATTCCCTTCTCTTGTCGGATTGCTATTGCTAGGACTTCTAAAGTTATATTGAATAAGAGTGGAGAGAGTGGACAGCCTTGTCTAGTTCCTGACCTTAGTGGGAATGCTTCTAGTTTCTCGCCGTTAAGTATAATGTTGGCTATAGGCTTTTCATATATAGCTGTAACTATCTTGAGGAAGGTTCCTTCTAATCCTATTTTGCTGAGTGTCTTTAGCATGAAAGGATGTTGGATTTTGTCAAACGCCTTCTCTGCGTCAATTGATATGATCATGTGGTTTTGGTCTTTCATGTTGTTGATGTGATGTATCATATTGATTGATTTGCGTATGTTGAACCAACCTTGCATTCCTGGTATGAATCCCACTTGGTCGTGATGAATGATCTTTTTGATGAAGTGTTGGATTCGGTTTGCTAAGATTTTGTTGAGAATTTTTGCATCTATGTTCATTAGTGAGATTGGTCTGTAGTTTTCTTTCTTAGTGGTGTCTTTGCCTTCTTTGGGAATGAGTGTGATATTAGCCTCATAAAAGGAGTTGGGGAGGATTCCTGTTTTTTCTATGGTTTGGAAAAGCCTATGGAAAAGTGGTAGTAAGTCTTCTTGAAATGTTTGATAGAATTCACCTGTAAATCCATCTGGGCCTGGGCTTTTGTTCTTAGGGAGTTTTTTAATTACATCTTCAATTTCCTCTGAGGTGATTGGACTGTTTAGACTTTCTAGATCTTCCTTTTCCAGCTTTGGAAGAGGGTGTTTGTCCAAGAATCTGTCGATTTCTACTGGGTTCTCTAGCCTAGTTGAGTATAGTTGTTCATAATATGATCTCATGATATGTTGTATTTCATGGGGTTCTGTTGTAATCTCACCCCTTTCATTTGTGATCCTACTGATTTGGGTGTTTTCCCTCTTTTTTTTTGGTGAGTTTTGCCAATGGTTTGTCTATCTTGTTTATTTTTTCGAAAAACCAACTCCTGGTCTCATTGATTTTTTGTATTGTTTTCTTAGTTTCGATGTTGTTTATTTCTGCTCTGGTTTTTATTATTTCTTGCCTTCTGGTTGTGGTTGGATTTCTCTGTTGCTGTTGCTCCAATTCTTTGAGGTGATCTTTTAAACTGTTGGTTTTGTTATTTTCCTGTTTCTTGACATAGGCCTGTATTGCTATGAGTTTCCCCCTAATTACTGCTTTTGCTGTGTCCCATAAATTTTGACATGTTGTCTCTTCATTGTCATTTGTCTCAAGGAATCTTTTTATTTCTTCCTTGAGTTGTTCTTTGATCCAGGTGTTGTTGAGCAGCATGTTATTTAATCTCCAGGTATTAGTTTTTCTCCATTGCTTCTTCTTGATATCAATTTTAACCTCTGTTGCATAGTGATCTGAAAGGGTACTTCTAATGATCCTTACCTTTGTGGTCTTATATAGGTTGGCTTTGTATCCCAAGACATGGTCTATTCTGGAGAAGGTTCCATGTGGGCTTGAGAAGAATGTGTATTCTGCTTTCTGGGGATGGAGGGCTCTATATAAGTCTATCAGCCCTAAATCTTCTAATTTTTCATTTAGAGCTCTTATTTCTTTGCTATTTTTCTGTTTGGTGGATCTGTCCAGTGGTGATAGTGGAGTATTCAGGTCCCCTACTATTATCACATTTCCCTTCATGTGTTTCTCCAGGTTTGCCAGTAGTTGCCTCACATATTTTGCTGACTCTAGATTAGGTGCATATATATTGACCAGGGTTAGTGTTTCTTGATCTAATGTTCCCCTGATCAGTAAGTAGTGACCCTCTTTGTCTCTGATCACTTTCTTGAGGTTGAATACAATTTGATCTGATATAAGAATTGCTGTCCCTGCTCTTTTTTGTTTTCCATTGGCCTGGATGATTACTTTCCATCCTTTTATTCTAAGCCTGTGCTTATCCTGTAACTGTAGGTGTGTTTCTTGTAGACAGCAGAAGTCCGGTTTATTTTTCCTAACCCAGTTCTCTACTATGTGTCTTTTGATTGGAGAGTTTAGTCCGTTTACATTTAGGGAAATTATTGATAGAGAGGACTGTTGTGCAGTTGTATTGTGTGGGGTGGTTGTTGTTACAATCGGGGGTTTGGATTGTGTAATTCGTCTCTGAGTAAATCGCTTAGTATCGGCTTAGTTTGCACAAATAGTTCAAGTTCGTTCATATTTGAGAATGTTTTTAGTCTGCCCTCCCATATGAATGATAGTTTTGCTGGGTATTGGACCCTGGGTTGGAAATTTCTTTCATTCAGTCGTTTAAATATGTCATTCCACTGTCTTCTTGCTTGAATTATTTCAAATGGGAGATCTGGTTTGATTCTTATGTCTTTTCCTTTGTACTTGAGGTTTTTTTTCTCCCTTATTGCTTTCAGGAGTTCCTCTTTCTCTTTGTTTTTTGCCATTTGGATTATTATGTGTCTTGGTGTGGGTTTATTAGGGTCTATTTTATTAGGGACTCTCTTGACTTCCTGGATTTGTCCTGAATTGTCTTTCCAGAGGGTGGGAAAGTTCTCTGTTATTATCTCCCTGACTACCTGTTCTTCCCCCTTCCCTATTTCCTCCCCTTCTGGTATACCTACAATTCTTAGATTGTTTCTTTTGTCTTTATTCATTAGATATTGGACTTTTCCTTCCAGTGCTTTGCCTTTTATTTCTTTGTTGGTTTCTTGATCATTTTTTGATTGCAGTTTTCCTTCGAGTTCTTTGATGTGCTTCTCCAACTCTGTGTTTCTGCTTGTAAGGCTTGTTACTTTGTCTTTTAAATCCTTCACTTCTTTTTGTATGGAATCTCTCATGTTCTTTGACATTTCTTCTTTAATTTGGCTGATTCTTTCATCCATGGCTTTCTTATACTCGGTTGCTAGGGTTTCTTTCATCTGTTTTAGTAATTCTTGCATTTCCTTCCTCATGACCGCTTTTAGGTCTTCTTCCCATGGATCTGTGCGTTTTGGTGGACTTGGAACTTTAATAGGGTTTGTCATGTTGTCTCCAGATATTAGGGATTTCCTTGATTTACGCATAATTCTTTGTATTTAATGGTGTGTTTTGGAGTGCTGTGGCTTCTAATTTCGGCCTGCTTTGGTCCCCTTCCTGAAGGTGATTCTAGAGGATGCTGTTGGGTGGGCTTGTTGAACCTGGCTCTTTCTCCTCCCCTTTGCTACCTAGAGTTCGGCCCTCCTGCAGTGGGTATTATTGCTTTTCTACTCCTTATTTCTGTCGGCGGTGCAGTTCCACTCCTGGCCACACTGGTTGCTGGCGCTATTGAGCCTAGCTCCCAATCCCCCCTCCTTTCTCTGGGAGTCAATGGAGCTCTGCCCCCTCCAAGTTTCCCTTGAAGGAGTTCCCTCAGTCCGACCCTTCAGGCTCTGCCCTCGCCCTTGGGGAGTCCCTGGTCCACTCTAGGGTCCAGGGGGGTGGACTGCTCTAGGTCACCTGCGAGTCCAGAAGGGTGGCCCTATCTCCCCCCGTCTATTTGGGTTGCTCAAGTTGCCGTTCCAGGTACCCACCTGGGGGAAGGGACTTGCCCAAATCACTCTCGCAGGCGCTCGTGGTCCCTGGGATGTGCTGGGCTAGGCTCCCGTGTGAGGCTGCAGGGACTCACCCAGGCCTCCCAGGCTGGCGTCTGGGGTCTCCGGGGATGTGGTGGGCTAGGCGCCCGCGTGAAGGAGCAGGGACCCGCACAGGCCTCCCGGGCCGGCGTCTGGGGTCTCCGGGGGATGTGGCGGGCTAGGCGCCCGTGTGAAAGGGCAAGGACCCGCGCAGGCCTCTCGGGCCGGCGTCTGGGGTCTCCGCGGGATGTGGCGGGCTAGGCGCCCGTGTGAAAGGGCAAGGACCCGCGCAGGCCTCTCGGGCCGGCGTCTGGGGTCTCCACGGGATGTGGCGGGCTAGGCGCCCGTGTGAAAGGGCAAGGACCCGCGCAGGCCTCCCGGGCCGGCGTCTGGAGTCTCCGCGGGATGTGGCGGGCTAGGCGCCCTTGTAAAGGAGCAGGGACCCGCGCAGGCCTCCCGGGCCAGCGTCTGGGGTCTCCGGGGGATGTGGCGGGCTAGGCGCCCGTGTGAAAGGGCAAGGACCCGCGCAGGCCTCTCGGGCCGGCGTCTGGGGTCTCCGCGGGATGTGGCGGGCTAGGCGCCCGTGTGAAAGGGCAAGGACCCGCGCAGGCCTCTCGGGCCGGCGTCTGGGGTCTCCGCGGGATGTGGCGGGCTAGGCGCCCGTGTGAAAGGGCAAGGACCCGCGCAGGCCTCCCGGGCCGGCGTCTGGAGTCTCCGCGGGATGTGGCGGGCTAGGCGCCCTTGTAAAGGAGCAGGGACCCGCGCAGGCCTCTCGGGCCGGCGTCTGGGGTCTCCGCGGGATGTGGCGGGCTAGGCGCCCGTGTAAAGGACAGGGACCCGCGCAGGCCTTTCGGCCGGCGTCTGGGGTCTCCGGGGGATGTGCCCAGCTAGGCTCCCGCGTGAGGCAGGAGGGACTCACCCAGGCCTCCCGGGCCGGCGTCTGGGGTCTCCGGGGGATGTGGCGGGCTAGGCGCCCGTGTAAAGGAGCAGGGACCCGGGCCGGCGTCTCCAAATTACTGTTTTGTCCAAAATTTTTGAGTGTTGTTGGCAAGAAGACAGCTTGAATGTTGGGAAGTACGAATTTCAAAAAGGGAAAGAAGAATTCACTTTGATTTTATGGTCTAGTAGGTTGAAGATGACATGATAGTCTGTTTGCAGTTAGCAGTTTCCCAGGGAAAATTCATGTACAGCTCTGAAAGGAACAATGAGTTGAGTATCACAGTCTCGAGGTAGACAGTGAACACACAGAATCATATATGGAATGTATGGAAAATGGCGGAGAATTGTCATCCTCTTCTCCTCCCAACCCACTATTGCCATGGAAAAGAAGAACTTCAAGAAGAGCTTAATGGTGCATCCTCTATGGTCCAATCCTATTCAGCCAGGAGTTTAGGATGCAATGTTAATTGTTCTCAGTAAGGGGTTTATTGTCACCATATTCAGACAATAAGCCTATTATCTTTGGTATTTTTGTTTTGCTTAGTTTGGCTTTTAGGGAGTCTAATTCACTTTTGACAAGAAGGAAAGGAGGTGCAAAGTTTTGAATTTTTAAAAAACTGTTGCCATTCTATTTCTTATAAAGAACATAGCTGAGAAACAGCCATATGGAAATGACACAGAGTGGAGGGGTGGGGCAAGGCTTCCTTTTTCTTCCCAGGTATGCTCATCTCCCATCACATTTCTGTGTTCACTGTCTGGAAGCCCTGTGACATAGTCATGCATGATGAAACCATTGGACAGGAATGCAATTCCAATCTTTCCCTTCTTCTGCCTGTATGGGGCTGAAATTTCTGGCCCTTTAAGCACACGGTTGGTCTCTCTGGCAACCAGTTTGCCTTCTATGGCTATCTGGGTGCTCTCCAAAAAGCACCTTAAACACTGTAACTCTGATGTGGGTGAAAGGGGCTTGTTAGGAATTACAACAACAACAACCCCACAAACCTCTTTTTCACTTTACAATAACTCTGGAGTTATTTATGAACAACAACTATGCTAAAAGGTGCTCTCATTACGCTGATATCTTAGAAAAGTAAAAATGGTGGTGTAGGAACTGTGTGCCCAAGATGAAGACCTAAATGTTTCTTAGACCCGAGCGAGAGCACAGCGGCAGAGTATTTGCCTTGCATGCAGCCGACCCAGGACGGACCTGGGTTCGGTTTCTGGCATCCCATAAGGTCCCTCGAGTCTGCCAGGAGCAATTTCTGAGTGCTGAGCCAAGTTGAGTGTGGCCCAAACAAACAAAGCAATATAAAGTACATTATAAAAAAAATTGTTTCTTCTCACATCACCTCTACAAGTATTATTTACTTTTTTTTATCAGGAATAAAATCTATTTTTAATTGATCTTCCTAGGATTTACTCTCTTCTTCACTGTCATCTGTACTTTAAAATGTGGCTTTTGGGGCCAGAATGAAGTACAGCAGTAGAGCATTTGCCTTGCACGTGACTAACCCAGTATGGACCCAGGTTCGATCCCAGCATCCCATATGATTCCCTGAACCTGCCATGAGTGAGTGCTGCCGGTGTGGCCCAGAAAACCAAACCGAACCAAACCAAACCAAACAAAGTAAAGTAAAGTAAAGTAAAATAAAATAAAATAAAATGTAGCTTTTATATCAAAAAGGGGAGGAAATGGAAAACATTGCCTCCTTTTGGATTTGTAAAGAAAGGACAGTAATGCTGATCTATCTATCTTGAGCCCCTACTGCAAATAGCATTTCTCTGAGGTGCCAGTAGAATTTGATGAAGCTTCGACATTTAATCCAAGGAGACACTAGGTGGTGCCACAGACCTGCACAAGACAGTGTCAAAAGGAAGTCCAGCGGTCCCCGTTGATTTTCCCTTTCTTGACCTGGCGGAAGCTGTCCTATTACTAAGAGGCCTCTTCCAGTCCTGGTTAATATGGCATTTGCCCAGATTAATATATGAACCAAGCAGGAATGCATTGAGCTGCATTGCTGTCTATTTTAGAACTGAAGTTGCCCTGATATATGTGTGTGTGTGTGTGTGTGTGTGTGTGTGTGTGTGTGTGAGAGAGAGAGAGAGAGAGAGAGAGAGAGAGAGAGAGAGAGAGAGAGAGAGAGATTGAATCCACTTGTGAGTTTGAGATCAGCTGAGCTATTCAGAAACGGGACAAAAAGTCAGTGCCCAGTCTCAGATGCAGTTATTTTAGGAAGGAAAATCGCTATTAATAAGTTGATTTACAACTGTGTTGTCTGACTTCTATTTATTCAGTAACTGTATCCCCATCAGTCTGCGTGAAGTGAAATTTGATGCTTAAAATAAGTGGCCCTTGACTTCCCGTATTTCTTTCAGAAGGCAAATAGTTTAGCATCAAGTAGCCTGGAATAGGAACGGAACCTTAATGCTCGTGGCCTGAAACATCTGCTTTGTTAATGCCCTGCTGCCACCTGTAAGACCCTGAGAAAGCTTCTCACCATTGCATAAATTGATCACCAGGAATATATGCAAGCGCCACCTCTCTGAGAAAGTCCATGGAATGGGAACCATGTGAAATATTTGCAAGAACTTAGTGTTATTTCAGAAATAACTTAGTGAAGAATTACCATATTTCATGCCATAAGGCACATTTTTCTGCCCCCAAAAGATGGGGGAAAATGTCTGTGTGTCTTATGTAGAGAATACAATGAGGAGTTTTTGGAGTTCTCAGAAAACTAGAAGAGTCCTCGAAACTTAAACTCTCTCAGTTTGTTCTTGACAGTCATCATGATTCTTAATGTCACTGTCAGGCTTGGGGGAGGCCAGGGATTGAACATTGGTCCGTCCCAGGTCATCTGCATGCTGTTCACTTAACATGGTTGAAATATTATTCTGTTATAGTTTATTAAATATTTTAGCACACCATTTGTTTAGAATTTTTTTTCTTGATTTCCTCATCTAAAAACTACATCTGTCTTATGGTCAAGTGCATCTTATAGAGTGAAAAATAGGGTATTTAAAAGGTTGGAGATAGGGCCAGAGTGATTGTATAGATTTATGGTGCTTGCCTTGTCTATAGATTGCCTTGATTTGAGTTATGCTCCCATAGTCCCCAGATCCAGGAGCAGCCCCTTGGCACAACTGGCTGGTATCCCCTCACCTCATATCAGTTTTAGAATGTGGGGGTGGTAAGAGAGAAGGAACAGCAAGGTTTCTGGAAAGATTATGAACTCATTCCTTGAATGCACACGTGTGAGAGCAAACCGGTAGCTACAAAATACTTTTTCAAGTTCAAATTTTGCTTCTTAGTATTGTAGACACATTTAGTCATTCTTTTTTTTTAAGCTCTTAAGCCAACTAATTGGCCCCATTTTATATGGTCTTGTGAGGCAGAAATGAAATAGAGCCAGTACCCCTTTCTTGGGTGTCTCCCATGTGCCATATCTCTGCTAGAGAACAGATGATAGCTTTCCCTTCACAGACCCACAGTATGGGATCACTGCTCTTATTACTCTTGAGAGTTGTAGAAATCAGAGTCAGAGATCTGGAACCTTTGCCCCAGGCCCAGAGCCAACAGGAGGAGGGCGAGTTGATGGCAGCCAGTTCTCCTGTGTCCTGTTTCTAGTCCCATCTGCAGGAGCATGTGGCTTGGGTTCAGTGAGGGCCAGGCTGTCTTAGGCCCTGGATCTGGTGTTTGTTAAATAACATTAGCTCTCAGTTGGAGATAGCCTGATGAGAAATGGGACTACGAATTATGTGAAATGCAAAACACTGCATCAATATGAATCTCGCCTACTTGTGCCAGGTTGGTAAAAACACACGAAACAGAAAAAATGGAATTTGTCTTATCACTACATACTGATACCAATAATAGTACAGATAGAATCTAAGCCAAAATGACTTAATTGTGGAACCGTGATTTATTTACAGTACTGTTTATGATAATTCTGTGCATACATCTCCACCACCACACCTATAACCCACCATATTGCCCTCATGTTCTTTTTGATGTCTAGTCATTTGCTACCCCTTTACAACGAGTCTTTATATCCACACGACAGAGATCATTCTGTATCTGGCCCTCTCCTAACTGGTTTCAATTCTGGTGCCATTGAGCTGTCTCCAATTGACAGCAAATGCATGACCCCCTCTTTTCTTACAACTGCATAGTATACCGCACCTCTTAATTCATTCATCCATAGGCGGACATTTGGGTTGTTTCTGTGTTTCATCTATTGGACTGGCACTGCAATGAACATCAATCCTAGCACATTTGATATTTATTATTTATTGTAGGGTATAGAAAGGCTTCGCAGAGTTCTCCCACCTGGGTACAGCCAGGCCTGAGAGGAAGCTGACCTGTGCTTTGCCACCCAGACTCAGGCCCAGGACCCAATTTATGATTTAATTTCCTTTCCTCTCTCCCTTTCACACCTCTTAGCGCTGTGTTTGAGTTACATCATGAATTGTTTATTGGTCAGGATTCTTCAGAGACGTAAGAGGCAGACAGAGAGCTAGAGGCCCTCTTCCTGGAGAGAATATCAGTTTTTTTCCCCACTGATTGGATGAGGGCCATCTCTGGTAATGGAGAGAGATCTGCTTCATTCCAACTGAAGTGTGTTTCATGATTTAAAAAACACTTTTGAGGGGCCGGAGAGATAGCATGGAGGTAAGGCGTTTGCCTCTCATGCAGGAGGTCATCGGTTCGAATCCCGGCGTCCCATATATGGTCCTCCCGTGCCTGCCAGGAGCAATTTCTGAGCCTGGAGCCAGGAATAACCCCTGAGCACTGCCGGGTGTGACCCAAAAACCACAAAAAAAAAAAAAAAAAAAAAAAAAAAAAAACACTTTTGAGGGCCAGAGCGAAAGCATAGTGGTCGGCTGTTCGCCTTGCATGCAGATGACCTGGAATGAACCTACGTTCCATCCCTGACATCCCATATGGTCCCCTGAGCCTGCCAGGAGTGATTTCTGAGCACAGAGCCAGGAGTAACCCCTGAATGCCAGTGGGTATGGCCCCAAAACAAATGACAACAACAACAAAACACCTTTTGGAACTATCTCAATGAGTTGGCCTCTTTGTGATGCAAGACCTCAACTGACTAGCAAATAAAATTGTCCATTGGTTTTTACACACTTTTTTCTTTTTGGTCACTTCTGTCTTTCTCTGACATTCTCTGTATTGTCTTCTATCCTTTGAAGAACAAGAAGCTTTTTGGTTTCCTTGTTCTCAGGCCAGTACAGGGCAGGGAGGGGCTTGTTGTGGACTACAGATAAATTGTCTATCCATAGCCCAGGATGCTTTGGGCAATCCTGGGCTCCTCATAGAGGCTTTAGTGGGCCAAGACTGCTGTTAGTATTGGGTTCTGTTTCAATCTCTATTTTATTTTATTTATTTTTTTTCTTTAGGCCACATTCAATGTTCATGGGCTGTCAAATCTATGCTCAGGGCCCACTTGTTTAGTACTAGGGGTTGTTGGAAGGGGCCCTTCCCAGTGCCAAGGATCAAACTTGAGCCTCCAATATGTGAAGCCTGCATTGCAGGCACTCAGTCCATTCAACTATGGCTATAACCACTATTTTGTTTTTGCTTACCCCATTTTTCAGGGAGTTTAGAAGTAGACAAGGGGCTCAGAGTTCAACTCACCCCTGACCTGAGTGCAGTGGCACACATAGGAGCCTTAGGGCTATGTAGCTGTGACTACATGTCACACTAACTGTGATTGGCACAGGGAACTGAGCAGAGGCTCTGAGGGCTATCTCTTCTGCAGACAGTTATGTAGCTGGACTTGAATTGCCGCAAATGTCAGAAAATATTCATGAAGACAGCATAGATGTCTGTCAAGATGATACTGTTCTCCGTTGTGCTTTTCTACCCTCACCTAACTTAAAAAGTGAGTTTGCATTGGGGAGGGGGAGGCAGAGTGATAGTGTAGCAGTAGTGTTTGACTTGCACCCGGCTGACTTAGGACGGACCTTGGTTCGATCCCCGGCGTCCCATATGATCCCCCAAGCCAGTAGCAATTTCAGAGCATAGAGCCAGGAGTAACCCCTGAGTGTCACCAAGTGTGGCCCCAAAACAAACAAACAAAAAGTGAATTTGCATTATAGATAAAACATAGTTATTGAGATGCCATTAAATGATACTTAAATTGGATTGTGATTCTTTGCTGCTACTCAAATGTCTTTGTCTTTTTGTTTTTGTTTTGGCTCTTGCTTTTGAATGTCCAGAGGATGATGTGGACCTAGAGGCCCTGGTGAACGACATGAATGCGTCGTTGGAAAGCTTGTACGCCTCCTGTAGCATGCAGTCGGAGACCGTGCCCCTTCTGCAGAGCAGCCCACAGGCCCGCAGCCAGCAGCCCGCAGGACCCAGGCCCTTCCACCCACTGGCATCCCCACGACAGAAGCTGCAGCGCTCCCAGCCTGTGCACATCCTCGCTGTCAGGTGCGGCCCCGGGGGGCTTCTTGGGGGGAAAGGATCTGTGGCAGGAATGAGGCTGGAGTGGTCACCACTTGCAATTCGGGCCTTGCCTGTCTCTGCCAGCAGGCAGTGGTGGGTTGAATATGGTACCTGGTTAGATTCCAATAATGTTGAGGGAGGACCTGTTTGATACCAGACTGTGCCAAACACAGGACTTTCTTAAATGCGCATTGAGAGGCAATTGTGAAATTGTGAGAACAGCTTCAGGGTGGCAGCAAGTTAAAACAAACACCTAAACTCCTCTGGGTTGGTTGGGTTGTTGATAATGGGCTGGGGTATACTGACACTCGACCAAGCTACATCGGAATTCATACATACAGAACACATACAGAATTCTTTTCTGTAAGCCAATGGCTCCTGCATCAACCGGGCACTTTGCCATGGGAGGAGCTATTGTGGTAAGGCTTGGGTTTTTTTTTTTTTTTTTTTTTTATTTAAACACCTTGATTACATACATGATTGTGTTTGGGTTTCAGTCATAAAAGGAACACCACCCATCACCAGTGCAACATTCCCATCACCCAAGTCCCAAATCTCCCTCCTCCCCACCCAACCCCCGCCTGTACCCTAAACAGGCTCTACATTTCCCTCATACATTCTCAATATTAGGACAGTTCAAAATGTAGTTATTTCTCTAACTAAACTCATCACTCTTTGTGGTGAGCTTCCTGAGGTGAGCTGGAACTTCTAGCTCTTTTCTCTTTTGTGTCTGAAAATTATTATTACAAGGGTGTCTTTCATTTTTCTTAAAACCCATAGATGAGTGAGACCATTCTGCGTTTTTCTCTCTCTCTCTGACTTATTTCACTCAGCATAATAGATTCCATGTACATCCATGTATAGGAAAATTTCATGACTTCATCTCTCCTGACAGCTGCATAATATTCCATTGTGTATATGTACCACAGTTTCTTTAGCCATTCGTTTGTTGAAGGGCATCTTGGTTGTTTCCAGAGTCTTGCTATGGTAAATAGAGCTGCAATGAATATAGGTGTAAGGAAGGGGTTTTTGTATTGTATTTTTGTGTTCCTAGGGTATATTCCTAGGAGTGGTATAGCTGGATCGTATGGGAGCTCGATTTCCAGTTTTTGGAGGAATCTCCATATCGCTTTCCATAAAGGTTGAACTAGACAGCATTCCCACCAGCAGTGGATAAGAGTTCCTTTCTCTCCACATCCCCGCCAACACTGTTTATTCTCATTCTTTGTGATGTGTGCCATTCTCTGGGGTGTGAGGTGGTATCTCATCGTTGTTTTGATTTGCATCTCCCTGATGATTAGTGATGTGGAACATTTTTTCATGTGTCTTTTGGCCATGCGTATTTCTTCTTTGTCAAAGTGTCTGTTCATTTCTTCTCCCCATTTTTTGATGGGGTTAGATGTTTTTTTCTTGTAAAGTTCTGTCAGTGCCTTGTATATTTTGGAGATTAGCCCCTTATCTGATGGGTATTGGGTGAATAGTTTCTCCCACTCAGTGGGTGGCTCTTGTATCCTGGGCACTATTTCCTTTGAGGTGCAGAAGCTTCTCAGCTTAATATATTCCCATCTGTTAATCTCTGCTTTCACTTGCTTGGAGAGTGCAGTTTCCTCCTTGAAGATGCCTGTAATGTCCTGGAGTGTTTTGCCTATGTGCTGTTCTATATATCTTATGGTTTTGGGGCTGATATCGAGGTCTATAATCCATTTGGATTTTAACTTTGTACATGATGTTAGCTGGGGGTCTAAGTTTAATTTTTTGCAAGTGGCTATCCAATTGTGCCAACACCACTTGTTGAAGAGGCTTTCCCTGCTCCATTTAGGATTTCCTGCTCCTTTATCAAAAATTAGATGGTTGTATCTCTGGGGAACATTTTCTGAGTATTCAAGCCTATTCCACTGATCTGAGGACCTATCCTTATTCCAATACCATGCTGTTTTGATAACTGTTGCTTTGTAGTACAGTTTAAAGTTGGGAAAAGTAATTCCTCCCATATTCTTTTTCCCAATGATTGCTTTAGCTATTCGAGGGTGTTTATTGTTCCAAATGAATTTCAAAAGTGTCTGATCCACTTCTTTGAAGAATGTCATGGGTATCTTTAGAGGGATGGCATTAAATCTGTATAATGCCTTGGGGAGTATTGACATTTTGATGATGTTAATCCTGCCAATCCATGAGCAGGGTATTTGTTTCCATTTCCGTGTGTCCTCTCTTATTTCTTGGAGCAGAGTTTTATAGTTTTCTTTGTATAGGTCCTTCACATATTTAGTCAAGTTGATTCCAAGATATTTGAGTTTGTGTGGTACTATTGTGAATGGGGTTGTTTTCTTAATGTCCATTTCATCCTTATTACTATTGGTATATAGAAAGGCCATTGATTTTTGTGTGTTAATTTTGTAGCCTGCCACCTTGCTATATGAGTCTATTGTTTCTAGAAGCTTTTTGATAGAGTCTTTAGGGTTTTCTAAGTAGAGTATCATGTCATCTGCAAACAGTGAGAGCTTGACTTCTTCCTTTCCTATCTGGATTCCCTTGATATCCTTTTCTTGCCTAATCGCTATAGCAAGTACTTCCAGTGCTATGTTGAATAGGAGTGGTGAGAGAGGACAGCCTTGTCTTGTGCCAGAATTTAGAGGGAAGGCTTTCAGTTTTTCTCCATTGAGGATAATATTTGCCACTGGCTTGTGGTAGATGGCCTTCACTATATTGAGAAAGGTTCCCTCCATTCCCATCTTGCTGAGAGTTTTGATCAAGAATGGGTGTTGGACCTTATCAAATGCTTTCTCTGCATCTATTGATATGATCATGTGGTTTTTATTTTTCTTGTTATTGATGTTGTGTATTATGTTGATAGATTTACGGATGTTAAACCAGCCTTGCATTCCTGGGATGAAACCTACTTGATCGTAGTGGATGATCTTCTTAACGAGGCATTGAATCCTATTTGCCAGGATTTTGTTGAGGATCTTTGCATCTGCATTCATCAGTGATATTGGTCTGTAATTTTCTTTTTTGGTAGCGTCTCTGTCTGGTTTAGGTATCAAGGTGATGTTGGCTTCATAAAAGCTATTTGGAAGTGTTTCTGTTTGTTCAATTTCATGAAAGAGTCTTGCCAAGATTGGCAGTAGTTCCTCTTGGAAAGTTTGATAGAATTCATTAGTGAATCCATCTGGACCTGGGCTTTTGTTTTTCGGCAGACATTTGATTACTGTTTTAATTTCATCAATGGTGATGGGGGTGTTTAGATATGCTACATCCTCTTCCTTCAACCGTGGAAGATTATAAGAGTCCAAGAATTTATCCATTTCTTCCAGGTTCTCATTTTTAGTGGCGTAGAGTTTTTCAAAGTAGTTTCTGATTACCCTTTGAATCTCTGTCATATCAGTAGTGATCTCTCCTTTTTCATTCCTGATACGAGTTATCAAGTTTCTCTCTCTCTCTTTCTTTGTTAGGTTTGCCAGTGGTCTATCAATCTTGTTTATTTTTTCAAAGAACCAACTTCTGCTTTCTTTGATCTTTCGGATTGTTTTTTGAGTTTCCACTTCGTTGATTTCTGCTCTCAGCTTTGTTATTTCCTTCTGTCTTCCTATTCTTGGGTCCTTTTGTTGAGCATTTTCTAGTTCTATTAGCTGTGTCATTAAGCTACTCAGGTAAGCTCCTTCTTCCTTCCTGATGTGTGCTTGCAAAGCTATAAATTTTCCTCTCAGTACTGCTTTTGCTGTGTCCCATAAGTTCTGATAGTTTGTGTCTTTATTGTCATTTGTTTCTAGGAATCTTTTTATTTCCTCCTTGATTTCATCTCGGACCCACTGGTTATTGAGCATGAGGCTGTTTAACTTCCAGGTGTTAAAGTGTTTCTTCTGAGACCCTTTGGAGTTCACAAATAATTTCAGAGCCTTGTGGTCAGCGAAGGTAGTCTGCAAAATTTCTATCCTCTTGATCTTATGGAGGTATGTTTTATGTGCCAGCATGTAGTCTATCCTGGAGAATGTCCCATGTACATTGGAGAAGAATATGTATCCAGGTTTCTGGGGATGGAGTGTCCTATATATATCCACTAGGCCTCTTTCTTCCATTTCTCTCCTCAGGTCTAGTATATTCTTGTTGGGTTTCAGTCTGGTTGACCTATCCAGTGTTGACAAAGCCGTGTTAAGGTCCCCCACAATTATTGTGTTGTTGTTGATATTATTTTTCAGATTTGTCAACAGTTGTATTAAATATTTTGCTGGCCCCTCATTCGGTGCATATATGTTTAGGAGAGTGAATTCTTCCTGCTCTACGTACCCCTTGATTAATATAAAATGTCCGTCTTTGTCCCTTACCACCTTCCTGAGTATAAAGTTTGCATTATCTGATATTAGTATGGCCACTCCAGCTTTTTTATGGGTGTTGTTTGCTTGGATAACTTTTCTCCAGCCTTTTATTTTGAGTCTATGTTTGTTCTGACTATTCAGGTGCGTTTCTTGTAGGCAGCAGAAGGTTGGATTGAGTTTTTTGATCCATTTAGCCACTCTGTGTCTCTTAACTGGTGCATTTAGTCCATTGACGTTGAGAGAAAGAATTGTCCTGGGATTTAACGCCATCTTTATTTCAAAATTTGGTGTGTCTTTTGGGTAGTCTTGTCTTAGATTAGGTCTTTCAGTTTTTCTCTTAAGACTGGTTTTGTGTCTGTGAAGTTTCTGAGCTGTTTTTTGTCTGTGAAACCATGTATTCTTCCATCAAACCGGAAAGTGAGTTTTGCTGGGTATAGTATTCTGGGTGAAGCCTTCATTTCATTCAGTCTTGTCACAATATCCCACCACTGCTTTCTGGCATTGAGCGTTTCTGGTGACAGGTCTGCTGTAAATCTCAGGGAAGCTTGCTTGAACATGATTTCCCCTTTTGATCTTGCTGTTTTCAGAATTCTGTCTCTATCTGTGGGATTTGTCATTGTGACTAGGATGTGTCTTGGGGTGGTTTTTCTGGGGTCTCTTTTGGTTGGTACTCTTCGGGCATGCAGGATTTGATCACATATATTCTTTAGCTCTGGGAATTTCTCTTTAATGATGTTCTTGACCATTGATTCTTCCTGGAAATTTTCTTCCTGGGTCTCTGGGACTCCAATGATTCTTAAGTTGTTTCTGTTGATCTTATCATAGACTTCTATTTTCGTCTGTTCCCATTCTTTGACTAATTTTTCCATTGTCTGCTCATTTGCTTTAAGTTTTTTGTCCAATCTCTCCTGCTGTATGGAATTGTTATGTATCTCATCTTCCACAGCACCAAGTCTATTCTCAGCTTCTGATACCCTGTCCCAGAGCTTATCCATTTTGTCATTCACTTCGTTTACTGACTTTTTCAGTCCTGTTAGTTGACATGTTATTTCAGTTTGGAGTTTTGTGATTTCTGTCTTCATATTTTCTTGGTTCTTATTAGTGTTCTGTTCAACTCGATCCATGGTTTCTTGGAGTCTGTTGAGCACCTTCCATATTGCTAGTCTAAAGTCCTTATCTGAGAGGTTGATTAGTTGTTCAGTCATTATCTGGTCCTCAGAATTGTCATCTTCATTCTCTATGTCTGATGCTGGCCTGCGTTGTTTCCCCATTGTCACACTTGTATTGTGGGTTTTTCTACGTGTTGTAGTGGTATTCATTGTCTATATGATGTAGGCAGCACACTCCTCTGGCTCCTCCCTTTCTGGATGGGCTGACTTGCCTCTAAGGGAGGGGAGTCCTCCGTGGATGAAGCCTCACACTGGGTCAAATCTTAGGCCCGAGCATGCAACAGAGAAGACAGTCCAGAGAGAAATGTTTGCTTCTGTGATATAGCGCCGTTCTTAGTGTGATTTTTCCTTCTTGTTGCAATGGAGTTCTTTCCTTAGAAAGAGTGCACGGCCGCGTAGCGAAGCGGAGCGGCCGTGCTCCTCTGAGCCTCTTTTTGCCCCACTCGCAAGAGTTTCACGCAAGAGGACAGTAGACAGACATAGACAGGTCACACTCACAGTCTTTCACAGCTGAGCCCCACTGGGCCGGTGTACACTCGCGGATTTTCCCCGCCTGGTGTCACACACAGGGAGCCAGCTTTTGCAAAGGTTAGCCGGTTTTTATGCTCTGAAGTCCCTCCCTGAAAAATCAGCTTGGGGTTTTATATTTTGTTTGTTTGTGATGTTGGAAGTCAAACCCAGCTTTCTTTCATGCAAGGCACATGCTTTGTTGCTGAACCAGACCCCTGGCCCAAGTGGAAATTTTTTCATTGTTATACATTTGAGGGCTATAGAATAGCTGAAGTGGTAAAGTATGTGCCTAACTTGTACAGCCCTATGGGCCTCTTCTGCATCCCAGAATGTGGCCTCCATGACCTCAAAGCACCTCTTGGGACCGTTGGTGGTTTTTGAGCATTGTATGGAGTGGTTCTGAGCCTTCTAAGCACCACCAGGATAAAAAAAAAATTACACTTTCTGGCATGGTATCAACCTGGATTTTGGAGGTATAATCCTTTTCACATGTAGTTTTAGTCTTTCGGGATGGGATCTCATTTCTTGGAAAACCCTAGGGTGTAGACAGAAAACTGCCAATAAATCCCTGCACCACCCACACACACACAAAAAAAAAAAAGAGAAAGAAAAGAAAACAAGGCATCTTGCCTTGTTTAGGCTTTGACATTGGATTTTATTTATTTATTTTTGCATCTGGTTCATCAGCCTATAATTTTTTTTTATTCTATCACAAATGAGTGGAGAAAGTTGACGGCTTTACTGAGGTGTCTGCGAAGGGACAAGAGTGCAGAGTTACACATGGCTTTTAGTACTCTGAGCAGAGACAAAGGGATAGTTTTGAAATGACATAAACATAGGGATATGTACTCCAAGGAGGATCATTACATGAAGCATTTATTTTCAGTAACTCATTGTCAAGAATCTTTGTGTATAAATTAGCATTCATTCCAGAATTCAGATGAGACTCTCCTGGTGTAGACTCATTATTTCTGTGTGTTGGAATATGTATTCATTTCAAAGTCATTGAGAATTGTAGTTCTGGGCCCTCTAGAGTAGCTAAGTGTTTACCTTGCATGCTACCAACCCAGGTTTAATTCCTGACACCCCATATGGTTCTCCAAGCCTGACAAGAGTGACTTCTGAAGTCAGAACCAGAACTGAGTACCCTTGGATGAGGGAGAGGAGGGAGAGAGAAAACATAAGGAAGGGAGGGAAGGGGAGGGGAAAGGAAGGAGGGAGGGAGGGAGGGATGAAGGAAGGAAAGAAGGAAGGAAAGAAGGAAGGAAGGAAGGAAGGAAGGAAGGAAGGGAGGGAGGGAGGGAGGGAGGGAGGGAGGGAGGGAGGGAGGAAGGAAGGGAGGAAGGAAGGAAGGAAGGGAGGGAGGAAGGGAGGGAGGGAGGGAGGGAGGGAGGGAGGGAGGAAGGAAGGAAGGAAGGGAGGGAGGGGAGGGAGGGAGGGAGGGAGGGAGGGAGGGAGGGAGGGAGGGAGGAAGGAAGGAAGGGAGGGAGGGAGGGAGGAAGGGAGGAAGGAAGGAAGGGAGGGAGGGAGGGAGGGAGGAAGGAAGGGAGGGAGGGAAGGAGGAAGGAAGAAGGAAAGGAGGGAGGGAAGGGGGGATGAAGGAGGAAGGAAGAAGGAAAGGAGGGAGGGAAGGGGGGATGAAGGAGGAAGGAAGAAGGAAAGGAGGGAGGGAAGGGGGGATGAAGGAGGAAGGAAGAAGGGAAGGAGGGAAGGAAGGAAGGAAGGAAGGAAGGAAGGAAGGAAGGATGGGAGGAAGGGAGGGAGGCAGGGAGGAAGGAAGGAAGGAAGGAAGGAAGGAAGGAAGGAAGTTTAATAGAAATGTATCCTAGTATTTCACAACCCTCAAAAACTATTGCTTGAATAGAACTCATAAACTCGGGCCTGGAGTGATAGAACAGTGGCGTTTGCCTTGCAAGCAGTGATCCAGGACCAAAGGTGGTTGGTTCGAATCCCAGTGTCCCATATGGTCCCCCATGCCTGCCAGGAGCTATTTCTGAGCAGACAGCCAGGAGTAACCCCTGAGCACCGCCGGGTGTGACCCAAAAACTAAAAAAAAAAAAAAAAAAAAAAAAAAAGAACTCATAAACTCCAGAAAATGACAAGTACATGCTTTATGCTGAAAATCATTTATGATATGTAGGCATTTTACCTTTTTTGTGAATGACAGATTCTAGATTCTTGAAATTGTTTAATTGTGGTGAAATATGCATAACACAAAATGCATTTATCATTTCAACCATTAATACTATTTTATAGTGTCTCATTATCACTTGGTTGTTACAACCAATCTCTAGAACATTTTTACGTGTTTTGATTTTGAGCCACATCCAGCAGTGCTCAGGGATCACTCCCAACACTGATGTCAGGGATCAACCTAGGTTAACTTAGTGTTAAGCAAACCTACCTTACTTGTTGTATTCTCTCTCTCAGCCCCACTCTAGGAAATTTTAACCAGGCAGAATTCGAACTAAAATCCCCCTCAATTAACTTCATCCAAACCCAACGCTGGCATCTACCATCCTGTTTCCTATGGATTGAATTCATAGTCATGGTACTTTATAGAACAATGTGGGATCATACAAGATCTGTCTTTTTGTATCTTCTTTATTTTACTCATCAGATTGTCTTCAATTTCTTGCATGCTATAGCAAATGTGAGATTCTTGCCTTGTTAAGGCTAAATAATATTCCATTGCATAAATGGAGCCCATTTTATATAGAATATGTAATAGTTGGGCTTGGGTCTCCTTTTTAAGCTGTCCAGAATAATCACTTTTCTAACTAGGTACACGTATCTGAGTCCCATTTGTGCTTCTGTTGGGCAGTTCTCAAAGTGTAAGCTGGATCATGCATTGGCTGGCAGATTTTCAAAGCTCTTCTCTCTCTCTCTCTTTCCAGGCGCCTACAAGAAGAAGACCAGCAGTTTCGAACCTCATCTCTGCCAGCCATCCCGAACCCTTTCCCTGAGCTCTGTGGCCCAGGAAGCCCCACTGGACTTTCACATGGCTCCCTATCTCCCATCCAGGGAGCTGCAAAACGGGTGAGTTCCTTTGAATCTTTTTTTTTTTTTTCCAGCCTCATATTTCTATCTCTTCCTACAAATTGAGAAAAGGAAAAAAAAAAAAGTGTATGAGGCCCATGGACCAAAAGGTCTCAACACCATTGGTCAGACCTAAATACCCAAACCAAAGCCAACAACGATACTATCAAGAGACCCAAACAACAACAAGCTGCACATAAAATGGACTTGTTATACTAGTAGTCCAGGGGGCTAGGGGTGGACATGTGGGAGGCATGCTGGGAAGAGTGGCAGAAGGTCAACATTGGTCGTGGGAATGGCCCTAATTCACTGTCACTATATGCCTGTAATAAACTTTGAAAGACTTGTAGTTCACAATGGTCTCAATAAAATATTTTTAAAAAGATATATTATACAAAAACAAACAAACAAACAGGTGAGTTCCTTGCTGAGTTTAGCCTTGGCTGGCTTGACTGTGGGATTAGGAAAAATGGGCTGGCTCATTATACTGGGAGAAAAGGGGAGAAAGTTGTGGGACTTTTTATTCTTTACCTCATACTTCTTTGCTTCTTGCTTTACTTGGCTTTTGAATTTATTGTGCGGAATTTCATGACGGACCTATAGTTTTTGAAAGAATCTCATGCACCAGACAATGACTTGGCGCTTACATATGAATGCCATTCATTTCATGAACAATATTTAATTTTCACATAAAAGTTCACATGGTTGGGGCCGGGTAGGTGGCGCTGGAAGTAAGGTGTCTGCCTTGCAAACGCTAGCCAAGGATCAGGACCGCGGTTCGATCCCCCGGCGTCCCATATGGTCCGCCCAAGCCAGGGGCGATTTCTGAGCACATAGCCAGGAGTAACCCCTGAGCGTCAAACGGGTGTGGCCCAAAAAAACCAAAACCAAAAAAAAAAAAAAAAAAAGTTCACATGGTTGACATTCAGCAGTATTCTTTCTAGAATGCCTGGAATTGCTTTTCTCTCTGTATTTCCCCCATGTCTGCCCTCACCAATCCCCCCTGCTCTGCAAGTCTGCCTGGCCTTTGCCACACAGGGTCTTTGTTCCTCAGAGAGAGACTCTTCCCTCTAAGCACTCCCACCTCCCAGCCCCACTCCCTTTCTCACTTCACACCCCTGTCTCTGGAGCAGGCTACCAGCCCTGTTGTCCATCAGCAGCAGCACCTGGAGGTGAGGGATGTGTTCCCTGTCTGGGTGCCATTGTCACATGCCTGAAGTCCATGTGGGCTGTGTGCCTCTGTGTGACCTTCTGCTCAAGGGACCAGACAAGCTGTGGATTGGTCACTGAGCTATTTCTGAAGCGGCCATCCTAAAATAAGACCGTGAAAAGCTTATCTGGACTTCCCAGCATTTGGCCACAACAGGGGCCTCCAGGCCCCATGAATGGTCCCTATTTTGTAATCAGAATCAGGAACCCAGAAATTCTTGGAATCCTGACTTTGCTCTCCTTGAACATGTGGCATTAGTGTCTTCTGCCCGTGGGCTGCTCTCATGGGCGGGATCATGGAGAATGATCCCCCTTAGTACTGATGTACAGAGCTGAGCATGTCTGTTGTTTCTACTGGCATAAAGGCCATTTCTTTATCCACTCTAAGGTCTGATTTTGCTTTTGCTTTTTTGTTGTTATGGGGAGGACAATCAGCAGTCCTTGGGGACTACTACTAGCCATGCTAGGAAGACTTTTGTACCCAAGACTATACATTGGTTGCCCACATGCCCTCTAAGTTGTCTTCTGGACTCTCAATTTGACATTTTATCTTCACAGTCCCCATTCATTGTGTTTTGCTGGTAGTGTTTAGCAGGCAATTCTAGGCAGCTGCCATACCTTGGCCTTCTGGGAGCTGTAGAAGGTTTTGTGCTTGGTCTTTCTTTTAGGGGGAGTGGGTGGGTCCATACCTAGCCATACTCAGGGGTTCCTCCTGGCTCTGCGCTCAGAAATCACTCCTGGCTTGGGGGACCATATGGGATGCCGGGGATTGATCCTGCATCTGTTCCGAGTCAGCCACGTGCAATACAAACGCCCTTCCATTGTGCTACCACTGGCCTTTCCATCTACTTGGAGGAAGAAAAATTTGGAGGTTTTTTCCCTTGCGTGCAAAGTTCCAGGAAGCCACAGGAATGTTCACGTAGGAGTCTAAGTGGTTGTAAAATTTGGTGGCATGAACTTGATGTGTGGGGCCCCTCACTGCACATACATCAGTGAGAATGCTTGTACAATGGAATAGTGTATGTAAAACCTCTTTGGCAAGAAATGGGAGGGGGAGAGCAGGCAGCAGGGTGGGGTGGGGAGAGAATAGAGGGAGGAGACATTCTGATAGTCATTTCTCAAGACTCTGGAGACTTTGGAAAACTCTTTTCACCTCTCTGAATTGCTTTTTCCTTGGCCTACTGCAGCAGCCTTGGGGACAGGAGAAATTCCAAGAGTGATGGTGCACTCCAGGCTCCAAAGTGTCACCTGCCTTGGATCTCACCTTCTCAGGCCTCCCAAGCTCTGGACCCCATCCTTTGGCCCAAACCTTTGGCACAATCCCCATCTATTTCTTTGCCATGACTGATTCAGTAAGCCTGCCAAGTGGGTGCCCTGCAGAAGGTTCTAGAAGTGTTACATCCATACAGAATCTTTTCACCCAATAAATTATTACTTTCCCCCTTATTTTACCTAAAACCAAGATGATCCCTGGTTCCTTTGTTTGTTTGCTTATAGCTTGGATTGACTTCTTGTAAACCTAGGTGGGACTGGCTCTGGATAGTCTGAGGTATCTGCCCTTAATATGTCCTTTCGGCCCCACCCAGGGGTGGTCTTTGCACTCAATAACAATGGCAGTTCTGGCAGGCAGTTGGGTGGAGATGCAAGGTAGAAGACGGCCATACTATATGTGTTTCACCTTCAGCCTGGTCTGGATTATTTCATGCACGAACCTGATTCAGACTCGTTCACCTGGGCTTGGAGATACACTGCAAGGGGTGATTTTACAGGATTCCTCTTAAGTGATACCAGAGTCCTATGTGCCTGTTCCAGGGGGTCTTCTGTCTGTGATGCAGGTTTCTTAGGCTTTGCACTATTCCTTTTAATATATGAAATTTTAGCGGCACTGTTTGGTTTGCTAATAATTTAAATCAGAGCTTGGACTATGCAGCGAACATAGGTTCTATGTTCTGTGTGAACGATCTCACTTGTGTCTGGATGTGTTTGGAGAGAGAAGGCGGTGTGCTTCCTCTCTCCCTGGCCCTAGAGAGCATAGGGACAGTGACCTAGTAATTCTCCATCCACATGTTGCCGGCACACGATGTTCCTGAACTGTTTTAGATACAGTCCCGACTCTCATCTGAAGGTTCAGATCTTTCCATCATTTATGAAAAGGTATCTAATAAGTTGATTTTTTTGTTGAATATCATTTCATCTGTTTTTTTTTCCCCAATAGTAATTTTGTTTCTGAAGAATGAAGTCAATTGATGCCGGGAAAGTGTGTTTTTGTAGTAAAACACTACAACTGCTGTCAAGCCTGCATTGTGACTGGTCAGAAAAGCAGATAGAAAAGTTACTTGTTTGAGTGCAGAATTTCTTTTGTTGTTGTTGTTGTTTTTGTTTTTAGGCCACACCCAGATGTGGTTAGGGGTTGCTCCTGGCTCTGTGCTCAGAAATCGTTCCTGGCAAACTCAGGGGGGACCATATAGGAAGCCAGGAATCAAACCTGGGTCTGTCCTGGATTGGCTGTGTGCAAATGCTCTATGCTGTGCTCTCTCTCCAGCCCCTTATTTGCACTTTTAAAATAAAAATTCTCCTTAGCAATGTCCAATCTTCTCTTCACTCCTCTCCTTCCTTCTCCCCCTTCACCTCTCCTCCCCTCTCTTCCATTTCCTTCCTCTCCTCTCTCCACAGCCAAGAAAGCTTTGGGCTTACTCTTGGCTCTCTGCTCAAACATCACTACTAATAGTGCTTGGGGGACCATTTGGAACGCCAGGTCGTGAACCCATGTTGACTACACACAAGGCAAATGCCTAACCACTGGACTATCTCTCTGACCCTACAGTTTTAATTTTCTTACTCCTATTCCTGGGTTCAGCTAGAACTTATCACTTCCGCTGGTGAGTCAGTTTTATTCTGGCACAGAGTAGGTGCTCAGTGGTAGGTTATAGGAACCAGGAATTCAAAGAGTTTCTTAAATAGGAACAGCCCGGATCCACAAAGAGCTTTCTACATGTAGTTGGGTTTAAAAATAACGTTGTGCACTGGCAGCTGGAGAAGGGGCAGAAACAGGTGTGAGTGTGGCCTCTGCTCACTCGTTGCTCTGGGGAAGAAGGGCGGTTTGGAGGATAGTTCTCTGGAGCCAGAAGGTCAGTGTGCTTTCCCCCAAAAGCAGATCTGCTCTCTGCTCCAACCAGAATTGGTTTTTTTTTTTTTATAGCCTGTTGCTGTCCTATTTTCTGTCTTGGTCCCTGTTACTATGAGCAGGACTCAACATGTGAAATCCACCCCCAGGGCCAAGGACAGAGGTGTACGGGCAAGCAGGGTGAGGAGATGCTACAAAGTGCTGAAGGTCTTAGGGGGCATGTAGACTGTTCTTAGCAGGACATATGTACGCAGGTCAGGAACATGTCTTTTCTGGATCCTAACAGGATTCTGGTGGTGCAGGTTTGTCAGAGCCCCGATGGAGGGGCTGCTCCGGCTTCTCTGTCCTGCTACCACTATACATGTCCTCAGCCCTTCCAAGCGAAGCTTCCTGTGTCCTGGAATCCACTGCAGAATGGTTGTGCCCAGCCTTCTTCATCCTCATCCTTCCATGGACAGACCTTGAAGGAAACTCTGTGCAAGCACATATTGGAAACTGTAGGGGGCCTGGAGCCATAGCACAGCTGTAGGACTTGCATGTGGCTAACCCAGATGGACACAGGTTTGATCCCCTAGCATTCCATATGATCCCCAGAGCCTGCCAGGAGGGATTTTCTGAGCACAGAACCAGGAGTAACCCCTGAATGCTGCTGAATGTGGCCCAAAAACAACAACAACAACAACAAAGACTAAACAAAAGAAACTGCACAAACGATTGTAGGTGGGGTGTCACCAAGGTTGGTTAGTTTCTCTTCAGGGTCTAACATCTTTGGGTCTAGGAAAATCACCAGAATGTAGAAGGATCAACTTCTCTGCTTTCTCAGAAAAGACAAGGAAAAGGCTGAAAGTGAATGGGATCATTTTGCACCCGTCACACACAGGCCCAGCAGAATCTTCTCAGGAAAGTACCTTTCTTTTTAACTTCTGTTGTGTGGCAGTTACTACTTCCATATACTTCCAGAGCCTTCATATGCTCCACGGAAGAGTTCATTTCCCTACTTGGGTACTAAGGCCCATCCATTTATTGGACTCAACTGTACTCAATAAAAATGGCAGTTCGGCAGGCCACATGTCAGAGATACGAGGTAGAAGATGGCCAGACTATATGTGTTTCACCCTCAGCCTGGTTTGAATTGTTTCATGCATGATTCTGATTCAGACTCGTTCACCTGGGCTTGGAGATAAGGCATGTGGGGGTGATTTTACAACATAGGCCCCATTCTTTCCTGGCCTGGGCTCCATTTCTGCAGTGTGTCTGTGTATGTGAGGGGGGGGGATGCTCTAGGGGTTCTGTAGTTGGTTCAGGGTAGTTTTGGCTGGCTGCATTCACTCAGCTGTAAACATTATCATGTAACGCAGTGACACAATTAGTCACACATTGTAACCCTGATATAAATGGGCACAAAGACTTCCTTAGTTCCAGCCAGCTCTACTATCCTCTTTAAGCTTAATTTTCTGGAACATAATTACCTTCTTGTATAGGGTTCTGCACATGCGCTTAGCTGATGATCCAGATTGGGGCTTATGGAGTTTCACTGAGCCCCAGTGAATGTGCAGAGGCCTCAGACCCCCTTGGCAGTTTGTGGCAAGTGCTGTGCATGCGTGTTTGAGGCGGTTGGCAGCAGGGGTGGGGCACGGCTTCTGTTCTGTGTGGCATGGATGGAGCCTGCAGGAACTCTTTTCTAGCAATTGCATTAGTTCTCTGCCCAGTTCCTCCAGAGTGTGTCCATTTATCTTTTATGGAAGCACCCCAAAGTCAGACACAGAGCCGGGGCTGCTCAGATGTTTCCCACACTGGTGCCAGGCCAGACAACTGTGGCTACTGTGTTCAAGGAGCATAGCCATGGGACAGGAAGTACCAGAACCAGAGAGTGGTCTTTCCCATCAGAACAGGAGATGGCTGTGGTGTGCTGGCCGCTTGTGGCTTTATCAAAGGTCCTGAAGACCTGTTAGCTCATCATCACCTTTTATAGTCTCTTCTGTATTCAGGAGATTCCTTCCTTCCTTCCTTCCTTCCTTCCTTCCTTCCTTCCTTCCTTCCTTCCTTCCTTCCTTCCTTCCTTCTTCCTTCCTTTTTCCCTACCCCTCCTTCTATTGTTTTCCCTTTTCTCCTCTACCCTCTCTTCTTCTCTCTCTAACACTTCCCTTCTTTTTCCTTATCTGACTTCCTTTCCTTCTTTCACTTTCCCTCTTCTTTCTTATCTTTTTCTCCTTTTCTCTTCCTCTCTTCTCCAGTTCTTTCTCTTCCTTTTCCTCCCTTCCATTCCTTTCCTTTCCCTTCTGCTTCCGTCCTTTCCCCTCAACCCCTGCCCTTCTCTGCCCCAACCTTTTCTGCCCCTTTCTTTCCTTTCTTCTTCCTGTCCTTGTTTTCACCTCAGGAGCTACTTCCACACCACCACAGACCTCCTCTAGGAACTGAAGCTGGAGTTCACTGGCCATAGTGGACTTAATCACCTCTTGGGCTCTAGAGTTGCTCTCTTTCCTGCGGAATCCTTCGTGTCCCCCATACACCATCCCTCTCTCTGCTTCTTAGAGTTACTGTTCTCTGTGCACTATTCTCTCACTTCACTCCTTGACAGCCAGCATGAAAAACAGTTTCTATAAAGGAGAACATAGACATTGGCCCCTTGAGAAAGGATTCTAAGTGCAAAATCTCTACTGTGTATTTTTATTTTAGTTCCCCAATTGAGAGCCATATGCTCATGACAAGAGGTTTTACATTTCACTCTACTCCCAAATACTTGCTTTCTCATACTCACCCTTGCATCAGTACCAAGAATCCTTTGCCTTTTAACAAAAACTTGGAGCCTTGGCCTCCTCTTTCTAGAGAAACTCTGTGCAAATATAGGTAGATGACAATTCATATCAGTCAGCAACATCAGCTCTTCCAGAAGCAGAGTCTTTGAGTCTGTTACTCAGGAGTTAACTGACCAGCTGTGTGAAATGGTGGATCTTGTATTCCACAATTCTCAGAGAGGGAGACAGAAACCCACTCCCCTAGTCCAGGTAGGACAAGAGACACAGGTCCAGCAGCAATTCCAACTCTATGCGCAGTTGAGAAGAAATAGCAGGCCAGGAACTCACACCGCAAGCTGTTCACCCACAAGCCAGTTGCTCCATCACGTGGAACCACGAGCCAAGATGGCAGCTCCTCCTCCAGACCTTCAAAGCAGCCCTTATAGGGAAAACACAAAGCCCACCCCAAGGGGATGGGGAAAAGCCAGATGAGGAGACAATGGGAAAACATCTTTTTAACAAGAAAACCAAAGGAACCAATTGAGAGACATCTAATTAGAAAGCAATATGATGACCGATCCAAGGGCCTCTTCCAACTCAGCTGAGCTTAGTGCTCACCTGACGGAGCCCTCCCCTAAAAGAAAGTGACTTCAAACCAACCATCTACTTTTTACCTGATGCCTTGTGATGATCTTCTTTGTCCTGTGACAGTCTTCCCTTGTCTCAATTCCTTGGATTCTTTCCCATTCACCATTTGATTTTTGCACAGAGAAATTCAAATTTTTAATATATCTGTTTATTTTTTAATACCAGGAAGGAGGAGGAAGAGGACATGGTTCTGCCTCTGTGTCAGGAAAACACTCAGATAAACAAGCAAATGGCCATTTACATTCTAAACCTTGGAATATTAATTTGACCTCCTTTCTGCTCTCATCATTGAACTTTACCCACACATCGTTGAGCAATATTAAAGGACAAATCTCGGCTATTTCTATTTATCTACAGTTTCGTGTAGTTCCAAGTCCTCTGATGTCGGTCAAAATATATAATTTTAGGTACTATATTTTTTATTCTATAGGATGCACCTGACCATAAGACGCACATAGTTTTCAGATGCTCTTCTCCGCTGCACTCAGGTTTCAGCTCCAGGCCTCATTTGCTTTGTAAGACACACTACTCTGTTTGTGTGTGTGTGTGTGTGTGTGTGTGTGTGTGTGTGTGCGTGTGTGTGTAGGAAAAATATGGTACTTTTCTATTTAATATTTCTTTTATTTTCTAGCATGGTCTTCTGAAGAGCACTCTTAACAGATTGATAGCACTATGGACAAGGATTTATGTTAAACTTACATGCTTTGTTGTGGCTGCTTAAGTTGTCAGAACTATAAATCAGTGTTTCTTATCACCCTTATGGCCTTGTTTCATTTCTGTTACTACTGTACTATCTTTTGGCCCCTTGCCTTGTGCCATAGATTCCATTCTTTTGATTTTCACTTATTTCTCTCTTAAAATATTCTGGGACACCACAGTGAAACCATATGCCTCCTGGTTGCATGACTTATGGCTATTAGTGGTTCTTTTTGACCACTGTTATGCCATTTTTGTCTAATTTTAATATTTTACCTTCAGAGTTAGTCCCTGAACTAACTCCAGATACTATGCACACATGGCTGTTGTACAGTTCTGTCGTAACTTATTGGGTCAGTGTTCTTGCAAACTTGAGTGAGCTTCCAGAGTTCTGAGCCCTGACTCTAAGCCAGAGGTATCCCACCCAGGAAGTTACTCATGTCCTTTCCATTGAGAGCTAATTATAAGCTTTTTGACTCTGAAGTCTATGTCATCTAAAGTCTGTCATATGGTCACCCCAACATTTTTAAAGGAGTTGTTTGCTTGAAGTATTGTCTTCCAACATTTGACTGTGTCTCTTTTTGCTAACTATTCAGATATATTTTTGTGGGCAGCCACTCTGTCTCTTAATTGCTGCATTTAGTCCATTGACAATCAAAGAGATTGTCATAATCTTTTATTATTTTGGGCTACAGAAGAAACTATGATAAAGTTTTGTACAAAATCCATAAAGATTTTGTGCCATCTTTTTAAAATTAATTAATTAATTAATTCTTCTATTAAAGTTGATTTTGAGTCTTTAAAAGTTTCTGAGCTGTTTACCCATGAAACTACGTATTGTGCCTTTAAATCTTTCTTCTTGGTGAGGCAATCATTTTGTATATAGTGTATTTCTTCATTATATTATACCAGTGCCTTGCTATGGCAAATCTGTAAATATAAGGATACTCTTTTGTATGTAACTTCATTTATTGATCTTGCTGCTTTCATTGTTGTGTCTCCATGATTTCTCATCATTGTGACTAGGGTGGGCCTTGGGGTGTTTTTACTTGAGTCTCTTTTGGTACCACTCAAGTGTTTAGGATGCGGGTACATTCATTTGTTAGCTCTGCGAACTTCTCACTCAGCAATAATGTCTTTGACTGTTGCCTATCTATAGAGATTTTCTTCCTGTCTCTCCTGGGACCCAATGATTCTTACATTGTTTCTGTTGTGTTTATCCCAACATTCTGTTGCCGCGAGTTTCTCTGTGTTGAAGCTTTCTTCCATCTTCTGTTGTTGTCTAAAGGATTTCTGTACTTAGTCTTTGAGCTCACCGATTAGGTCGTCTGCAGCTATTGCTCTGCTGGTGAGGCCTTCCAATAAATTTTTCATTTCACCTTTGTAGTTGTGACATTTTTATTTTTATTTTTCTTGTATCCTCTTGTGTTTTATTGGCAGGACATCCCTTTGCTTCTTTGAACTTGTTGAACTTCATAAGCATTTCTAATGTAGTCTCTGAACTGCATTTTAGGCAGGATATATAACTACTGACTGGTGGAGTTGTGCTGGACTTTACCATGGTTCCTTTTGTCATCCCAAGGTGCCTTTTTCCTAAGTCACTGTCAGTCTTCCCCACTGCCAGGGAGATCTCAGCAGAGCCTTTGCTTCTTCTAAGAGATTATCTTGTGTAGGGGTTACATAAGTGGTTTTTACAGGGTGAGGGGAGATATCTTTTAAATGAGCACACTATAGAATTCCCTCTGATTTGTGTGAGAAGTTGACTCTTGTGTTTCCAAGAGAACTTCTGGCAGGCAAGTATTTAGCTGTCAGACAAGAAAGGGGACAGCTGGCTCAATTCCTACCTCAGGGGCTGCCATCTCCTTAAGTGATGCCTTCCTAGAAGTTGGTTCCAGTAATCTTGGCATGGCTCTTCGTCTCAGTAATCTAACTGTTGCTACTGGTCCTCATGACAGCAGCTGTGGCTCTTAGTAGAGTTTCCCCTCCTGACTGGAATGCCATTGTGGGATGTGGTTCTCAGCAGTGATGCCCCTGCCTGGCCAGCTGCCATGAACTTGCCGGTCAGAATGGGAACAGAATCACAGCAGCATTGCCTTGCCTCGTGCCCTTCATTCTTATGCTGCCTTCAGTAATATTGAATACTATAATATTGACCATTCCCAATGATAGTGACCCCTGACTTCCCATGAAACATGACCTTGCTTGTCCATACAGTGAACACACACATATATATTCATATACAATATGTAATCATTTTATTATATTATATAATTATATAATGCATATTCGTATAATAATTTATATTGTGTAACATGTATGATATATTATAATTTATATAATATATTGAATAATCTCATATAATGACCATCTCCAATTATATGACCCCTGACTTCCTATGAAATATGGCCTGATTTGTCCATACAGTGAACCCTCCTCTTTTTTTTTTTTTTTCCGCGTCTGAGAGTTGCTGAAGTCCAGCTTTCCTCAGTCATTTGAAAAATGGATTTAGGATGGATGTAAGAGGACTTTTGACTAAGAATTTAATTGGACCCTGATGAAGAAGAACTCATTGGTTGAATCTGGAAAGAACCCAGATGCCCGATTACAGATGAATGAATGTAAAAACTGTGGTACATATACATAATGGAATGCTATGCAGCCATCAGCAAAAATGAAGTCATGAAATTTTCCTCTACGTGGATGGAAATGGGAACTATTTTGCTGAGTCAAATAAGTCAGAGGGAGAGAGATAGACACAAAATAGTCTCACTCATCTATGGGTTTTAAGAAAAATTAAAGACATTATTGTAATAATACCCAGACAATAGAGATGAGGGCTGAAAGGACCTACTCATGGTATGAAACTCACCACAAGAGTGGTGAGTGCAGTTAAGAAATAACTACACTGACAACTACCATGACAATTGTAGTGGGTGAGAGAAAGAGAGTACCTGCTTTGAATACAGGCAGGGGTGGGGAGGAGGGAAATGAGGGGCATTAGTGGGGGGGAAGGTTACACTGGTGAAGAAGGGTGCTCTTATTTATAACTGAAACCCAACTACAAATGTGTGGTGCCTGAATATATTTAAAAACAAAACAAAACTCAATAAACCAGTCCTCTAAGCTCACTTGGTGTCTAGTCAGAGGTTTGGAGGGCCATTTTTTGCTCTGCTGAGTCCTCTGTTTTCACAAGGAGATAACCCAAACCAAGACGTCTTTCGGAGTGTGTGAGATTTTTTTGACCTGAAATGGTGTTTTTAGTGCAGAGCTGAGGTGAAGAGACAGCAGGAGGTGACATTTCATTGCCTGTCAAGAGCACCGAGACAAAAATCCAGGATTCCCCCAAAGAATGAGACATGGGTAGTTCCCTCAGCCCCAGTTGCTCCCAAGCACCTTGCTTCAAGTTTGCTTCTCACTCTGCCCAGGGAAGGCACAAAATGCAATGCCAGAGACTTGAATCCTGGGACTTGAGAAGAGACTTCAGTGCCAACCTCATTCAAGAGCAGTGTTCCAAGGCTTTCCTCACCTGTTCTAACTCTGAGGTGATTCCTAAAAGGAAACGTGATTATGTCTCTTTAATAGTACATTTTTTATTTTTTTTTATTTTATTTTTTTAGATTTTTGACCACACGTGGCAGTGCTCAGGGGTTCCTCCTGGCTTTGCACTCAGACCATATGCGATGCCCGGGATCGAACCGAGGTCCAGCCTGGGTCAGCCACGTGCAAGGCAAACGCCCTACCCCTGTGCTACCACTCTGACCTCTAATGGTACAATTGATTCTTAAAGGCATTTACTTTATTTACTTTGCAGTAGAGAAAAACTAAAATTGCTAAAAAGTTCAGGGCCGGGCATTTGCAGCTGAATCATCAGGCCTCGCTTTTGCTTTCTTAGGAAACTTTGAACCTCTGCTTGAAGCTGTTTCTAGGGTCTTTCTATCAGAGGCTTTCAGCAGGATCTGCTGCTGTCTGGCTCTCCCGGAGAAGGTCTCATTAGTGTAGGCCAGGCGAGTGCTCGAGGCTAATACTGCTTCTTATTCCCATTGTACAGATGAGGCATAGGCCCTCCCCAACCTTGTGCTGGTTAGGATTGCAACCAGGTTGCTGCAGATATTAGCAGCAGTAATAACACAGGGGCCGGAGTAGTGGTGCAGTGGTAGGGCGTTTATCTTGCATGCAGCTGACCTAAGAGGGACCATGGTTTGATCCCCTGGCATCCCAGATGGTCCCCTGAGCCTGGAATGATTTCTGAGCAACTGGGTGTGGCCCACAAACCAAAACCAAAACAAAAACAAAAATAAAAACCTTCATATCTCAGAGCCAACAGGTGGTTGTACATGGCTGGTTCTGTAATTCCATGCTCCTAGTTCTTTCCCATTCTGCTATACCCTAGCTTCATATATTCCTAACCACAGGCTACACCTTGGGGAAAAAATAACCCTGGAGAGATTTTCTCCCAGCTGAAGTGTATGAGTCATAGCAGGAGGAGGCCTTGGCTGCCTCAGTGGAACTGTGGCATCGTCCTTGGTGGAACCAGTGTATTGCCCGGGGCAAGATAATTCAGGCATCAGGTTCAAAAGGAGTGTGTCCTCCACCCCCACCGCTGCATGACCTTGGTGTACCAGGCCTGTTACTTGAGGGCTTGGTTATTGATTCTGTTCTTTTGGTTCTTTGGAATAGGGAGGATGGTGAGGGTGAGCATGGTCTTCAGTCCTCCAGGCCAGTTACTACATCTGCGTTCAGGGTCACTCTTAGTGCTCAGGGATTGAACTAGCGTCTTAAATCCCTGTACCCTTTGGACTTCCTTTGTTTTGGGGGGTTTTGGAGTGGTTTTTTTTTGGGGGGGGGGTGAGGAAGGACCACACCCAGTGGCACCGCTCAGAGGTTACTCCTGGCTCTGTGCTCAGAAGTTGCTCCTGACAGACTCGGGGACCACATGAGATGCTGGGAACAGAACAGCTACATGCAAGACAAACGCCCTACTGCTGTGCTCTCTCCGGCCCCTGTTATTGTTTTTGTTGTTAGATTTGTGTGTATGATGGGGGGTTCTCAAGCAATACCTAGGAGGCCCAGGGCCTATTCCTGGCAACAGGAGTGATAATTCAAAGCTGCGACAGCCAAGCAATGCTACTGAGTTCCAAGGAAGCCATCCACAAAGGTGCCTGGAAACATCCAGAGCTACAACCGAGATTACTTGTGGAGCCTTCGGAGTCAGACTAGGGGCCTGTCTGTACTCGAGCTATTTCCCTGGCCCCCTGCTGGAAGGCTGAGATATAAACCTTAGTCTTATAAACCTTAGAATGAGTACCCAGAACTCCCCAGGCCGTCACTAAAAGTTCAGATGGCATCTTGCAAAATGTCCTAGAACATCTGTTTTAAGGAGGCTTGGTGCTAGTTTGTAGGGTGTTTGGGGGTCCCATTTTCCTTGGTGGCCCAGGTATAGTAAGCGTGACAAATATTATTTGTAGACAAGTACCCAGTTGGACAATTGCTGGCAACTCAATAAAGCCAACAAGCTTTTTCTTTTTCTTCTTGTTTTCAGTTTTCTATCTTGGAGCTTTGTTTTATCTGGAGAGTGTGAAGAGGTGGCTGGAGGGGCGCCAAGGATTTGAGGGACTATTCTAGGCACAAGTGCGTGCAGCCTGCAGTGCTGCCATTAAGCTGCCCCCTCTTCTCCTGGCCCTGCCAGGCCCTGCTCTGGGAATGTGAAAGTAGTGGATGTGGCCGTATGACAAAGCACATCTTGCTCAGACTACAGATAGAACTTTGGGGGGGTAAGTGCTCGAGGGCTGAAAAGATAACTTAGAAGCTGCTGCCTGCTGATTTAAGATTGGAAAAGTGACCATTATATATGGACACAAAACATGAGTTGAATTTTCTAGAAAAGATCGTGTTTCTGGTAAGAGCAGACCAACACATTTAGAAAGGGGAGAAGGTAAAATTAGCTCCATGCAGATTTGTGTAGTTGAAAGCAGATCCTGGCAGAGAAAACATGGCGGGTGTGTGGCTAGCCTATCTTTAAGAAATGCAAATATGTTATGGATGCATTTTCTTTTCTTTTTTTTGGGAGGGGGGTTGGGTCACACCCTGTGATGCTCAGGAGTTACTCCTAGCTCTGCGCTCAGAACTTGCTCCTGGCTTAAGGACACTAGGGGATTGAACCGCTGTTCTTCCTGGGTCAGCCACGTGCAAGGCAAACACTCTAATGCTGCACCATCGCTCGGGCCTCATACATTTTCAATTTTTATTGCTTATGTTTTCTGCCTTTGTCTTGTAAAGTTTTTTTAACCTGTAGATAGAGATAACTTTTTTTTGTTTTGGTTCTGTTTTGTTTTGGTTTTGGTGTCACATGGCAGCGCTCAGGGGCTACTCCTCGCTCTGCACTCAGAAATTGCTCCTGGCAGGTACAGGGGACCATATGGGATGCCGGGATCGAACCTGGGTCTGTCCTGGGTGGCCACATGCCAAGCAAATGCCCTACCACTGTGCTATTGCTCTGGCCCCTCGATAGAGATAATTTTAATTAAAATGTCTGGTCCATCCTAGCCACCACATATAAATATTTTGTTGTTTTATACAAGTATCCTCTTTTCATTGGGTAAAATGCACATTCCTGATTTTGGAATCCTAGATTTGGAAACTAAGTGAATGTGGGTTCTCAGTCCTTACCCAGCTCCTGGGCTGGGAAACCTGAATGGTGCCAGGCAAGCATGCGAAAAATCTTCACCGGAGAGCCCCTTCTTGCTTCCTCGCTGTCCTGCTGGACTCCTCTTTGCAGAAAGTCAGTGTTCAAAACAGAAATACTTGGGCAGCAACCCGAGAGCAGGGTACAGGAGCCCGTGGAAGGTGCCAGCTGAAGCCTGTTCCCAGCAGCCCCTCTGATGCCAGCCTTGCGAGGGAGGGAGGGCAGGGTTTTCTAAGAGACTTGGCAGCCAGGCTGGGTGCAGAGGACACAGGACACGTGCTGGGGGCTGTGTCCTGGCATGCGATTTCCCTGCCACAGGAAAACATCAGCCGGGATCTGTCTGGCTTGTGGGTCTGTTGTTTTGATGGTGTTATCACCTCCACTCCAGGAGTGGAGCCAGGGATGTGGGTCCAGGGGGGTGGGGTGGCGATTGCATTAGGCGCAGGGAAGGACCTGATTGGTGGCCTACTCTACTACCTAGAATACTGGGCACAGACCCCTGCCAGCCAGCACTGAGTTCTCATGTCCTGCCAGGGCACACTGAGTGCCTGAGGGGGTCCCAGTTTTCCTTGGGACTACATTCCTTTCCAAAGGCAGTTATGATTTAAAATGCCTCTGTGTTCCTCGGACTGCTTTTTCCGAGCCATCGAGGTAAGCTCTTGAATAAACAGTGTCTGGAATTCTCCCGAAGATCGTATCCCTGCTGGTTTTTAGAGCCACGGCAGAATATATTGTGCATTCTCTGGAGTTTTTTTTTTTTCCTTCACTTTCCTTTCTATCTGGACACCGGCAACTTGCTTGTAAGTTTGGTAGTGAGTCGGGGCCAGAATATTTGTGGCACTCTTCTCTCTGTGCCCTGCATTCTGCTAGTTGATGTTGCAGTAGAGACACAAGAATGTTTCTCAGCTTCTTCCAGAGCTCAGATGCCTTTGGGGTGGGAGAGGGGGGATAGGAAAGGTGGTGAGGGTGCTGCTTCGGCACCCCCAAATCCCTGACAGCAAAGCAGGTGGCAGCATGAATGGTTAGGAATCTGGTTCCTGGTTCTTTAGCTTTTGCCAAAGTTTAATACCAAGTTCTCCGACTTGAGACCAGGTTTTTGTAAGCATTCTGCACATTCTGCTTCTATTTTCTGTCTTTTGTACCTTGTCCTAGACTGGCTGAGAAAGTCCCACTGTCACCTTCATCTCTGCCCAGGTCTGAGGGGGGAGGCAGTCCCTCTGTCTGTCACTCTATCTGCTGCTGCCAGTTCCCTGCTGCTGTACTTGCTCAAGTCTTCCTGCCAGAGCTCTGCTGTCTGTGCCTTTCATGATTACCTTTGCCTCCATTCTGACTTATGAAAAATCCAAGGCGCCCCTCCAATAATATCCCCTTTGTATGTTGCAGGATGTTAAAGTCTTTAGTGAAGATGGGACGAGCAAAGTGGTGGAGATTTTAGCCGACATGACAGCCAGGGACCTGTGCCAGTTGCTGGTGTACAGAAGTCATTGTGTGGATGACAACAGCTGGACGCTGGTGGAGCACCACCCACACCTGGGACTCGGTAGGGTTTGGAAGTCAGTTGGGAACCTCTGTGGCACGGGTGTTCACACTTAACCCCCTTACCCCCTGCCCTGCAGCTGCCAGCCTCTGCACACTCCCCTTCACGCCTGCCTCCTCTTGCCATCTACCCACTGTTTATTCCTTTGGAACTGTGAAGATGAAGCTTAGGGCCTTGCAGGGGGCTATGGGAGAGGGGCAGTGAGTTGTCTGGAAGATCTGGTTGTGCAAAAGTTGCTGACAGAAGGCACTGGGGTAGCCTGGGACAGGCTTCAGGGGAGCTAAAAGAGGCCCAGAAAGCAGCACTTTAGTTAACACTTGCTGTCTTTCATTTGGGTGCAAGGAGGGAGCAGATCTTACTGGGAGAAAAAGGACAAGAGAACAATGTGAAGCTTGTTCTGTTTTTAGAACTTTAGGAAGGCTTTGGGTGGTTGTGGACCTTTTGCTCCAGTAGTCTTATTTTAGGAAAGAAACTTTTCAAACTTTTGTGTTAATGATTGCATAAAGGATGGTGCTTACATATCCAGGGATACATGCATAAAAATCTTTCTTTTTTTCCTCTAAATGTTAAACATTAATGCTATTATCCTGGTATTTATTATTTTTTATTGTAGGCATTAATACTACAGATCAGTATTATTTCTGATAAATTTTTATACATAAGATACTCCAACACAATAACAGTGCCTTCCCACCTCACCTTTATCATAGTATTCTTAGTTCAAAACAGATACTTATCTCTCTCTTTTCCTTTTTTTTTGGGGGGGGGGGGTTGGGTCACACCTGGCAGTGCTCAGGGGTTTCTCCTGCCTCTCTGTGTTCAAAAATTGCTCCTGGCAGCTTCAAGGGACCATATGGGATGCTGGAGATCAAACCCAGGTCTGTCCCAGGTTGACTACATGCAAAGCAAATAAATGGCTTACTGCTGTACTATTGCTTCAGCCCCAAAACCAGATTACTTTTCTTAGTTTCCAGCTTGCTCACACTGTCTTCCATGTCTTTTGAAAGAGCAAAACTTCATACAACAGCATACTTCTTCCTACGATACTAAATTTCTCACAGCAATCTTTGTGCACGAAAGGACATGGAACCTAAATCTTTAGGTCTAGAATATTTGTTTGACTGGGTAGTATCCTCTCAATGATGCTATGTCCACTAAGTTTTTTATTATTATTATTTTGAGCCATACACAGTACTCCTGACTCTGCACTAAGAAATCGCTCCTGGCTTGGGGGACCATATGGGACACCGGGGGATCGAACCACAGTCTGTCCTAGGTCAGCGCATGCAAGGCATATGCCCTGCGTCTTGTGCCACCACTCTGGCCCCTAAGTTTTAGTGCTTTAAGCTAAGCGTGAGTTGACATCCAGCCATTGCCCTTTATTTTCTGATGCGCGGTGCTTAGTTGAAGGAAGCATCAGAATTCACTCATTTATTTCCCACTTTGGTCCATTTTTATGTACTGTGTTCTAGCAGACACTTTCCTCACTTGCTACCTCTGTGTTTCATTGCAGTGACAGGTGGTACCACTGTTCCTTGGACACTGGCCTGACAAATCCTGGGGAAAACATTTATAGATGGATTTGACTGTGGTCTGATGGAGCCCTCCAAAGCGTCTGTTGATTCATAAGTAGCGTAGAGATTGAATATCGGTATATGTGTCCACATGTCTGTACACATTATGGACTCATACATGTGTCTGAATGTGTCCATAAACTTAATCATGCATATATAATGAGCTTTTTTTTTACTAAGTGTCTGCATACATATTCCAAATATAATTATTATTGAAAGCCCATTCCAATTTAATTTAAGATTTATTATGGGAGATAAGCTACACTAATAGACTTGTACATGCTTAGATACACAGAAAATTTAATATTTTAATTTTAATTCAGGGTCTATTTTAATTCTGATCCCATTTTATTTTCTCAGTCACATGTCGATCACATTAATTTTTGGAAGTGATCAAACATAGGAATGACAGTTTATGCTTTGTCTTAATATTTGATTAAAGCACCGTGGTATACAAACTTTTTCATTGTTCGGTTTTAGACATACCATGTTCCATCTCCAATCTCACCACCAGTGTCTTCTTCCACCAGAATTTCTAGGTTTCCTCCTAATCAACCCCACATTCACCCCACCCAGGCCCATCACCCCACGCCTGCACATCACGTTGACAAACATATATTTAAGTTTATGCTTTTAGTTGGTACTTTTACTTTAGTTGACTGATTTTTTTTATCTCTCCCATTGTTTTATATCACTTACCATATTTTTCATACATAAGATGCATTTTTCCCCAAAAAAAGATAGGGGAAAAGTGTTACACGCCTTTGCATAGACGTACAGTAGTATGAGCAATCAGGTTAAGGCACTTTCACCGTGACATATAGAACTTTTGTTTAAGACTATTTGATTGCTGCTGCGACTTTTATGTTTCCTTGTTTTCCTCATCTAAAAACTATGTGCGTCTATGGTCAGGTGTGTCTTATAGAAAAAAAAATACGGTGTGTACGCAGTCCCTTGACCCCTGCTTCCCCATACTTCCCATCAATATCTTGTCCCCACTCAAATTCTTTCTTTCTCTCACCTTCTCCCCCGATATTAGGGCCAAAGTCAAACATTGCATTCTCTTGTCCAGTTATTCTGAATAAAGGTCAGTTGATTCTGAGGATGTAGAAAGAAGGACCTGTGCACTGGTTTTAGGAATAGGGTATCTCTTAGTGTTTCTTCTTAAGGACAGTCTCCACTATAAAATTGAGTGAAGGAAAAATGAAAGGTTAGGTGTAGTGGAATTATAGGGGGAGAAAACTATGTGAATCAAATTTTGGATCCCTCCTCCCGCCAGAGTTTGTGTCTGGGCATACTTCCTTATGCCTTATTTTTTTTTTAATAGAGTAATTCACAAGTTATTAGAAACACTGAGGCCCACCTCCCTTTTATTTAGGTCAACTCCCAGACAAACCATCTACAGCTTTAAAAGTGAGTTCTGCATCCACCCATATCTGTGTCTTTTTTCATTTGTGATCTTTTGGGAATCAGAGTAGAGGGTGGCAACACCCCAGTGGTACTTAAGGCTTCCTCCTGGTGGTTCTCAGAGTGTTGGGCATCAAACCAGAATAGGCTGCATGAAAATCAAGCACCTTATCTCCTGTACTATCTCTCTGGCCTTAAAAAGTTAAATGAGTGGCTGTTATGGTGAAAATTCAGGTGTTTTGCTCTCACTTACCTGCATTTGGTGGTCAAACATCCTCATGGGGAGAAATTGGAGTATGGATTCTTTTGCTGCCACCTGTAGGGGGAGCTGTGGGTGCACCTTTCTGAGATCCCCTTGAAGTTTCCATACTAAATACTTTGGGGTTGGGTCCATTGGTCCTTTCACCTCTTGACTCCTAAGTGATGGGTGATGTGCCAGCGCTTTCCTGGGACCTGGCACACACAGTCGTTCTCTGTTCTCAGTCCTTTCAGAAAGTCACTGGAATGCCCTATGATGAGGATGCGATTGGGACCTACCATGAGGCTGGTGAGTTGGGCAGAAGGTAGAAAATGGTTGAAGATTTGGGAGACAGTAGAGGCAAACAGTTACAGGACTCCCAATAACTCAGTACATAAGTGAGCCAGCAGCTCTTAGTAGCTCTTAGAGTCAAAAATGGAGAATTCAAAACTAAAGCTTCTACTGATTATTTTTACAAAACTCCTTTCTACACACACAGAAAAATGTGATGATTTAGAAAAGGTGGGTCAAGGGCCATAGAGTTAGCACAGCGGTAGGGCCCAGGATGGACCCGGGTTTGATTCCTGGCATCCCATGTGGTTCCCTGAGCCTGCCAGGAGTGATTTCTGAGCCCAAAGCCAGAAGTAACCCCTGAGCAGTGCTGAGTGTGGTTCAAAAACTAAAAAAAAAAAAAAGAAAAAGAAAAGGTGGGCCAGTTCCCAAGAAGACCATTATGAGGTGACATTCTGGGACCACTCTTGCATAGGAGTGTCCTAAGCTTCCCAAGACTTCCTTTTGTGACTGGACTTCCACAGTAGGCAGGACAGTGTCAGCATGCGGGCACTTTGCAATGCCACACGTCTAAGCTAGTACGATTTCCCTGCCCTCACTCTGCATAGTGTCTATTGCCAGGACTAAGTCAACTGGTCCTTCTTAATCCCAGCATTCTGCTCCTAGATCATTTAGAAAACGTTGGTGCATAAACCTTGGTCTGGTAGGTTGGTATGTAAATACTTAGTGGTCTGGGTCATTGGTAGGCTTGCTCATATATGGGATTACTAGGGTTGAATCTCAGGGACAATATCCCTTTCTCTTATCTCTTTCTGTGTTGGTGAGTTCCCCAATTTCTGTTGTCATGGATTTTAAACTCAGTATTTGGTTGGTTTTGTTTGTTTGTTTGTTTTTGGGCCACACCAGCAGATCTCCTGCTCTGTACTCAGAGATCACTCTTGGCAGGCTTGGGGGACCATATGGGATGCCAGAATCAAACCCGGGTCCATCCCACGTTGTCTGCGTGCAAGACAAATGCCCTACTGCTTTGCTCTCACTGGCCCCTGGACTCAGTATTTGTCTGCTAACTCCTCATATCCCTGACCAAGACACTTGGCAGTTGTCACTTTTGCCAATGGAGTGGGTGCCATTTTGGAAAGCGTTGCCTCCATCTGTCCTGAGAATATGTGCTAAGGCTTTAGTGAAGGCTCCCCTTGCATAAGAAATTACAGCCTTGCACTGCCACCGAGACTTTATTTTTGAAGTTTTGAAGAGCCTTGAATGGACACAGTTGGGCAGGAGGTCCCAACTGGCTCTTTGAAGTACACACAGACTTCTTTGGGCTATTGGGACTTGCATGGTGATTCAGTGTAACAAGGCAGGGACAGCCCTACCCTGCCACCTGCTAGCTTGAGCACAGACATGTTTATGAATCATGAATACAGAAGATATGAGGAGGAAGCTGGCTGCATGTATCCATGCCTGCCTATAGAGGCCTGGCAGATATATTCTCTCTGTTTTGCTCCTGATGCTCCATCTGAAAGACATCATATGTCCTCGACTTAATGGCCAGTGCTCACACTGCATTGGGCAGTGCAAGCCTGTGTGGCTTACACTAAGATGATGCCATTCATCCTGCCAGTGTAGGGTCTCAGCTTGCCTACTTAATCGTGAGTTTTTATGTTAAGGCACAGAAGGAAGATGCGCTACTTTGAGTCATCTGCTTTCAAAAGATTATTTTAAGTAAACCAGGGTAGATAAATTCTGAACCTGCTTCCGTAAATGTAAAAAGTCCAGTGACATGTCCAGGATTGTTCAATACTTCCATTCATACAAATAGCCTGTTTGGAGAAACCTAGCATTCCAGTTTTATGCAAGTTTACTATAATCACACAGTATTTACTATCACCACCCAAGGTCTTTTGAATGTATATCTTTAAAATCCTGGAGTAGTTTAAAAAGTAGAGCAGAGAGTTTGGATCTAATGGTGGTTGGACATAGATGGCGAACCCTGGGTCTCCCAGTACATGGACATCATATGACCAGTGCTCTCAATGTCGGGGTTTGACATCCTGCAGCTCCAGGAGTCTCTTGGAGACTGGGACACACACCCTTTGAAGAGTCATACGTTCACTTACTACTCTCTTCCCTTCTGTCCTAGGGCATAACTGACAGGATGCTTCCTTTCTATTGAAGCTTTATGCACACTTTCAGTCTTGTGAAGGCTGAGAAGAAAAGAAAGAAGGATTGTTGTAGAAAACTCCCCTACCTGTGGTTGGCCACAATTCCTGTAGTTATAGGGAAAAGCCAAGAACCAATAACCTGCTGGAGATTAGTTTATCAATTATAAGATTTTTGTTCTGTTTGTTTTTTTTTGAGTCACACTCGGCAGCACTCAGGGATTACTCCTGGCTCTATACTTAGAAATCGCTCCTGACAGGCTCAGGGGACCTTATGGGGTACGAGGATTCAAACCATCATCCTTCTGCGTGCAGGGCAAATGCCTAACCTCCATGCCATCTCTCCGGCCCCAATTATAAGATTTTTAACAGATCGGAACTAGGATAAGTAGCTCAGAGGGTTTGTATGTGGAAGCCCCAAGTTTGGTCCAGCCTCCTTAATACCTGATGGCTCTAACATTTTGGTCTCTTCAACACTGCCCAATTTTATTAGGAAAACGAGAAGTGAAATATCAGGGTGGTAACTACCTGGTTGAGGATAAGAAAAGTCTAATTTGAAATCAAAAGTCATTCTGTGTCCAGAGAAACATGAAGAGGGTTTAGGAAAGCCAGAGGGAGCTGTGTGTTCAGCACATGCTGAGTGACCTCTCTGAGGAGTAAATTCATAGGAACAGTCACCCTTCATAGAGGTGAATTCTTCCTTATTCTGAGATCACTTTGACTAAGGAACATTTTGACTTTATCTTAGTATCTAAACTCAGTAATCTTTTTAGGGATGTATAAAATAATTTTTTAGTTAAATGAAGAATCATGATTTAAAATTTATTAATATTTGGGCCAGTGAGATAGCACAGCAGTAGGGCATTTGCCTTGCACACAGCCGATACAAGACTGATGGTGGTTTGAACCCTGGCATCCCATATGGTCTCCTGAGCCTGCCAGGAGCGATTTCTGTGTGCAGACCCAGGAGTAACCCCTGAGTGCCACCAGGTGTGACCCAAAAAATAAAACCAAAAAAAAAAAATTACTAACATTTAAAAGATAAGAGATCTTTTAAGATGAAATTATCTCTATTTTTAAATGGGGCTCCCATTTTTTCATAGAACTTTGGCACACGGATTATTTGATTTTACCACATATTTCTGCATTTTTCTATAAAACTAAGAAGAAAGGAATAAAGAAAGGCTGGTGGCCAGGGATCAGTGTTCTTTGGTGGGGAAATAAATAAGGACAGAACTAAACATCCAAGCCGAAGTCAATAATAATAGAATCAAGGGACCTAAACTTTAACAATCTAAACTCAAAGGGGCCTGTTACACTGGCAGGCCAGGGGGCAAAAGGTGGTGGGATAGGATGCACTCTGGGACCATTGGTGGACAGAGGTTGACACTGGTGGTGGGAAGGGCCCTGAGGCATGTATGTCTGAAATTCAACTACGAAGGCCCCTGTAGATCACAATGGTTTCGATAAAATTAAAAGATAAAATGACTAATATTTGATTTTTAAGTATATAATATTTCAACATCAATCTCACCACCAATGTCAACTCCTACCATAGGTATTCCCATACTCTGTCATCCGTCACCCCACCCCATCAGCTGCCTGCCACCTTGAAAAGCCCATTACAGAGTTCAGTGGTTGCAGCTTAGATCTCGTTTTCTTTTTTTTTTTTTTTTTTGGTTTTTGGTTTTTGGGCCACACCCGGTAACGCTCAGGGGTTACTCCTGGCTATATGCTCAGAAGTTACTCCTGGCTTGGGGGATCATATGGGACACCAGGGGATCGAACCGCGGTCCATCCAAGGCTAGCGCAGGCAAGGCAGGCACCTTACCTTTAGCGCCACCGCCCGGCCCCAGATCTCATGTTTTCAATGTTGTTGGGTCTTTGCTTTGGATAGACAGCTGTGTCCTTTCCCATATAACTGGTCTAACCAAAGGCCTGGCCCCTCTTCCTTTGGTATTTCCCTTTCTTCTTCTTTTTTGGTTGGGTATTTCCCTTTCTTATTTTTTTCCTCTCAACTTGATTCCTTTCCTTCTCTGTCCTTCTGTCCCCCCCCCCCCCCAAACTCTGGGGCCAAGGATAATCTAGGTATCTTCTCTTTACTACATTACATTTCCTCATCCATTTATTATATATACCACAGATAAACTGGATCATCATTTGTCTTTCTTCTTCTGGCTTATTTCAATGTGATATTTGTGAATTTTTACTAGGTTGCAGCAAATTACATAATTTCATCATTCCTTGCCACTGTGTAGTATCTCAGGTGTGAATTTATACACATCTGCCTAATTCATTCATCAATCATTGGACACCCAGGTTGATTCTATCCCAGGGATTTTAATCCGGGCATGGGAAAAAAAGAGGATTTGAGTGCCATTTTTTTTTCAATTAATTTTTTTTAAGTTTTTACAAGTCTTTCACAGTTGTATTTCAGGCACATAGTAACAGTGAATAGGGTCATTCCCACAACCAGTGTTGACCTCTTTCCGCCTTAGTTCCCAGCATGCACCTTTTACCTCCACCCTTTGCCCCCTGGACTGCCAGTGTATCAGGTCCCTTTCCTGTATAGCTTGTTGCAGATTGGGTATCTTGATTCTGTTGTCATTGACTTTGGTTTGGTATTTTGGTATGAGCATTTTTTTCATTTCCACTCTGTGCTCCTGGGACCATTTGGCCCCTGGGTCCCATCTACTTTTTTTTTCTTTTTCTCATTTTGTATGAAGACATATAAATGTGAGGCAGAACCAGATCATTCATGTTGTATGGTTTTATTGATGCTGTAGCATCTCAGTCTCGACCCTCTTGCTACCTCAGAGGTTGAAGCTGCTGTGGGTTTCCTTGTTGTGCTGGTTCCACTATTTAATATGATCAACACACAGTAATCAAGTCTGGGGAGATTCACCAGGGCACTGGAACACAGCACAGAAGCAGAAGCATGCCACCTCGAGAGCTTCCTGCTGCATTGGAGCCAGAGGGCTTGGTGCCAGGAGCTCTTCTTTATGGGGATGATCATAGCACTTACTGGCCTGCTCTGGAGTGGGTCTGCTTGTGTGAGTGTGTGAACACATGTCTTCCTGTGCACACACACGTGAGTTAACAAATGCTAGGTCACGCCAGTTTCCTCCCTTGTCCACCATGAGAACATTATGAAATCTAGTTGTTTCGGACTTCAGTCACTGTCTGGTTGTAGCTTTTCTCATCTCACATTGTTTGTTTACATAGCACAGTTCAAGCACAAGGTCCCCGGTCATAGGGGCCACCACACCTGTCTGTTATGGCTTTTGCTTTCTCTCTCCAAGCTACCTATCAGCACCTCCTCATTCAGGGCCTCCCTCTGCTCTGCCCCTGAATGGTCTCCCAGTCCTCTGTGTCCAGGTTCTTTCCAAGAGGTAAACTTCCTTAACTTAAGAACAAACAGTGTTCTGGCTTCTTGATCAAATACTCACCTTTCTGGAGCTGGAGTGGTGGCGCAGCGGTAGGGTGTTTGCTTTGTAAGCAGCTGACCCAGGAAGGACCATGGTTCGATCTCCCGGCGTCCCATGAGGTCCCCCAAGCCTGGAGCGATTTCTGAGCGCATTGCCAGGAGTAACCCCTGAGCATCATGGGGTGTGCTCCCCCCCAAAATACTCTCCTTTCTATTTTGTATATGCCAAATTGAAACACCTTGTGAAGGAAAGGATTAGCCCTTGCTTTGTGTCTACGAAGACCTCTCTCTCGGGTTGCATTGTGCCTTCAATAAACGAGCTCTTTTCATGTCGACTTTGGTACAGTGTTGAAAGAGCAGAGCCAGCCAGGGTTTGGTAACTGGTTCTAGAACCATCTTGAATGTTCTGCCTGTTTTCATGTGAATTAATTTTTCTGCAGAAAGGTGCTTAGAAGATCATGAACTGGTGGCACAGGTGGAGAGCACGATGGCGAGTGAAAGTAAATTCTTATTCCGGAAGAATTATGCAAAGTACGAGTTTTTCAAAAACCCAGTGGTAAGCCCTTTCTCTTTGTGCTTGAGGTATGTAAGCCTCTGGGAATCTTGCAGTGTTCACCTGGGTTTAAGAAGTAGCATTTGGTAGGTGCTACAGATGTGGGGAAGCCTGTGAGTTAACGACTCTGGGATCCTCTTTAATTTAGTGATCCTTGCTTAAAACCCATTTCCTTTAAGCTTAAGGGTTTTGGTAATACTGCCCTCTGTGCTGGTAACAGTGAGAATGGCATTTTAGCCCGAAGTCCCAAGAGAGGCAAGGCCTGGCCTTTTCAGCTATTTTAATGTTTCTTAATAAAGTGAAAAGGTTTTGGTCTTGAGTCCGGAGACATAGCACAGTGGTAGGGCGTTTGCCTTGTATACGGTCAACCCGGGAGGGACCCAGTTTGATTCCCAGCACCTATATGGTTCCCCAATCAGCCAAGGGCGATTTCTAAGTGCAAAGCCAGGAGTAACCCCTGAATGCCACTGGGTGTGACCCGAATCCCAATCAATCAATCAATAAAGTTTAAAAAGAAAATGTTTTGATCCTGCTCAGCAGAATAAGAACTGCAGATAGCAAAGATTATATTATTATATGAGTAGTAGAATAACATATAAGTAGCATATGTTATTTTTTGATTATTTATAGAAGAATGAGAAGAGAAGTCATACCCATTTATACTGAGTTAAGTTTCTTGGATTTCTATTTTGACAAGTCTTTCTGAATCCTGAAGTGAGCTCCAGAGACTTAGGAGCAAGACTCGGGGCTCACTCTTACTCTTTTATCTTAATTACATTTTCCTTTTATTTGAAAATAAGAAAGGAAAAAACTGGTTCTGGGCAGCATATCACAAAAGACTCATGCTCCTGTGTTCAACATTTAATTTCCAAGGACTCTGTCTCATAATCTTCGACATGTTACCACCATGGCTTTGACCCAGGTCAACACTATGGCTGTACTTCTTTGACCTAGTGCATTAGGGAGGTAGAACTTTCATAAAGCAGCAGGCATGCCAAACTGGAATCCAGCATTTCTGGTTTTGACCAGAACTTTCTAGAATAGGAATGTCTGCTGCAGTGGAAGGGCAATAAAGGGGCCATAACCTCACATTAAGTTGTACATAATCATATTAAGTATCATTTTAGCTACCATATAGCTGTTAGGAAAGATGAAGTCATGAAATTCACTTACATGTGATGGATATAGAGAATATTATCCTGAGTGAAATGAATCAGAGGAAGAGGCTAGACATAGAATAATCACACCTCATTTGTGGAATATATTTAATTTTTATTAAACTTTGTTGATTGATTGATTGATTGGTTTGGGGGCCACACCTAGTGGTGTTCAAGGGTCACACCTGCCTCTGCACTCAGAAATCACCTGTTGGCAGGCTGAAGGACCAGATGGGAATATATTTAAAAAAAAAATAGGCACTGTGGTTGTAATGTTCAAGGACTATAGCAATGAAGGCCACGAGGACCAGTCTGTGGTAGAAAACGTACAACGAATAAAAGTAGGGAAGTGCCATTAGGGCAGAGAGGGGATCACTATGATAATGATAGTTGGAAATGATCACTCTGAACAAGAATGGGTGTTAAAAGGAGGTCAGATGATATTTATGATACCCCTTCAGTACCGTATGGCAAATCACAATGTGTAAAAGGAAAAAAGAGGAAGAGAGGCATATAGAAACTGGTGGCATGATGGAGAGAACTGTGCACAGGTTAAGGGATGGGTGTTGGACATTGTATGCTTGAATCTCAGTTATGAACAACTGTGTCTCTCACAGAGGTTCCATTAAAATGCTTATTAATTTTTAAATGGCTTTAACCATGGCTCTCCATATATGTTTCCCCCACTTTAGTGCTAATCTTTAATGACTTCTGTTTCTCCATTTCTATAGAATTTCTTTCCAGAACAGATGGTGACTTGGTGCCAGCACTCCAACGGCGGTCAGAGTCAGCTTCTACAGGTACGGGGCCTTCCTGGACTCACTCAGCTAGAGTTTCTGGGTAGAAATCCTTGTGTATTCTATTGATGATGGTATAAAAAACTTGAAGTTATTCCACTTGAACTGCATATGCACCTAGATTTCCAGTAAAGTTGAGAGTAATTGGCAAGAGTGTTTAACTGGGAAATCATGTTAACCCAGGATTCACTCATCTGCATCTAGCAGGGATCTCACACTCAATTTACCTAGGGGCTGCAGGAGGCAAAGTCGTGGTGATCCTTGAGTGCAAAGTCAGTAGTAAGCCTTGAACATTGGGGGGTGTGACCCAAACAACTAAAACAAAACAAAACAAAACAAAAAAAGATTCCTCTAGGGCAGGGCCACAAAATGTTGTACAGAGGGCCGCAAACGGCCCACGGGCTGCAAGTTTGAGACCCCTGACCTAGGGTTTTTCCAGAGTATGGGAAGACTTGGAAGCTCTCATAATGTTTCTGTCATGCACTGGGCCCAGTCTAGGCCTCTGCACTAGGCCTCTGCCTGCCTGTGGAAACACTGAGTGTGATTTATATAAAAAGATTTCCAAGGGGCCGGCGAGGTGGCGCTAGAGATAAGGTGTCTGCCTTACAAGCGCTAGCCAAGAATCAGGACTGCAGTTCGATCCCCAGCATCCCATATGGTCCCCCCAAGCCAGGGGCAATTTCTGAGACCTTAGCCAGGAGTAACCCCTGAGCATCAAACGGGTGTGGCCCAAAAAAAACAAAAAACAAAAAACAACAAAAAAAAAAAGCTTTAAAATGAAAGACACCCTTGTAATAATAATTTTCAGACACAAAAGAGAAAAGAGCTGGAAGTTCCAGCTCACCTCAGGAAGCTCACCACAGAGTGATGAGTTTAGTTAGAGAAATAACTACATTTTGAACTGTCCTAATAATGAGAATGTATGAGGAAAATGGAGAGCCTGTCTAGAGTACAGGCGGGGGTCGGGTGGGAAGGAGGGAGACTTGGGACATTGGTGATGGGAATGTTGCACTGGTGATGGGTGGTGTTCTTTATATGACTGAAACCCAAACACAATCATGTATGTAATCAAGGTGTTTAAATAAATTAAAAAAAAAAAGATTTCCATTAAATTGTCCCAAAAGGAAATAAGGAAGCCTGCTTTCTAAAGTCTGTTCCAAGAAAAGATGGCCTTGACCGTGCTCCTTTCTATAGAAGAGTTCCTTAGGTAAGGTCCCTCTTACCTAAGTTGAGTGATTCCTTGCACCTAAAAATAGATGTGTTTATAGCATGTTCCATGAGAAAGCAGCCCCCTCACCAAGGCAGAGGCTACCCTCCAGGGCCATCTAAGAGAAAAGCAACATTAAATCTGTTCTCAGGCAATTCTGCTTCCAGCACAGGTGCTCTGTGGGTGCTTTGTGCTCCAGATCAGCCCGACTAGCTACTCCTGACAAAAGGGAAGGAGACATGAAACCAAGAGCCTGAGAAGAGTTGGTTTTAGACCAAAGCAGAAAGAAGGAAACATTTGCCAAGGCTCTGCAGGAGTTTGCCTTGGCCTTAAGAAGAAAGAAGTAAAGGAAGACGTTTATGAAGGATGCCAAGACAAAGGGCAAGATGACAGCAGAAGAAAGGTCCCAGTTCAGAATTCTCAAGGCACAGATGTTGGTGGAGCTGTTGGCCAAGAGGAATCACAGAGCCAAGCCAGCCTGTGCAGTGCCTGAGGAGGAGACTTTTAGAGGTCCCCCACAAGAAGCAAAGGCAGGGGAAGAAATCTGTGTTTGACCAGGAACTCACCAACCTGAGCAAGAAGGCCCCTAAACAGTATCAAGTTGGTCCATCCTTTGAAGAAAGGAAGGAGTTGGACTTGTCTCATTAGAGGCATGGAGGAAACTTTATTTTTTTTTAAATATCTTTTTATAAGCACCATGATTAAAAACATGTCGTTGGATTTCAGGAAACTTTAACTCTAAATCCAGGTACCAGAGGAGCAAGTAGCAATGGTGCCCTGAATAAGTTCATGGGGCAGCCCATAGATTATTTTTCTGTGGGAAGTAATCTTGCTTCAGTCTTTTCTCCTTTTGTAAAAGTGTTTACGCAACGTTGTCTGCGTCATGTGCAACAAAAGAAAACATTGAGAATGTTAAAAAAACAATTCTTTTTAAGGGACCTAAGTGATGGTGCCAGTAGTAGGACATTTGCCTTGCATGCACTAACCTAGGCTGGACCATGGTTCTATCCCCGGGCATCACATATGGTCCCCCAAGCCAGGAGTGATTCCTGAGTGTATAGCCGGAATAACCCCTGAGCATCACTGGATGTGGACCCCTCCAAAAAATAAAGATTTAAATGGGTGGGGGTCACTTGTGGGTTCTGTGCTGCTGAGCTTCAGTGAAACCTGCATGGCAGTACCACCATCTCTTCTAGCGTGAAAGTGTCTGTTTAATCATGGCAGCCTGCACTGTGGTATTAGTCACTAATCACTCTTCAGCTGTCTACTTTGAGATGGTTTGAGATGGTTTACCATCCGGTGTCCTCCAAGCCTCCTGAATGGGGGTATCAGCTCCCATCACACTGTCCCTGTCCCCACGGTACCTGCTGGAGGACCTGTGTCCTTGCTCCAACCAGGGGCTTGGACCCACTGAGCTCTCACCTCTTGCTCCTAAGACATGTCTGCCTCTGAGAGGAGTCAGTTGGGACAGAACTGGCCAAGTCACGGGTGAGGGAGAGGGTGTAGGCGGGCTTGTGGGAGTGGTTCTAGCCTGGGAGGGGGGGTCAGGCCTCTCTGTCCCTTCTCCTCTGAGAGGGTCTCCCAGAGACAGAAGTGCCTGCACTGGGGAGCAGAGACCCCTGTCCCACCCTGCCCTGGACCTCCAAGAGGCTACCAGGGCCTTGTTTGGAACAGAGCTGTCAGCTCCCAGTTCTTGCATTTTGTTCTGGCCTGGGGTTCTACACCCCACATTCCTCCAGCCCCTGGCCTGGCCACCAAGTTTTACACTTGAATGCTGATTCTGTCCTCAGCTACACTCTCTCTCTCTTTCTCTCTCCTTCTCTCTCTCTCTTTCTTTCTTTCTCTCTCTTTCTCTCTCTCTCTCTCTCTCTCTCTCTCACACACACACACAGACACACACACACACACACACATACATATACACGCACACCAGGACATGAGACCTGTCTCTAGTGGACACAGTCAGACAGGGTCCCCTCTGGGGTGGTCTGGGGACAGTTCTTCATCCCTTTCTGCCACAGCTAACCTAGCTGCCCCCTGAGAAGTGCTCTTGGCTGACCCTTCTGGTGTGCAGTGAGGGCATTATCTTCCCCTCCTGTTTCAGACACATCACCAGTGTTGTGAGGGAGGAATCTGGCAGTATTTTATTACTATGCTTTATGTTTTTAGTTATTGGTTTGTTTGGGTTTTTTTGTATAGACCAGAGCATACATACATACATACATACATACATACATACATACATACATACATACATACATACATAAAAATTCAAGGCCACTAAGGAGGCCCTTCACCCCTTCCAATTGGAAGACACTGGGCATTCAGACAGGCAAATCTGTTGTCAGCCCACATGTACCTGCTCAGGGTTTTCTGTTCTTTCTCACTCTAACAAACCAGTCAGACATTTTTGGGGAAACTGGAAAACTAGACTAAATGGCAGGATCTCTAAACATACTGCCTTAGGAGACATTTTATGACTTGGATTCTCAACAGTGTTAAAAATGTATTTGTATGTGTGTGTGTGTGTGTGTGTGTGTGTGTGTGTGTGTGTGTGTGTGTGTGTGTATTTGGCACAAAATATGCTCCATGCAATGCCAAAGTTACTGGATTTTTTTTAAGTTTTCATAAGTAATTATCTTTTGAAAACTGACCAAAAGAAGGTCTTTGAGTAATTCAGAAAATGTCATGATGCTGAATAGTCTTCTCTGCTTTCATTGCACTGTGTGGGCCAGGTCTTACTTTAGAATTTATTCTTTAACAGAATTTCCTGAACTCCAGTAGTTGTCCTGAAATTCAAGGGTTTTTGCACGTGAAAGAGCTGGGAAGGAAGTCCTGGAAGAAGCTGTATGTGTGTTTGCGGCGATCAGGCCTCTATTGCTCCACCAAAGGAGTTTCTAAGGTAAGTTTCTAAACCCACCACCACTCGTCTTTTGGGCTCAGGGGTTGTTTTGGTTTGGGGACTCGACCTAGCGTTGTGTGGGGTTTACTCCAGGCTCCTCACTCAGGGATCACTCTTCGCAGGTCTTGGGAAATATATGGTGTGCAGGGGATTAAACCCAGTTCAGCTGCATGCAAAAAAAGCAAGTGCCCTGTTCTATCTCCATTCCCCACTGGCATGGAAGTTTTGAAGTGAACACTGGTTTTATTTCTAAATCCATCTTAAGACTCAGAAACGAGGGCTTTCACACATGGCTGTATTCTGGCTGCTTCCTCTTCCATTCCCATGTTTACCATCCTAGGCCACACTACCTAGAACCAGGGGCTATAGCCTTCAGTGCTACCAGAGTCACTTAAAAGAAGCTGAGTTACTTTCCTTAATTTGGAAGGTTCATGCTAAAGATGTTGGAGAGATTATCGCCATATTCTATTAAGTATTACCTTTAATATTTAATGAATTAAATGGCAGTTTTTCACATACCATATTTTTCATACCATAAGACGCAGTCCTTCCAACACCCCCCACAAAAGTGTGTCTTATGTAGCAGATGCCACCTGCAGCTGAAACCTGAGTGCAGGGGAGAAGGGCATCTAAAAACTATGCATCTTATGGTCAGGTGCATCTTATAGTACCAAAAATATGGTACCTTGTATCTGGAATGACAAAAGGGATGAGATGTGGGAACAGCTAAGGCTTCCTTCCATTTAGGAGGGAGTTTCAGGCCTGCCTTGGCTCAGTGCCTTGGCGCTCTCATTTTCTTCTAATGTCACAAGAGGAACCCAGTCAACGTATTTATCCTATGCCTTCACCTTCTGAAAGCTGGTCTCTCTTTTTCTCTTGACAAGAGAGGAAGGAAGAGTAGGTGGGAGTCAGGCAGAGGGTGATGTCTTAGTGATGTTGTATGGTATGTCAGAGGTGCCAGCTTGCTCTGTGTGGGTAGAGTAGGTAGATTCTATGCTACAGTTTCTGCATGGGGGACTTTGTCATTTCCCATGCAGAGCCTTAGTTTAGTCACTGCCCATGTGGCTCCTGAGTCCAGGGACATCTTCAGAACAGAGCAGGCACCAAGACTAAACAGAGGTGAAGACAGCAATGTTCCATGCTGGGTGGTAATTGTGGACCCCATTGTATGCCAAGCAGGTCACCTGGCAAACAAGGATTGGGTGCTGCATTGGAAAGTGCGTTCTCAACTTTGACCTGAGAGTGTCAGCCTTTCTCCTGTTTTATTTTTTTGTGTGTGTGTTTGTTTGTTTTGTTTTGTTTTTCTTTCTGAATATTTTACGTAGAATTGTGGCTTGACAGTCATGTCACATACTGTCTATATCTTGCGTCTGAGAGTTGACAGGTGGATTTTGGCATCAGACCACTTTTTTGTAATTCAGTTATGAGTGGGATGTCAGGGATGTGTTAAATGCATGAGTAGTCTGCCTTGTTAGGTTACACCTTATTTTAACTAAAACAAATTGCAACCCTGGTTCCTTTGTATGTTTGTTTACAACTTGGATTGACCCCAAAACAGAGATTGTCTTGCTTGTAAACCTGGGTGGGACTGGCTCAGGATATCCTGAGCTATCTGTCCTTACTCTGTCCTTACTGCCCCACTCAGGGATGGTCTCTGGACTCAATGAAAATGGCAGTTCTGGCAGGCAGCCTAGTGGAGATAGGAGGTAGAAGACTGCCAGACTACACGTGTTTCACCATCAGCCTGGTCTGAATTATTTTATGCTGCAACCCTGATTCTGGCTTGTTCACCTGGGGTTGGCGTGTGGATGCTGGAGAATTTTTTTTTGGGGGGGGGGCACACCCAGTGATGCTCAGAGGTTATTCCTGGCTATGCGCTCAGAAATCGCTCCTGGCTTGGGGGACCATATGGGAAGCCAGAGATCGAATCGTGGTCCATCCTAGGTTAGCGTGTGCAAGGCAAACGCCCATTCTCTGTGCCACCACTCTTGTCAGGGATGCTGGAAATAGAACCTAGTTCTGTCCTGGGTCATCCACATGCAGGCAAATGCCCTACTGCTGTGCTATTGCTTCAGCCTCATAGGCCACTGAGATGGCTTGGAAATGCGTATGTTTTGCTCTTCAGTGACTTCTCTTCAGGAAGTGTCACCTTCCTTTCCAGGAACCCCGACACCTACAGTTGCTGGCAGACTTGGAGGACAGCAGCGTCTTCACCCTGATTGCTGGCAAGAAACAGTATGGCGCCCCCACGGACTTCGGCTTCTGCATAAAGGTACAGCTAGAGCTGCAGCTCACAGTTGACATCCACTGGGAACTTGGGGATTATTTCAGCAAGTTACTCTTTATTATCGCCATTTTTATTTTTATAATTTTTTAAAAGACCAGCAAAGGCCTAGGCCTAACACTGGCACCTCCCATGGATGTAAAAGTATTTTCTTAAACATTTGGGTGGATTGGTCTTCAAGTGACTTATGAGCCTAGGGGAAGCTGAGCAGAGGATGAATAGATGGTGTCTGGCAGTAGACTCCCAGGTTCTTTTCCAACAAACTTGCCAAGTGAGCTACGTGTGGAGCACAGTGCTTGCTTTCCTCCCTTCAACCATATACATATGAGACACACTCTCACCTACACCAACATAGATACATATATTGATAGACACCTGCGCCACGTGAATGTACATGCCAGTATAAATACATATGTACACGGATACATGGACATGCATATGTCCACATGCCAACGGGAAGGACCCATCTCTCTCTCCTCTCTCTCTTCTCATTTTTGTTTGTGCTTTTGTAATCTTTATCCTCATTCTAGTCTGTTATTGAATGTCACCTCAATCTAGCTCCCCTGCTGACAGTTACACTTCTTTTTTTTGTCTGTGCTTATTAATATCTTTATTTAAGCATCATGATTACAAACATGTTTGTAGGGGGTTTCAGTCATTAAAAAAGAACACCCCCCTTAACCAGTGCAACCTTCTGACTGCCAATGCCCCCATCTCCATCCTCCCCCACCTCCTGCCTGTATTCGAGACAGGCATTCTCTCTCACTACCATTGTCATGGAAGTTGTTGGTGTCACTACACTTCCATCATCTTAGCTTTCCCAGGTGTTCAGAGGGCGCGGACTGAATGTTCTAGCATCTTTATTGTCAGTATCATGGAGTGATCAGGCTTCCAGCTGCCCTCTGGGTCAGGAATCCACCCACTCTTGGAAGAGGCTAGGCAGCATGGATAGGACAGGACAGGACAAGACAGGTCTTAACTCTGTCAGACTCTATCACTTGGCTATGGTTCTTGGGTAACAAGTGTGAGCAACTCCCATTCACAGCCTCTTAAGGTTATGGAAACATAGCTACGGATGAGGCTGCCATGTCTTCCCACTGCTTGCATGCGTGTGCTCATATGACTGCTACTCAGTGGGTTCTGCTTCTCCTTCAGTGTTGGTCTCTCAAAGAAAAGTTGTCAACACCGCTTAGCTGCCCTTGTAGATTCCAAGTTGGCAAGCTTTCTGGTGCTTTCTGGATCAGAGACCCATGCTGAATCCCAGCTAAGCTTAATCCTTCACTGATTTTACTCTTACCACATGAATCTAGCTTCCATAGCTTCATCATTCTCCTTTCTCTGGATTAAGTCCCCCTCTGGGCCTTTCGCTTGAGGCCATAGAGATAGTGTCTAAACTTGGAGTCTCTAAAGTACCTTCCCTCCACCTGCTTTCTTGGTCTTCCCAGAAATCTTGTCTTATATCATTGAACCAGCTGTTCTTCGACAGCCCCAGAGATACTTCCTTTAGTTCCTCACACCAACTCTTGTCCTACCAGTGACCTTTGTTCAGTCCATTGCCTTTTCATTTTCTCCTTGGGACACCCTGATCAGAAGACGGCCAGTCATTCAGTCACACAACGATCATGGAATGCATCCCAGGGGCTGGTTCCTGATTGCCTGGTCAAGTGGAGGAGGAAGGAAGAGAAACTCCCTATGATGTTACCTGTCCCTACCTCTGTTGTGTCTAATAAGGAGATCTTTAACCTGAGTATGCCTCTGAGCCACTGTGTCCCACTGACTGGCCTTCTTCATTCTTTACAGCCAAATAAAGTGAGGAGTGACACAAAAGAGATGCGACTGCTGTGTGCAGAAGATGAGCATGGCCGGACATGCTGGCTGATGGCGTTCAGACTGATCAAGGTATCTTGCTCTCCCCTATGTTATGCCTCAATAATCTGCATGTCCACATTCATTTTCTATCACATCAATTTCTGTTATTTTTTTGTGTGTGTGTGGGAGGGGACATTTATAACTGTGCTCAAGGCTCACGACTGGCTCTGTGCTCAGGGTCTTATGCAGTGCTGGGGATTAACAAACCTGCGATTTTCCCAGATTGGTTGCATGCAGGACAATTCGACCAGAGAATCACTTCCTACCTCAGATCTCTATCATTTGGCTTGCTATGGACTGTGCTGAGTGTCAGAGAGTTGAGAGTGGATCCCCAATCTCCCTGCTAGATGCCAAAACACCCCATACTAGTTGAGTCAACAGAAATTGTTAGTAAGTCTTATGGTTGGGTAGGGTCCTTGCCTTGCATGTGACTGAATTCCATATGATTCCCCAAGCACCACCAGATATAATGGCTGAATGTATAGTTAAGAAGAATTGCTGAGGGACCAGAGTGGTGGTGCAAGAATGGACTGCAGTTCAATCCCCTGGCATCCCATATGGTCCCTCCAATCTATTTCTGAGATTTCTGAGAGCATAGCCAGGAGTAACCACTGAGCTCACCAGGTGTGGCCCCAAAACAAAAAACAAACAAAAAACCCTGAGCATTACCATGTGGGGCCCAAAAACATTTGAACACAGAGCCAGGAGTCACCCCTGAGTGCTGCCAGATATGGCCCAAAAAGACAAAAGAAAAATGCAACTTGCAGCAACATGTATGGAACTAGAGGATATCATACCAAGTGAAGTTAGTTAGAAGGAAAGAAATATGTACAAAAATGATCTTGGTTTTTGCACAGGTCCTAGGACAGAGGGACTTCTGATTTCATCTCACCGTTAGGTTGAGGTAGGGCAACCTGCCCTTAGATCAAGTTGTTGCTGTTTCCTCATCAGGATATCATATGAACCTACTATGGTGCAAGTTTGTACCAGAGCAGTATTAGGGCCTCCCCCCACCACCCCCTGGAATGTTTGATTCCTGGTGCTGGTGCAGGGAACTGTGCCAGTTTAAAGGTTAGGATCTGAGGTTCAGGTTTGGACAGTCGATGTCATATCACATGAGGTCTGAGTCAAGTCCCCATGACAAATGGTGGAGGGAGGTCATCACTGAAGGGAAAGGCCCTAATTCACTGTCACTATGTACCTGAAACTGTGAAAGACTTGTAATTCACATTGATCTCAATAAAAATAAAAGAAAAAAAGATCTCATAAGTAGGACAAAGGGAAATAGCAAGGTAGTAACAAAGGGTCCAAAGGCAACATGATGGAAGAACATATCCACACAATTGACTTGGGAAGGATTGAGACAGAGATGTTGGTTAAGATCCCAGAGAGTGGTACACTAGTGGTAAACCCATGGAATTATTGCATGCAAAATGATTATTAATAGCATTTTACATCATAGAATCTAACTTAGACATTTTTAGAAATTAATAAAAAGACAGAACCCTGGAACATTTACATAGCTGTGGCCATGGGCAGTAGGAAATCAGGAAGCAATTTTAATATATAGCATTGAAGAAAAATTAACCTGTTAAGAGGGACCATAGCATAATGTTTTCTGCTTGGCTACATGTTAACTAGCTCCCATTATCTAAACCAAGCTAAGCTTGTTTTACTTAGGAAACTGTTCTGATTCTAAGTTGTTGTTGATTTTTTTAATGGGATTGAGATTTGCAACTGCTTCATGCTCTGAATTTAGTGAGTTGCTCAGAAAGCCGGAATGAAAGTGGAAGCCAGCCCAAATGTAATGACTAGCTTTGGTCTTTCTTTTCCTGAAACCTGATCCCCCTTGCCTTGTAAGTGCCCTGAGAAATGTTGGTCTCATACTGAGAATGACCTGTATGGGACTGGCAGACCAGCCTATGTTGCTTAGGGCTGGAACATCTGCAGGGTCCAGTTTTTAAGTGGTAGTGTTTTTTGTTGGCACAGAAAATATCAGGCTGAATCATTTTATTAGTAATCAAAAATGTAGTAGAAAGAGGCTCCTCCAGTACTAGCCCCAGAGAACCTCTCTTCCCCAGTGTGAGATCATTGTGTTCTCTATCTCTTTATCTTAAAGAACAAAGATGATTTCTTATGCCATGGTTAACATTAGCCTGGAAAACCCAGGACCTTGAACTATCAAGTTTTGCTTCTTCTATCCCTAACTATCTAGCCATTATCTTTGTATGGTAGATAACGGTGATAATAGCACTTTGGACTTGGGAATGTAGAAAAATCACATTGTGGGGCCAGTGGGTAGCACAGTGGTAGGGCAATTGCCTTTTTGCTGACCCAGGATGGACCCAGGTTTGGTCCCCAACATCCCATATGGTCCCCTGAATCAGGAGCGGTTTCTGAGTGTTAAGCCAGGAGTAAGCCCTGAACGCCACTGGGTGTGGCCCAAAAAACAAAAATAAAAAGGAAAGAAAAGAAACATCCCATTGATTTATTCAGAGGAGCACTGGGTTTGTCATTCATCTTGGGCCTTTTGTGTCTTTCAGTGACATACAAATATGCTTTGTTTGGGGGTGGGGGAATCGTCCCTTGCTGTGCTTAGGGACCCAAGGATGATTCTGGTATTAATTGGACCTGACCGTATTACTTGAGGGTCACCAAGGCTCTCCATGACAGTGCCCAACGAGAGTTGTGCCTGTGATACTAGGGATCAAACTCAGGGTCTTTCATGCGTAAGGCATGTACTCGATTCTTTTCACTCTGGTTTTCTCTCAGTCTCTCTCTTCCCCTCCTTCTTTCTCTCTCCACCATCCAGTCTCTCCTACTTTGCCACAGTCACTTTAAAAAATAAAACAAGGGGGCCGGAGAGATAGCATGGAGATAGAGTAAACATTTGCCTTGCATGCAGAAGGATGGTGGTTCAAATCCCAGCATCCCATATGGTCCCCCTGAGCCTGCGAGGAGCAATTTCTGAGCATAGAGCCAGGAGTAACCCCTGAGCACTAACGGGTGTGACCCAAAAACCAAAGAAAATAAATAAATAAAAATAAAAAATAAAACAAAACCATAGCTTGAAAATGTGTAAAAGGAAAACATTGTGGTGGGCTCAACTTTATGGGTGTTTTTAGATGATACCTGCTTCTGTTTCTCACACTTTGCTAATATTTGTTACCTAACTCTGTAGATACTGTAGTGTTTCCTTTCATTAGCTGTTGTCCCCTGACAACTTAACATTCATCTTAAAACTTCCAAAAGAGTTTTAGGTATCTATAGAATGTTCTTAAACTACTGTAGAGGGGCCCAGTGAGATAACACAGTGGCTATAGTACTTGCCTGGCTCACGGCCAACCTGGGGTTGATCCTCAGCATCCCATGATTCTCTCGAGCTAATCAGGAGTGGTCCTGGAACACAGAGCCAAGAGTAAGCCACTGCCTGAGCACTGCTGGAAATGGCCCCTAAAACCAAACTATTTTAGAGGGAAGTGTTGCCTCATTGATGCAAGATTCTATACTGTGCACTTATTTAGGTTCCAAACAACCTGATTTTGATAATGCAATTAAAATAGATGTTCAGTTGGACCTTTGTCTGAGGTGTGAATTGGGCCTCCTTTACAAGCACTGTTTAGTGCTCTTCAGAAGAACATAGTCATTGGGAATGAAAAGATTGTGCAGAGCAAAGCACCTCAGCACTGGAAACTTGTGTTGTCTCATGTCATGGGTCTTCAAAGCATCCTCAAAAACACTTGGTGGTGGCCACAAAGGAAGAGAGAGTGAGATAACACCCTGGGACAGGTCACAAAATGGCTGCCTAGAATTCCTTGTGGGACCTGCAGAGGGCGCAGTGGGGTGCCAGCCTGTTCAGAGGGTGATGCCTACTGACCTGCACTTTACCACTGACTGTCCACTGCCATAGCCTCCTTGGATGCCAGAATTCAGAACTGTGGTCCCCAATGGGCCTTTGTTGAGGGCTAAAAAAGAACTTTGCTCTCTTCGACAGCATAGTGAAACCAATAAGCACATTGTAAGCTGGCCAGGGCTCTGGTTTTGTTTATTATTATCAGTATTATTATAAATTTATTATTGTAAATGAATTTATCTTTTCATCCGATTGGGTTTAAAGCATTTACCAATTTTCCCCCATATTTTTCCCTTTGTAAACTATGAAAGCATGAAAATCACCGATTTGTACCTTTTTAGATATTTTTCAATGTAGTGCTTCTCAGCTCTTTTCTCAGATTTCCAGGAAAAGTCTTTACTAATTCTTTCATATGTGGAACAGAGGGCCAGAGCTCTAGCATAGCGGTAGGGCATTTGCCTTGCATGCAAACGACCTGGGATGGACTTGGGTTTAATCTCCAGTATCCCAGTGATTTCTAAGTGCAGAGCCAGGAATAACCCCTGTGCACTGCCCGGTGTGGCCCCCAAAACAAAAACAAAACAAATATTTAGAACAAAGGGGAAAATTGTGCAAATTCTATGCTGTAGCAGTTTGTCTTTAATGACAAGTAATCACCAATCTTAATGGCTGCAACAAATACAATTCTGTGCTGCTCCTGGAACTGGCTATGAAAGCAATGCCATTCCAGATGTTGTCAGTCTCTCTCAGTATAGGGAAGGGAAGGGAGGAAGAGTCAGGCTAGATAGCCACAGGTCAGTGACATGAGATCCATGTCCCCATCATGAGACAAGACTGGGCATGTTGCCCTTTGCAGCCCCTTGCCCCTGCTTAGCTGAAACCAAAGAAGCAGAAATACGTGGCACTCTCTCCAGTGTTCGCATTCTCTGTGTAGTTTAGATTTTTGTTCAGAGACAAGCCCCAGCGGTATGGTCATCAGAACACCTCTGTTCTATTTTTATTTTATTTAAATGCATATCTTTATTTAAGCACCATGGTTACAGATATGTTTGTAGTTGGGTTTCAGTCAGAAAAAGGAAAACCCCCCTTCACCAATGCAACCTTCCCACAATCACTGTACCCATCTTCCTCCTCCTTCACCCCCTGCCTGTCTTTGAGATAGCATTCTATTTCTCACTCACTCCCATTGTCATGAAGTTGTCAGTGTAGTTATTTCTCTAACTGCATTCACCACTCTTTGTGGTGATCTTCATTCCTGGCCAGTCCTCTAAGCCCTCTGTTGAGTTTGGCTGTTATTACAATACTGTCTTTTATTTTTTTTAATCGCATAGATGAGTGAGACTATTCTGTATCTATCTGTCTTCTTCTGACTTATATAAACTCAGCATAATAGTTTCCATATGCATCCACCTATAAGAAAATTTTATGACTTCATTATTTCCCTGACAGCTGTATAGTATTCCATCGTGTAGATGTACCACCGTTTCTTTAGCCACTCATCTGTTGTCGGGCATCTGGGCTGTTTCCAGATACTGGCTATTGTAAATAGCACTGCAATGAATATAAGCACTTCTGTTGTAAAGTGGTTTGAAAAGTCAATCCTGCCTGTACTACCCTTGTCTGTCTCTGACCATCTTGATGTTCCACATGGAGGGTACATGGCCATCTTGACTGCATCGACAGTGAACACACAGAGATACCTTTGTCTTTTCTGTTAGCAGATGAAATAAAAAGGGATTATCATAGATCAAGAGTAGAGAAGAAAGCACATAAAAGCTAGGATTTTGTTTGTTTGTTTTTGTTTGTTTTGGACCACATCTATCAGTGCACAGGGGTTTGTGCTCAGAATTTGCCCCTGGCAGGTTCAGGGAACCATATGGGATCCAGGAATCAAATCTGGGTTCTTCCCAGGCTGACCACATGCAAGGCAAATTCCTTATCCCTTACTGTTGTGCTATCATTCCAGCCATTCATTTAACTTTTGTCCCTGCAGCTGAGCCCATAATGAAAATTATTCTCTTACCAGTGATCCTAAATATTTGTGCCAGTTTTATTTAAAAATAAATTTATACCCCCTCTCGCTGAAGAACAAAAAAATTCAATGATGTATTAGTTTCAAGGTAAAGGAATGGGCATATATATATGTTGGTTTATTTATGTTAGCATATCATATGGCAGTGAGGAGATTTGTTTTTTAACTTCTTAAAGACTGACTTTCTCACCCATCACTGGTGATGGGTGGTGTTCTTTACATGACTGAAACCCAAACACAATCATGTATGTAATCAAGGTATTTAAACAAAATATATAAAAAAATAAAAATAAATTAAAAAAAAAAGAAATAAGAGAGGACACGCAGAAATGGAAACACATACCCTGCTCATGGATTGGCAGGATTAACATCATCAAAATGGCAATACTCCCCAAGGCGTTATACAGATTCAACGCTATCCCTCTAAAGATACCTATGACATTCTTCAAAGAGGTAGATCAGGCACTTTTGAAATTTGTTTGGAACAATAAACACCCTAGAATAGCTAAAGCAATCATTGGGAAAAAGAATATGGGAGGAATTACTTTCCCCAACTTTAAGCTTTACTACAAAGCAATAGTTATCAAAATAGCATGGCATTGGAATAAAGACAGGCCAGGAGAGATGAAGTCATGAAATTTTCCTATACATGGATGTACATGGAATCTATCATGCTGAGTGAAATAAGTCAGAGGGGGAGAGAGAGAGAGAGACGCAGAATAGTCTCACTCATCTATGGGTTTTAAAAAAAATAAAAGTCATTTTTGTAACAATCCTCAGAGACAATGAGAGGAGGGCTGGAACACCAGCTCACTCCATGAAGCTCACCACAAAGAGTGGTGAGTACAGCTATAGAAATAACTACACAGAGAACTACCATAATCATGTGAATGAATGAGGGAACTGGAAAGCCTGTCTGGAGTACAGGTGGGGGTGGGATGGGATGGAGGGAGATCGGGGACATTGGTGGTAGGAATGTTGCACTGGTGAAGGGGGTGTTCTTTACATGACTGAAACCTAATCACAATCATTTATGTAATCAAGATGTTCAAATAAAGAAGAAAAAGAAGTAGAAGTGGCGATTAGGACAGGGCTAGGCAGTGTGAAATGAGGAAGATAACCTTAGGGAAAGCAATTACCATAGTGGAATGTCACAAGAGTAAGCCAAGGTGTGCTTCCCAACTGAACTTAGAACAACATTTTGGAAAACAATTTTGTTATCTTTTATTTCATAGTATTATAATTTACATAATTGTGACAAACTAAAAAAAGAATGTGTGCAATTGCTAGCCCTCACCATAGCCTGCATAAGCAGCAATGAAATTAAAGGGAATGCAGGGGCCTGAGCATTTAGCACAGCTCAAGGGCATTTGCCTTGCATTCAGTTGACCCAGAATGGAATTGGGTTCGAGTCCCAGCATCCCATATGGTCTTTCGAGCCTGCCAAGGGCGATTTCTGAGCGCAGAGCCAGGTGGCCCAAAACCCCACCCTCCAAAAATAAATAAATAAATATAGCCTTTAAAAAATAAAATAAAAGGAATGCAATGAGAAAAGTACAGATATACTGAACTGTTAGTGACAGAAATATAGTACAGTGGATTACTTACCTTGTACTCTTACAATTTGGTTCTATCCCCAGTACCATATTCACCAAGCACCACCAGGAATGATCCCTGAGCACAAAACCAGGAGTAAGCTCTGAGTAGCATCCCAAACGAACTAACGAAAAAAAAAAACTGAACTGCCATTTTGAAAGCACTAATATTTGTAAATGCTAAAAAAAAGAAACATGAAATCATAGTAATAGAACTGTAGATAATGTAGAAAATACTAAATTTCTAATCAGCTATTTATTGATCTGTGAAATTAGTAATGATTGCACCTTAAATTAGGCAGGTTTGTACCTAGATGGCATAAATTTTGAAATGAGAAAGAAAAATTAAGGAAAATTAAAGTCATAACTTTAAAAGTACAATCTAAGTTGTACACAATTTTATAATGACTTAGAGGACAAATTAGTTAAGCAGTAAGAAAACAAGCTCCTTAAATCAAGGAGCTGGAGCAGTAGCACACCTGGTAGGGTGTTTTGCCTTGCACACAACCTACCCATGTTCGATCCCCAGGATCCCATATAGTCCCCTGCTCCCACGAGGAGTGATTTCTGAGCACAGAGCCAGGAGTAACCCCCAGCACTGCCAAGTGTGGCCCCCAAACTAAATATATATAGATTTTTTCTAATCAAATAATTATAAAAATGTGACAAGTTTCAAGTAATGTATAAAGCAAAGTTTGTCTTGATTAGCAAAAATAAATTTAAGACAAAAATCAGTGAGCTTCCTATTATTGTTAATGAAAGAAAAGGATAAATATACATCTCCATACACAAGGGTTTCTTGAAGTCTTTAAGACCAACTGTAGCTTCAGTAATTTCCTTCAAATTACTCAGAACTCTGTGAGGCGCTCAGATAATCAAAGAAATACAGGCTGAAGCTCAGAGCACAGGAGAACATACTTTGCATATGGTAGTGCTGGGTCTGATCCTGGCACATTGGTACTCCAAACAGTGCCAGGAGGGGCCAAAGAGATCACCATGCAGCAGGTAGTGTACTTGCCTACCAGGTTCCATACTTGGCACCACATATGGTTTTCCAAGCTCCACCAGACATGATCCCTGAAATGCAGCATGAGAATGACTGAGCACAGCCAGGTACAGCCCCAAACCAAAACCAGACAACCAAAGTAGCCTCTCAGGACGTAGGGTAGGCTTCGGGATGGGGGGAAAGGCCACAAATTAAAGTCAACATGGCGGATCCCAACAGAAGGGCAGTTGTGAGCTTCATGTCTTGCCCTCCTGTTGGGGTCTTGTGAATAGCCATTATTCCCCACATACTGTTCTTTTTTTTTTTTTTTTTTTTGGTTTTTGGGCCACACCCGGCGTTGCTCAGGGGTTACTCCTGGCTGTCTGCTCAGAAATAGCTCCTGTCAGGCACGGGGGACCATATGGGACACCGGGATTTGAACCAACCACCTTTGGTCCTGGATCGGCTGCTTGCAAGGCAAACGCCGCTGTGCTATCTCTCCGGGCCATTCCCCACATACTGTTCTTTAGCAAGACAGAGTATCACCAAGCAGGGAGGTTTTCTTGACTTCTTCTTACTGGAGTCCAGCCACATAATTTGTATTTTTTCCAGGCTCTAGAGAGCTCACTACTGTAGGTAAGAAGTAACATTTCAGAACTAAACCAAGACATTTGTCTCAGACCATGAGACCTAGTTGGAGACTCGGAAACCAGTAGACCCTCTTTTTAAAAAATATTTTATTGAAACCATTATGAATTACAAAGTCCTTCATATTTGGGTTTTAAATGTACAATAAATCAGGGCCAATCCCATCACCAGTGTTGACTTTCCTCCACCAATGTTCGCAGAATGTATCCCATCCCCCCCAGTCTGCCATCATAACAGGATCATTTTAAGTTTTGATTGTTAAAGTTTGGGTCTCTTGACTTCATTGTTATTGACTTTGGCTTGGATATTTATTTCTGTCCTATTTTATCACTGTCAGTGCACTTAAGGCCACTTAGCCCCTGACCCCCAGCCTTTCATATTTGTGTTTTTCCTCCTCCATTCAATTTCTTTCTTTCTCCTCACTCTATTCTGGGGCCAAGAATGTTAAGACTACTTCCATTTAAACCATTGCATTTCTTCATGCAGTTATTCTAAATACCACAAATAAGTGAAATCATTCTGTATTGATCCTTCTTCTGGCTTACGTCATTTAACTTACTATCTTCCAGTTCCATCCATGTTGCAGCAAATTGCATGATTACATCATTCCTTACAGCTATGTTATAGTCCATTGTACTGCATCTTCATGATCCACTCATCTGTTCTTGGGTATGTAGGTTGATTTCCAGCTCTCTAGCTATTAGATTGAGTGCTGCAATGAATAGCAGTGTGTATACATCTTTTTGGATCAGTATTTTTCTGTCTTGGGGAAAAATAACCAAAAGTGGCATTGTTGGGTCATATGGCAGATCGATTCTGAATTTACTGAGAACCCTCCCTACTGTCTTCTATGGGGGTTGAACCAGGCAGCATTCCCACCAGCAGTGGATGAGAGTTTCTTTTTCACCACATCCCCAGCAATAGAGATTGTTTGATATATGCCATCCTCACTGGTGTAAGATGATACCTCATTGTTGTCTTGATTTGGATTTCAAGGACATTTGAAAGCATTTTTTCGCGTGCCTCTTGGCCTTCTGTTAGAAACCAGCAGACATACTAAAATGAACATTTCAAGAGCCCTTAAATTTCCCTTCCAGGACATGGGCCAATCCTTTCTTTGGCAAGATAGATGTTTACATAGAACTATAGACAGTGTGTAGTACATATACACACTATATCAACATACACTATATTTACATTCATGTGATAGCGCATAAGTGTGTGCCTAGTTTTATTATTCTTACATATCCTTTCAATATGCTATTTCTCTGAAATACTCTTCCTTATGTGTACCAGTGTAACTTGCCTTAAAGTCAAGCTTGTCCTATAACAATTTGCTTACAGCACTATATGTTTATACCCAGGGCATGCCTGGTTTTTGTCTTTTTTGTTTTTTTGGAGTTTTTTGTTTTGTTGGGCCATACCCAGTGATACTCAGGTATTACTCCTGACTATGCGCTCAGAAATCAATCCTGGCTTGGGGGACGCCAGGGGATCTAACCACAGTCCATCCTAGCCTAGAGCCTACAAGGCAGATTGCCTTACCACTCTGCGCCACTGCTCCAGCCCCATGGTTTTTCTCTTTTCATCCTTTTTATCATCTGCATTTTATATTCAGAAAAGATAATATAAGCAAAATATAATTGTCTGAGTTCCCCTCTGATTATCTTCACCCCTTTCATTGGAGTATTTGTCATGATTTGATGAATTGTCACCTACAGTTGTGTTTTGTTTTTTTTTGCTTTTAGCTTTTCCTACCTGTGTCCCAGTTCTCCTTCTCCCTCTTATCCTTTGCTTCTTCCTTTCTCACTCATTCTATCTCTTTCCAGCCCTCCCCAAAATAAATTTATTAAATATTTTTTTATTTTTCACTGCTGTTAATCTTTTGCTTGTGCATTCTAGTATTAATTTTAGTGGCTACCTTAGAGGTTGTAGGTGCATCTTTTATTTATTAAAATTTCATGTGCTCTAGTATTTTTGCCATCTTCAGGTAAATATACAGACATTAATCTCATCGCTTTTTTGTAAATATTCTTTAACTATATTTTTATTCTCTACATACCTTAAGCCACTTCTTGTTTATTATACTCAACTTTCATTTTAACTACCTATATATCTAAAAATAGGGTCCCATATTTTTTGCTCTATAAGATGCTCCAACCATAAGATGCACATAGTTTTTAGATGAGGAAAACTAGAAAAAATATTCTAAATTTAATAAACTATAACAGAATAATATTTCAACCATGTTAAGTGAACAGAAGTCAGCGTGACATTAATGACTGTCATTAACAAGTGGAGAGAGTTTAAGTTTCGAGGACTCTTATAGTTTTCTTGGAACCCCAAGAACTCCTCATCACTAGAGTTAGCATTCACTCCATAAGATACACAGACATTTCCCCCATCTTTTGAGGGGTAGAAAAGTGTGTCTTATGGTACAAAAGATACGATACTAGGCATGTTGAAAGTGTACTCAATTTTGGAGAACTCTTAGAATTTATTGTTGGAGTACAAACAGAACCTAGCAAAAGTAACAACAAAGTATGATGACTAAACTGATCAGCTAGTGAGCACTGATTTGGGAATAGGCTCATCCATGGAAATTATGAGTGCTACATACATTAGAACTAGACAAACCTACTTGCACTAATCTGTGTTCACTTTTGTTTGTAAAGTGAAGATAAAAGCACATGGTCCATAAAACGGGGAGGGTTCAGTCATAAACAAAAGTTTCAGCAATATTCAGTAATATTTATTGATATGCTTGATTTTTCATTATTAATTTTATTATATTGTGATTATATTGTTATTATAGTATAATATAATGCAATATAATTATATAATATATAAGTAAAATTAACAGTAAATGATAGTAGAATATTGTGTCTTATACATTATGTATAATGTGTTATACAAATGATAGATTTATATGATTGTTAATTTTCATTATTATTTTATTGCCCTGTTCACTCAGAACTCCAAAGCCAGTCATTTGTTTCCATCTATGGTAGAACTGAGCGAATGTGCAGTGTTGGGCATTTCACTACAGTCCAGAATTGCTAGCAAACTATTACCATTTGGCATCCACTGGTTTGCCTGTCCTGGGATTTTTGTGAGCACCTGCTCAGATCCTTATCTCTGATTCTGGCTTTCCCCTTCAGTATGGAATGCTTCTCTACCAGAACTACCGAATCCCTCAGCAGAGGAAGCCCTTGCTCTCCCCCTTCTCAACTCCAGTGGTAAGTAAAGCTGCAATATAGGCTGCTACCTCAGTAATGCCCTTGGTGTCTTATTTCTGACAAGGTCACCTAAGAAGCTTAGATGAGAATGTGGGTCTCAAAGACACCACTGTTTTGAAAAATCATACTTCCTCAGAGGGGATTTTGTTTCATAGCTGGGAACAAGTTTCTATGCCTGCCTTTCTCCCTATCCCTGCTCCACCCCTTAGGTAGATGGCTCCTTTTATTTTATTTTACTTTATTGGTATTGATATTTATTTTATTGGTATTGGGCCCTGGTGACACTCAGGGGTTATTCCTGGCTCTGCACTCAGATATCGCTCCTGGCAAGCTCAGGGGACCATATGGGATGCCAGGGATCGAACTTGTGTCCGTCCTGGGTTGGCTACACTCAAGGCAAATGCCCCACCACTTTGATACCAGTCTGGCTCCCAGATGGCTCCTTTTAAATGCTCAAAACCTCAAGCAGTATTTATCTACTCTATGAAAGAGCTCCCTTTCCCAGTTTTGACTTTGTCCCTTTTGCCCATGGCATCCTTGATGCTTTTGACTATTTTGTTTGAATCATTTGTATGCATTTAGAGATCATAATGCATCCTCTTATGTTTTTAAGATGTACTTTTTTTTTTTTCATAAAGGTCAAGGGACACTATTCTTTCAAATAGAATTTCATTAGAAACCTTGACTTTGAGAAGTGACAGTTGGCCACAAGAGAATCCGTGGAGTTTTCCTTGTTGTTGTTGGGGTGGTGGTGGTGGTGTTGGTGGTGGGGAGGGTCAGGTCTGACAGCCCTCAGGGGTTACTCCTGGCTCTGTGGTCAGAAATCACTCCTGGCAGGTTGAGGGACTTACTATATGGGATGCCGGGAATTGAACCCAGGTTCGTCGGGGTTGGCTACGTGCAAGGCAAACACCCTACCGCTATGCTATCACTCTTGCCCTGTTTTGAACTAGCTATTGCGGGAAGGACCAGATGCCTGCAGAAGACTGGGTCCAATATGATGTCTCAGATGTGCAGCCCAAGTTACAGACCATGAGAAGGGCCACAGCTCTCCATCTGGTCAGCACATTTGGTCTTCATCCCACACTCTTTGAAAATTATGAAAATAAAAATGGCTTGTTTTCTCTTTTATTTTTTTCAATTTTTTAAATTTAGTCACCATTAAATTACCAAGTTATGGGGCCTGCACAGAGGTGCGGAGCACGGATCATAGTTTGATCCCCCAGTGTCTCATATGGTTCCCCAAGCCAGGAGTGATTTCTGAGCGCATAGCCGGGAGTAACCCCTGAGCGTCACCGGGTGTGGCCAAAATACAAAAAAACAAACAAACAGAAAATTACAAAGTTATTCATCGTTGGGTTTCCTATCTTAAGAACATCCAAAGCCACCGAAGGGCTTTCAAGCCTGAACCTTAGAAAGTTGCCTGACCTTTATGAAGGTTTCCTCCAAGAGTTCCCCCTCTGCTGCTGCAGCTTATTTGCAACCTTAAAAGAATCATTATCCAAACCCAGACTTTGCTTTCTAGCGCAGTGTCTCTGAGAATTCTCTGGTGGCGATGGATTTTTCTGGGCAGACAGGCAGAGTGATCGAAAACCCGGCCGAAGCTCAGAGTGCGGCCCTGGAAGAAGGCCATGCCTGGAGGGTAAGAAATCTGCTGAGAGCTGCAAGGATGACCGTCTCTGTAGTTGTTGGCAAGGGGGTAGGACAGGGACCCTGGACAGGGACATCTGAGGTCTCCCTGCAGGAAGCCAGAGGTCTCATGGACGCCTCCTTCCCACACCCAGCCCAGTCTGTGCCATTGGCTTCGTGGAAGGAGTAGAAGAAAATAAATGCTCAGCCTACCTTTCAGGTCACACTGAATTTCCTGTTGCTGGGTGTTCCTGGTGTCTCTGCATCTCAGCCTCTAGGTCTGAGAAGATTTAGGCCACAAGCATTCACACCATAGATCAGCCCACATCTTTGTAGCCTTTGACGATCCCTTCACTTCTTACTCTCATTAATTCCTAGCCAGGAAGAATATTAATCCTGCTTTGAAGATGGTTTTAGATTTTAAGAAAGTGTAGCAAACATGAACACTCAGCTCTGGCTCAAAACTAGGCTTCAGCTTCCAAATGAATGAAAGATGAGAAAACCCCTTCTAGCACTGGATACTGGACAGCAAGGACAATATTTGAAGATTTTTCTTCTTTTTTCTGGTTCTTTTTTAGTTTGGGGGCCACACCCGGTGGCACTCAGGGGTTGTCCTGGCTCTGCACTCAGAAATTGCCCCTGGCAGGCTCAGGGAACCATATAGGATGCTGGGAATTGAACTCAGTTTTGTCCTGGGTAGGCCATGCATGCAAGGCAAATGCTCTACCACTGTGTTGTCTCTCCAGCCCCTCAGATTGTTCTCAATTCCGTGAAAAACTCATTCTTTCCTCCTCTAAGAAGAACCAGGCATTTTGATTCTATTCTGTATACATGAATACAGCTATTCATATATTCTGTATGATAAGCAAAAGTGTCTGCTTTAATCCTGGAATCATTCAGACTGCACAAAGATAACTTTCCTGTTTGGGGCTGGTTTTTTTTTTTTTTTTTTTGGTTTTTGGGTCACACCCGCAGCGTTCAGGGGTTTCTCCTGGCTCTGTGCTCAGATATCGCTCCTGGCAGGCTCAGGGACCATAGGGGATTCCGGGATTTGAACCACCGTCCTTCTGTGTCTAAGGCAAATGCCTTACTGCTGTGCTGTCTCTCCAGTCTGTTTGGGGTTGTTTTATAAGACCTCCCTTGAGGGACTTTGAGTGTCTGCAATCCTCCTTTTAGTATCTGCCCTGACTGTGTGTTTTAATGTTCTCATACTTGGGCTACTCAAACTCATGATACTGGGTCTTTTGACCATACCCAACAGTGTTTGCAGACCACCTGAGCTATTTATTACTTAGTGACACTTAAGATTGGACACCACCTCATGTATGTTAGGCATGAACTCCACCCCTTGAACTATTCCTCCAGCCATCATTTCTATTTTTGACAACTGTCGCCTATGAATTGTTTCATATAGTATGATAGGGGGCTCAGGCATCTGTAGTATATTTAGGGTTGTTATCTTAGGTAGTTTCCCCTCACCCACCCCAGGCTACTTCCGAGAGAGAGAGAGAGAGAGAGAGAGAGAGAGAGAGAGAGAGAGAGAGAGAGAGAGAGAGGTGTGTGTGTGTGTGTGTGTGTATGTGTGACTTAATGGGTTATGTCAGGTTACTATCTAGAATGCTAACGTGGGGATTTCTTTTGCAGAAGCGAAGCACGCGGATGAACATCCTAGGTAGCCAAAGTCCCCTCCACCCTTCTACCCTAAGCACAGGTAAACATTTTGGGGCCTGCTCTCTTTGTCTATGTGATGGACACAGTTCCAAATTCTCCCCCAGCTTCACAGTTGCCTGGGCCCAGAACGTACCATGATGCGTGTGGCTGTGGGAATTGGGGCCCCACTTTCACAGGCTAGCTGTGGTTCCAAGGACTCCCCTCTGCATAGGAATCAAGACCATTCTCCTTTTTTTCTCTCCCAGTGATTCATAAGACTCAGCACTGGTTCCACGGCAGGATTTCCAGGGAAGAGGCGCACAGGATCATTAAGCAGCAAGGGCTGGTAGATGGGTAAGAGATGTCTCGTGCTGTTTTACAAAGGGGAGACCGGACAGGGGGTTGCATGCTGGATTTGGTATATGAGGCAAGACTTCGGGCCTCATCTCAAAGAAAACAATCTGGCTGGGAGATGGTAAGGTTGACAAGCTGGCATGGCTCAGAATTGGTTGAAGAAAAATGACATTCCACTTTTGACAACTCTATAATTGTTTCCTATCTCTTAGGAAATTTTGAACAAGGAACATAAGCTAATTAATCTTTGATTATATAGATGTCTACATATAACCCCACATTCTGATTTGTTAATTCCAACAGTTTTCTTTGGTCTGAAGAAACAAACAACCCCAAATTCTCAGTGGGTTCAAATTTAACAAATCTCTGACTTTTTGCAGTTGAAGTATCTTCCATCTGGGTCAGCTCTATGAAGCTGGAATGGCATCCTTTATGTGTACATGTCCAGTAGCTGTTGGCAATAGTGAAGGGGTGGCTAGGCACTCATTTTCAGCAGCCTTGGCTGGGGTGTTTGCTTGGAACCATAACAGGATCTCCAGAAGAGGATTGTTAAAACACACACACACACACACACACACACACACACACAAACACACGCCTCAAATCAACTCTAGCCACCTTGCATCACATTTGTTTGCTTATCTGTGACAAATCCAATGGCAAAGCTCACCTAAGCATCAGTGTGGGAGGGCTCTGTCCCAGGGGTGAGTTCAGGGTAGCTATTACAATCCAACATTGCTCAGCTTGCCATGATCTTGGAAACTCTCTGGTTTCATCCTTAATACAGTCAGTATTACCTTGAGACCAGTCTGTTAATTTTTTTTTTTTTTTTTTTTTTTTTTGGTTTTTGGGCCACACCCGGCGGTGCTCAGGGGTTACTCCTGGCTGTCTGTTCAGAAATAGCTCCTGGCAGGCACGGGGGACCATATGGGACACCGGGATTCGAACCAACCACCTTTGGTCCTGGATCGGCAGCTTGCAAGGCAAACGCCGCTGTGCTATCTCTCCGGGCCCAGTCTGTTAATTTTTAACAATCCAACCAATGTTGCTGTTTTATACCTGCAGTGTTACTATACCTTGGCCTGCACCAAAATGCCTAGATCCCTCCACCTTTATTCCATGATAACCTCCCCTCCCTCATCCACTTGAACCTTAGATTCTGGAAAAAAACTTTTTATCACTGGTTATCAGGGAGATGCAAATCGCAACAGCCATGAAATCTCTAGCATCTTCCATGACCCAGAATAGAAACATAAATGCTGATACTAGTGCTAATATGGCAACAGAGAGACTTTGGACCAGTCCATTCCTTTCTTGGAATTGTCCACTCAGGTTCCTGAAACTTTATCCTTTTGCCCTTCTTTTATAAAAAGCTTTTTTATAGGAATTTTCAAATTTACATGTGAGAAAAGGAGGTCATTAATCTTTCAATTTCCTTCCTTATTCCCTCCCTTCCTTCTGCCTGCATCAATCATTGGGCTTTCCTGTTAATTCCTGCGTGATTTATTTGGACACTGTTCTCAGGTATAACAAGATGCATTGAGTCACATGTGAAAACATGTCACTCAGGAGCATTAGTTTTCTCTAAAGGATCATATATCTTGCAGTAGCATCTATTATAAGTCTTTTTGGTCAACAAAACTGGAACATGTGTTGGTTTTTTTTTTTTTTAAGTGAAAACAGTGAGTTCATGATGTACAACTTTTACTGATCTGCTGTTGGATTTGGTTTGCTAAGATTTTATGGAGGATATTTGCATCAATGTTCATCAAAAAGATTGGTCTGAAATTTTTTCTTTTGGTAGTATTTCTATCAGCTTTGGGTATCACTATAATCTTAGCTTGTAGAAGGTATTAAGGAGAGTTCCCATTTCTTTTATATTTTGGAAGAGTTTAAGGATCGATGGTGGTAAATCTTTGAATATTTGATAAAACTCACAATAAATCTATTTGGGCCTGAACTTTCTTGGAAGAGTCTTAATTACTGTTTCTATTTCTGTGTTTGTGGTTGTGATTGATTTGATCAGGCTATCTACTTCCTCTGCATTCAATTTTGGAAATTATGGGTTTCAAGAAATCTGTCCACTTTTTCTCAGCTCTCTAGGTTCCCAAAGTAAAATTGTTCATAATAAGCTCTCATGAGGTCTTAGATTTCTGGAGGTCCCGTTATACTTCTTCCCCTTTCATTTCTCATCTGATTAATTTGAGCACTTTCTCTCTTTTATTTATTTCCTTGTGAGTTTTACCAGTAGTGTGTTTAACTTGCTTATTTCAAAGAACCAGCTCCTGATTTCATCATTTCTTTTTATTACTTTATTGTAAACTTATTACTTTATCAGTGATTTCTCTTCTGGTTTTTATTATTCCCTTTCTGCTACTAATGTGTGGGTTTCTTCGTTGTTTGTTTTCCAGATATTTGAGGTGTGCTTTTAGGTTGTTGGTTCTGTCTTTTTCTTCTTTCCTTATGTGTGCCTATATTACTATGAGTTTTCCCAAAATTACTGCTTTTGCTGTGACCCATAGGTTTTGGTAAATTGTTTCTTCATTATCATTAGTCTCAAGGAGTCTTGGTTTCCTCTTTGTTCCAGCTATTATTAAGCAACATGTTGTTCAGCCTTCAGGTATTATAGTTTCTCCACATCTCTTTATGGTCAGTTCTATCTCTGTGGCATTGTGGTCTGATAGACTACTTGGTGTGATTCTTATCATTTGTGAATTTACATAAGTTAGACTTATGTCCTAAAATGTGATTTATCCTGGATAATGCTCCATATGTACTAGAAAAGAACATGTTTCAGCCTTTAGAGAATGTAAGATCCTGTATAAATCCATTAGTCCTGGCTCTTTTAATTTCACATTTTATACTCTTGTATGCTACTCAGCCTAGTGGATCTATTCAGTGGTGAGAGGCATGTTGAAATCTCCCACTACTATTACATTTCCATCCATGTGTTTTTCTAGATTTTGTGAGGAAATACCTTAGAAACCTGGCTGATCCAACATTGAGTGTGTACATGTTAATTAGAGTTAGTATTTCTTGGGCTATCATACCCTTTACCAAAATTAAGTATCCATATTTGTCGCTTTGTAAGTATGTCTATTTCAGCTTTTTTTTGTTTATATATTTTCCAATGAGTGTATAATTGTTTTCCATCCTTTTACTCTGAGCCTGTGCTATACTGAGATTTTAGGTGTGTTTCCTGTAAGCAGCAAATGGATAGGTTTTGTTTCCTGTTCTATTCTGATGCCATTTGATGGGGAGAGTTTAGTCTATTAACATTCAAGGATATTATTGATATCATGGGCCGTTTTACCAATGTAGCTCCAGGTATTGTCCTTTATGCTGTTTCTGGGAGTTGGGGAGGGTCAGATGAACCCTCATTACAAAGATGGAGGCTGAGCCATAAGTCTCCAGCTGTCCAGGTCAAGCGATATGTCTCGCATGGCAGTCTCAGAGCCTCTCAAGCAGTGCTCTGAACTCATGCTGGTGGGTCACACACAGCCTCAGCACTCTTCTCGCAGTGCTCTGAACTCTACCATCCATCACTCAGCTACCCGGAGGGCTGCTCTGCAGGGCTACATGTTCATCATTTCTAGGCTGTGCCAACATTTCCCGGCTCCATCACTTCCTGGTGTTATTGATGGATCTTGTGAGCAGCACAACAACAAAGACTTGCCCCGTGCAAAGAACTGCCAGATGCAGCAGTACGTTGTGTGGCCAGAGTGAACCCCAAATCCACTAGAGTGAGTCCATGTGCCCACAACTTTTTAGTGTATTTATTTAATTTGGGGGGGGTTAGGGGGTCACACCTGGCAGCGCTCAGGGGTTACTCCTGGCTCTATGCTCAGAAATCACTCCTGGCAGGCTCGGGACCATCTTGAATGCCGGGATTCGAACCATCAACCTTCTGCATGAATGGCAAACGCCTTACCTCCATGCAATCTCTCCGGTCCCTTTTTTTTTTTTTTTATCACAACAGTACAAAGTCATTCATTATTAATTTTTAAGCACACACAGTTTCAACACCCATCTCTTCACCATTGTCCACTTCCTTCTACCAGTATCCCCAATTTCTCCCCCATTTCCCAGCCTGCCTCTAGAACCAACACTTTTCCCCTCCACCATTGCCATAGTGTTCCCACCCCCAGTTAATCCCCCTCAGTAATCCAGTGGCAAGCTTTCTATTAAAGAACAGGAGAAATTCTGCTGCTCTTCTTTTCTATTGCCTTTTGGACTTAAGTTGAGAGTGAAACTGCAATTTGTGTTTCTGGAAGGGGCCTAATGCCTCTTTCCATATGTTTTTAATGAATACTTAGCTCAGGGAACTGAATGCAGTCCTGGCTGATTAGTGCAAGGAAAACGCCTTATCTCCTATTTTCTCTCTCTCTCTCTCTCTCTCTCTCTCTCTCTCTCTCTCTCTCTCTCTCTCTCTCTCTCTCTTTCCTCTCTCTCTCCTTTCTCTCTCCTCTCTCTTTTTCTCTCTCCTCTCTGTCCTTTCTCTCTCTCCTCTCTCTCACTGCAATTCTGACCTATTTATTTCCTTTCCCCAGTGTTCAAAATTAGTGGTGGTTGTTTTTTATTTTTCATTTGCAAGCCTCCTTTTCTGCAGTTAGTCGTCTGTATTTGTCGTGACTTCTGTATGTGTGTGTTTTTTCTTGGCCGTTGAAAATAGGCTTCAAATCCGGGTGTGACCCATTTTCAGCTTTTGAGCTGCGTCAGAAATAAGCCCTAGAATGCTCAAGAAACATCACTGCTAATTATACCATCAACCGGGCATTTAGTCAATACCTGGCCATCGCTGTTGTCCTTGGGATCCAAGGCTGTAGGTATATGTAGTGCTTACGTGTCAGCCCCAGAGAAGGCCACGTGTGCGTTAAAGAAGCTTCCTCAGAACCCTGGAGGAGATCCATGGTCACTTTGCAGTAAAGGGGTTACCTTGATGGTTGGGGCCTTGGTGATGGGCTGGCTAGCTCATGAAATCCACTGAATTTTTTCTTTATTGAATTGTAAAGTTGCAAAGTTTGGTGAGTTTAGGTATACTGTAGAGCATGCCCTTTAGAGTTCTTACCTCAGGGCTGGAGAGGTAGCACAGCTATAGGGCATTTGCCTTGCATACAGCTGACCCAGGACTGAGGGTGGTTCCATCTCCAGCATCGCATATGGTCCCCTGAGCCTGCCAGGAGCTATTTGTTGTTGTTGTTGTTGTTGTTGTTGTTTGAGCACAGAGCCAGGAGTAACCCCTGAGCACCGTCGGGTGTGACCCAAAACCAAAAAAAAAAAAAAAAGAAGAGTTCTTAGCTCAAATTCTCAAATTTAATATGGGAGAGAGACAGTCCAAAAAGAGACAGGCAACATGTTTGAGAAAAGCCTAGAGGGCTCTACATAGAGTTCCCTTTCTGGGCAGCCCACACACAGGTTCCTGCATTTCTATTCCGTCTGGAATTCCTGCTGAACACTGATCCCGTGCCCCTGCTTCCTCTTCCTTTTGCCACCCACTGCCCCTTCTAGAGCCTAAAGAGTTCCCTCAAGCTACAAATAAAGCGCTGGCATCGCCTCCAGGGCCCGGAAAGATGACTTGGCCTATCCAGCCTTTACAATGTTTTCCATGTTCCCCTTCTGCTATCCCACCTCAACCTCTGTGCCCGCTGCGAGTTCTGGACCCTCTGCTTGTACTCCAGTGGTTGATCGGAAACTGTTCAAAGCTTCAATCATTTTTTAAACGTGGCTTGTTATTTATTTGTTTGCTTTATTTATTTTATTTTTGGCTTCTGGGTCACACCCAGTGGCGCTCAGGACTTACTCCTAATTCTGAGCCCAGAAATCGCTCCTGGCAGGTTCAGAGGATTATATGGGATGCGGGGGGGGGGGGGGGGAGGGGATCTAACCTGGGTTAGTCCCAGGTTGACCATATGCAAAGCAAATGCTCTACCCACGGTGCTATTGCTCTGGCACCTCAAAGCTTCAATTTTTTTTTAACTTTCCTTCCAGCTGGACAGAGAGAAGGCTGCTGTTCTGGCCTGAACAGGAGACCCAGAAAAGGCCAAAACAGAGCTCCCAGGCCAAGGATTAAACCTATGATGGTTTAGCTGAATATTTCCCTAGACAGTGATTTAAACAGCTGTACACATCCAGATGAAAGTCGTGTTTGCCTTGGGGATTTCACATCTCCCCACTGTTTGGTTAATGGGCTGCACGATCCTTTTTCTGGACAGTGGATGGCAGCAGCCAACCTCAGCTCCTTCCTATAAGCCAGAGTAAATAACCAATATTCTTAATATTCTAAGCCTCAGGTATGGTATTGTCCCTGCAGGATTGTTTATAAGCAGTTTTTCTTAAGATACTTGGCTCTGTCTTTTTTTGCACACCCCTCTGTGTGTCTAAAGAACACATCTTGTCTCTAAGCTTAGGCAGTACTTGATAATAAAATCAGCTTTGTGCTAGAAGATTTTACCCAGATGTTCAGGTGTGTGAGGCATGTTTTGAAGGTGCCAAGATAATGAAACAATAAGCTACATTTGTTGTTTTGGAAGGTTAGGTATATTAAATACACCCTTTTGGTTTTCAACTTAAAATTGATTTAGCACAATATCACCCTTTTTTGTTTTGTTTTGTTTTGGGCCACACCTGTTTGATCCTCAGGGGTTATTCCTGGCTAAGTGCTCAGAAATTGCCCCTGGCTTGGGGGGACCATATGGGATGCCGGGGGATCGAACCGCAGTTCGCCCTACGCTAGCACTTGCAAGGCAGACACCTTACCTCTAGCGCCACCTCTCGGGCCCCAATATCACCCTTTCTTATGCCAAGAAACATCTGTCCATATATTCTTAAACATTTTCTTCTACTTTACCAAAGATTTATCTTTGGCTTCTGCTGGCTATGTGGACTCGCGGAGTTTGCTTTATTTTTCTACTCTCGTTCCGCCTCCGCCATATGTGGGCAAATGATAGAGTCGCTGTAGGAACTGAGTTAACACCTCTTCAAGCACTGTTTCTGGTGCAAGTCTGAGCTGAATGGTTTCTTCTGATTATTCTCAATCTCCAGTACCGGTGGCTCTTCTCTCTCTGGGGTGAGCTAGGGACCACACTGGAAGATTCCTTCCTACTAGTGACTTCAGTCTGGAGAAAGGTGAGGGCTTTCTTAACCCTGCTGCTCTCTTCTTGGAGTTCCAATTGGAGTTTCTCAGGCTAGTGGCTATTTCTTTGGCACGCTGAAGCTGCTTGGAGTCCATTTCTTAGACAGCTTGGGACACCTTTCTTCTTTCACCACTGTGTATTTTGGACTATGGGCAGAGTGCTGTCTACTCCAGCTTAGTGCTCTCTAGCCAGTCCTGCAGAAAGTCCTGCAGTCCTGTAGAAAGCTACATTATAGAAATATAGGAATCCTGGGTCCAGAGTAGTGGTGCAAGCGGTAGGGCATTTGCCTTGCAGGCACTAACCTAGGATTGAGCCCGGTTCGATCCCTCGGCGTCCCAGATGGTCTCCCAAGCCAGGAGTGATTTTGCGCACAGAGCCAGGAGTAACCCTTAAGCGTCACCAGGTGTACTTCCCCCCCCCCCAAAAAAAAAAAGAGAAGAGAAAGAAATTCAGGAATCCTGCAGACCCCTAGGCCCTTTTCTATTAGTAAAGATTTCAGAATTTTTGTTTTTGTGATTTTTGTTTGTTTTGGGGGGCTGTACCCAATGGCATTCAGGGGTTACTCCTGGCTTTGTGCTCAGAAATCACTCCTGGCTCAGGGGACCATCTTGGATGCCAGGGATCGAACCTGTGTCCATTCGTGTCAGCCATGAGCGAGGCCAGTGCCCCTATCACTGTGCTACCACTCCGGCCCAGATTTCAGAATGTTTTTCTTACACATTTGGGCCTTTGGGATAACCTCCACATTTTCCAAGACTCTTTCCTCAAACTTGACCATTTCTCCAGCTTCTTAGGGAAGAACATGATCCGGGCCACATGGCTTCCCCTTCTAGACAGAGATAGAGGTGACATCGCAAAAGTAACCAGTGAGAAATACAATCAACCCTCTCCCGCTACCATCCACTCTTCCCAGGAACATTTGGGTCCTCTAAACTCCCAAGTTGCTTGCTGATCGAGGTCCAGCCCGGCTGGAAACCCAACCCAGCTCCGTCCAGGAATTGTAGGACCCTTCTCAACTTGTTGCTTTGCTACAGGGAACACTTTCCACTCCAGATTATAATTTCCTACTGTGCTGCACAGATAGCTCCACTCTGGTTGCTGCCTCCATGAGCATATTTTGAAGAATATTTGTCTTCATACATAAAGGGTCGATATGGCTTACAGTGAACTGGAAAATGTCTGCTGGAGTAATGATGGGTATTCACAGGAGAAAGTAAAACTTTACCTACCCCTTTAAAACGGGCCTGTCCACTCTTGTTTTCTTTCTTCAGATTGCAATTCTAGAAACAGGTGATGGTTTCTGATTCCAGAAAACGTCTCCTCCTCTCTTTCTTACTTATGACTTGGTTTGTATGGGACTCTTTTTTCTCTATCTTTCTAGTGTATAATTATGAAGGAATTGCTAGCAAGTTCTAGGTTTGTGCATGTTACAAGTAGCAGCAGTGATTTGGTTTTTTTTTGTGCTTAGGCTGGTTTTGGTATGTTGTTGTTTTCTTCTTTGGTTGGGTATGGTGTTTTTATTTTTTATTTTCTTTTTTTTCTGATGGATGGGATTGTGTTAGATACACACAGCTATCTATGTTCAGGATCTCACCTGATAGTGCTTGAGAATCGAACCTGGTCAGCCCATGCAAGATCTATGGACTCTCTCTTTGGCCCATATGCTTGTCTAGTTTCAATACACTTTTCCCCACCCCACCCCCACCTGTACTCCAGACAGGCTTTCCAGTTCCCTCGTTCATTCACATGATTATGGTAGTTCTCTGTGTAGTTATTTCTATAACTGCACTCACCACTCTTTGTGGTGAGTTTCATGAAGTGAGCTGGAAATTCCAGCCCTCCTCTCATTGTCTCTGAGGATTGTTGCAAAAATGACTTTTATTTTTCTTAAAACCCATAGATGAGTGAGACTATTCTGCATCTCTCTCTCTCTCCCTCTGACTTATTTCACTCAGCATGATAGATTTCGTGTACATCCATGTATAGGAAAATTTCATGACTTCATCTCTCCTGATGGCTGCATAATACTCCATTGTGTATATGTACCACAGTTTCTTTAGCCATTCGTCTGTTGAAGGGCATCTTGGTTGTTTCCAGACATTTTTTAATTTTGAAAAAAATTCAAATTATAGAAAATTTATAAGAATAATACAATGGACTTGGTTATATTTTTTCTGAGTATTCCAGTTGTAAACATTGTAGGTATATTTAATATTTCTGCTCCAGCATATCCACTCATGTACATACTCACTTTATTTTTTTTCTTTTTGGGCAATTCTTACTGCTCAGGATTGATTTCTGTCTCTGTGCTCAGAAATCAATTACTCCTCCTCCGTCTTTTGTTCTGAACTATTTGGGATTAGGTTTATTTCAAGCATAAAATTTCTCTGAGCAAGAACCTCAATTAATAAACACAGTACTTGGGATGGACCTATAGTACAACAGGTAAGACACTTTCCTTGCACAAGACTGACCCAGATTCAATCCCTCAAACCCTATATGTTCCCTTAGGCCCACCAGGAATAAGATCTGAGCACTGTGGGAATGGAGCCCAAAACCAATAAATAAATAAATAAACATACAAACAGATAAGCAAACAGCACTACTTGAACTCAAACAATTAACCATGAATTCTAGCCTCAAGTTTACACAGTCAAATGTTACCAGTGGTCCTTTATGCAAATGAGAAAAATGTCTTGATCCTAAATATTCTTTATGCCAATATCATATATATATCAATATATATTGAATATAGTATCTCTTTGTCATCTTGCCTTCCTTTGTACTGAGTAGAAGTCCCTGGGGAAGTATCTCATTAGGTTGAATCTGTTTATTCGTGACAGGATTTCAGTTGCTCACATTTATTTTTTTTTGTCTGTTGTTTGTTTTTGTTTTTTTGGGGGTCACACTTGGCCATGCCCAGGGTTTACTCCTTGCTCTGTGCTCAGAAATCCACTCCTAGCAAGTTCGGGGAATCATGGGATGCCAGGGATCGAATCCAGGTCTGTCCCATGTCATCTGCATGCAAGGCAAATACTCTATCGCTGTGCTATCACTCCAGCCTCCACCTGCTCCCCTTTTACCAGGAACTCCCCTGGGGTGCTACTGTGTGGTTTTTAGTACATGTCCTCTCTGGATACACTCAGGCTGGCTTGATTACTTTATAGAGAAGGTATGCACCAATTTCTTTACTGTAGAGCTTTGATTTTTCTCTTTGGAAGATACTAAGGGACAATGAGAATAATTCATTTTTTATCCAACTTTGATCCACTGGTGTTGGCGTCCATTGGAGAGACTTCTTTTGAATGAGAATTTGTGGCAATCTCCCAGGGATGGTTTTCTGTTTCCTGCTTCCTTTTCTATTTGTTTAACCTTCTGCCCTAAGGAAAGAACTCTTAGTCTCCTCTTTTATTTCACTCTATTTTGTTATAACACCCTGTACCATACTCTTTGATTTTATGTCAAACAGAGTGACTTGCAGGACTGTCATTTGTTAATTGCTTACATAATTCTGTTACAAAATAATCCACCTTAATCTTTTCCTGTTTGGCCTTTGTTTTAGCCAGAACTTCACCGGGCCTAGGTTTTGATTAATGGAAATCACAGTCAGTCAGTGATCACAATCTTCGGACAGGGAGAAACTACCATTTGCTGTGCACAGAACTGTTATGGGTTTTAGCTTATTTCTTAAAAGGGCAGAAAAGGGAAATATCACACACACACACACACACACACATACACACACACACACACACACACACACACACACACACATCTAGCTCTTAAATTAACGATGAAATTATTTTCTCTCCCCAGACTTTTTCTTCTTCGTGACAGTCAGAGTAATCCAAAGGCATTTGTACTCACACTGTGTCATCACCAGAAAATTAAAAACTTCCAGATCTTGCCAGTACGTATTTTCATATTAATATGCCTATTGGGGAAAGGGGGGGGTTAAGACACTCCACAGCATTAAGGGGCTAATTCTGACCTTATGTCTTGCCAGTAATAGAACCTGGACCCTCCCCAAAGCAGTTGTGTGCAAGGCTTACCCCCTACAAAACTCTTTGGTGTTCCAGGCCTTCCCACCTCTAAATTTCTTTGGCCTGATAGGCCCTTCCAGGTCTTACCATCTACAAGTCTCTTTGGCCCATAACCCTCCTATTTTGTTTTTTGCCATTTATGAATTATTAATTATATGAGTACATATCATTAACTAACAGTTCCAAGCTCTCATATGAGATCGCTTTAGAAATTTCTTTAAAGATTTGTGATTTAAAATTGGAAATGGGGTTTTGCTTGGTATAATGACTGAAAATGGGAACATTGTTCTACATGGTTATAGTCTCATGGAAACCAGGAGTGTCATATGATGTGGGTGAGCATTAGATAGCCAGAAGCCAACACCAGTAGTGTGCCTAGATAGACAAGCATAGAGTTGGATTAGCTCTTGTGACTTTATGCAGAAGTGTTTTGGAGAAGAAAGGTACAGCAGGTTCAACTGTTACAGCTTCATAATTATGATGAATATAATTTTTGCATAGTAGACTCAATTGTTAGAACTTTACTCCTAACTTTTATGAAAATAGGCATTGGATGGTGAGATGTACTATTGGGTACCTGCCTGCATGGAAGTGTATGATTGGATTAGTTTGTACCAAGTTCAGACCAAGAAAGGTTTCAGGAACTAGCCAGCAGTGATGTATTGCCCCAAAGAGAATTGTTGCTTCCTTATCTTTATCCTTGAATGAGAGAACAGATTCTACCTTTGAATTCTTCCCCCAAAAAATCATTACCAATGATGCTATCATCATTTTTATTTATTTATCATCATTATTATCAATCAGTACCAGTCTTTTTCATGAAGTGGAGTCACAATATTACCAAACTGAAGACTGTTGTTTCGGAAGTTCAGATTCTACTTCCTAGTTTGGTTGTTATGGGGGAGTTATCTCCAAGAGTTTAAGAATTGAGAGGAGAGATTCCAAATTAATCTCAAATATTTTCTCCATGAATCAGTACACATTGTATGAATTGTTTCTGTGAGGCCCAAACTTTCCACTCAGAAACTCAGTCTGTCTGTGCATGGAATGAAGCTGTAAGAACTCTTGATGCATTGAGTGTATCCATCTGCCTCAGTAGTTGAACATGGTATTCTCCAAATGGACTTGAAGCGTAAGGCTTCAGCCTGACTCCTCAAGAACTGTACTGATGGGAACTGCACAGTGTAGGCTACAGAGAGTGGTCTTAGTTAACTTTTGTGAACTAAGAGGAAACATGCTGACCACCGTCTGTGTGTACTGGCTGCCTCCTGCATTTGGATGGCTCACCCATGGCCCTCAGGCTCTTGCCCTGGGCCAAGATCAAAGATGAAGTGTGGACTGAGAATAGTCTTCCCAGATCCTATATAAACCCGTAAATTGTTTTCAGAGAGAAGGTACTTTGTTCAGGACTGTATTTGTTTTTGCCCTGTATTTTCTTATTGACAGGGATGTTTCCACTTTTTCTTTTTCTTAAAGAGTACTATGTGGTGGGCATGAGAATATGAATTGTCATCTCTTAAGTCCCTCCACTCCTAGGAGTACTATAAGGATTGTAATTCAAAGCTTCCAGCAACAAGACTGATTTCTGTGTCCAAAAATGACCCTGGGTAGTGCTTATAATTCCAGCAGGGCTAAGTTTATTTAAGATTTAAAGCTGCCTTTCCATGTGAACTCCCCCACCCTGCTTTGTATTAAAGTAATTGGATTAAAAAAATTATTGTGTAAAATTGACATATGTGTTTATCCTGTAATTAAAGAGGAATAAGAGCAGAGAATGGAAGATAGATTAAAAAAATAGACATTGGGAGTAGAGTTTTTTTTTTCTGGTAGGTTATTATGGAGTGCTTCTGTCTTAATAGAAATAGCTACCAAAATCAAGAGTTTATTAAGTTATCATAGTAATCCAACATTTGCTTCACAAGAGAGCAAAATATACTTGGGGATGAATTTGTGGCTAAGGCAATTTCCCCAAGTAAGGATCCAGAATTTATACTCTCTCATAGGACCCAGCTGGATACACAACAGGTTAACTGTTCCACCTCACCCTCATCCATGGAGCATGCTGTATACGTGGATATTCAGAGGTCATCAATTCAGAGGCAATCAACCACAGCCTCGTATGCAGAGAGAACCAGCACTACAGGAACTGACGGCTAGCAGTCCCTGGTAGAACTTAGTAGCTTAGCTGTGCCCCAGCACAAACAACTCCCCATCTCTTAGCTCACCTCTATCATCCCCCACTGTCTTCTAGGTCACCTTGTTAACTCCACACGTAATCCTGAAAAGCCACATTAGGGGCAGATCAAGTTAATTCTGACCATGAGTCCTACTTTGGTCCCTGAACTGTGACCCCTAAGTTGACTGGTTCTTGTCTCTCCCCCCAGTGCGAGGATGACGGACAAATGTTTTTCAGCCTTGACGATGGAAATACCAAATTCTCTGACCTGATCCAGCTGGTGGACTTTTACCAGCTAAACAAAGGAGTACTGCCTTGCAAACTCAAGCACCACTGCATTCGCGTGGCCTTATGACCTCACACTTCTACTCTCGGCCGAAGACTGGAGAAAGTTGACACTGGAATGAAGAAGAATCCATGCATCTGTTCTGCACCTTGGACGTTGGAATGCGCTCGGTTCATTTGGTGCCAACCTGACCAAGATTTGACTAGTTGGACCTAACGACGATTTGCTGCTTCGTATCCAACAGGATGGCTTCCTCTTGGCTGACCAAATCAGGGAGGGCAAGAAAAGAAGAGCAAGCGCAAATTTGATAATAAACTGGAATGATCATCTTGGCTGGGCCACGTAGGAAAAAGAACCGGAGAGAAGTCATTGGAAATGAACTATTGCCCTGGAATAATCTTGACAATTAAAACTGATATGTTTACTTTTTGTATTGATCACTTTTTTGCACTCCTTCTTGATGTTTAAAATTGTATTCAGCCTATGGTAGGAGGGGTGTGGCTTTTCAGCACATCTAAGGCAGAAAGAATGGGCAGCCTTAAGAGATTGAACATGGGCCCCCCCAGCTGTTTCCAGAGGGGACCCGACCCTCTGTGGGTTCCATGGGTGGATTCCACTCCCCAATGATGAAGCACCCCCAGTCCTTCCCAACAAATATACTTGAAGAGCTCCTTTAAAGTCAAAGGTGTCACCTGTGGTAGGCATTTGGCATGTTTTGCGGCCCCATCAGTGATGACAGTCTGTCGATCAGTTCCATATGCACAGATATCCTATCCTCTCACGTGTCTCGTCTTCCACAGTTTCGGACACTTGATTTCTTTGGAAAACATTTCTTCGCTGTTGAAAACCCAATAGGACCGAGAGTCCTGGCTCTGGTGGAATGCAGACCAGCCTTCTTAAGAGGCACCCACAGCCCACTGTCTGATGTGGATGCCACGCTGCATTGCCCACCTGGGATACCTTTCAGCCCATTCAGGAATAATCACTGCCCTTCCCTGCAGTGGTGTGAGTCCTTTCTTGGCTATTCTCCCTCCTGGGGACGAAAGAATCTAAAAAATATTAAAAGTGGCACTTGAATGCTTGGCCCTCCTTCGGTGTCCCATGGGTTTCTATGGTGGTGACGATGAATAATTGAAAAGGGCACTTCTGCAGCTTTCTAAAGACCTTGAAAAGGTCTTTGCTCGATGACCTCTGTCCTGCTGAAAACCCCCTGTAGGCCAGTGACCCATGAGGCAGCTGAGGCTCCTCCTCTTTTTGGCCTACAATCACAAGTACCTCACAGCAGTGTAGACATTGAAGACTTGTATAAACCCAACACTGCTACCTACTCTAGGAGCTGAGTCAGAATGGGGCTTGAGCTATTATTATTCCCTTGGCCCCTCCAACCCTGTCCCCTTAGCTGAGTTTCCAAGCATGAGAGTTGCCATGTCTTTGCCTTTGAATTCCGCAAAGCAGAAAGGGCTCCCTAAGCAGCATACTTGACTATGCTGAGAAATTAGTTCTTCTTAGTTCTGAGATTCAAGTCAACTTTGGCCCTGAAGGTGTGCTCGCCTGAACTAGCCTAAAGGTGTGCTAACTGAACTGCCTAAATTCCTGTCTGCTTCAACGCCCCTCAAGGAGCGTATACACATAGTTTAGAACCATCATAATAGGTTTAGTGATGCATCTTTGCGACAAGTCATAGCTAGGGTTTAGAAACACTGTATTTTCGTTTACAGACCACACTAGCTGATTTCCATTCAATGAAGGATCTTTCAATAGGACACGTTTTCAACCATAAAAATCCCATCGCATTTTCTGCTTTTCATAGCCAGTCTTTCAAACCATTGAATATTAATTAGGTCATCACACCTAGCATGCTTTCACTGAACTTCTCTTGGGGATTGATGCTCTAGAGACACTGTTGTATCTTTTCCCTCTTCACTGGTTGGAAGTAAAACTTTAGGAAAAAAAAAATAAAAGACCTCTCATTTCTTTTTTTCTGTTTACATAGACCATTCACCAGTGAGGCGAGACTCTCCTGCCCTCTCCAATAGACAGCTAGTATTGCAGTATTTCATATTTATAGATACACATTTTATTTAATAGAACAAAAGATTGACTCTGGGTCACAGTTTTTATATGTAGCTGGTTTGATGTAGTGTTTTGTACCTTCCAGCTGAAGTGAATTGTTTTGAGAGTGTAAACTTCCCACAAGTTCCCATAACCCCTGCTGCTGCCCTTACGATGGGCAGCTGGGAATTCCGCCGGAAACAGTACCTCTAGGGTGCAGGCTTCCAACCCAATCAACCAGGGGCCGAAGGACATTCAACTTTTATTTTTGTATTTTAATGCTATGAATGTAAATGGGACAGCTCAGGGTCGTTTTTTGGAGCCTGTTGACTTTTTTTTTTAATCGTTGCCTGTGATTTTCTCTCAAGTGAAAACTCCAGCAGTCTGGAATATGTTAAGAAGGAAAACACCAAATAATTTCGGTATTGGGGTTTGATAGATGAACTCTGTTACCTTAGGAATTTGAGTTCCAGAACGTTTGTTTCATTTGCTAAACCTTGAAAAAATACGTGCCTCAGTCTAGATGTTTTGTCTTCTCTTATCTGCACTTAATACCTGACAGTTTGACCAATCAGCACATTGTTTAAGGGTGGAATTTATAATGTCACAGCAAAGCCACAGCGACCATGTAAAAATGTTCAGGGAACGCAGCAGGTATTAACTTCAGAGACAAAACCTTTATTCCATGTGCTTTGCTTTATTCTGTACATAACTCTTGGACTTGTGTACTTAATTGTAAACTTTCCGGTATTTTTGTACAAATAAGGGACTGATGTTCTGTTTCTTGTCATTAGAAATAAACATAAATACAGTGTTATTCATTTTCTATTGCTTTTTCTGTCTCTTTATAAATTGTACAATGCTCCTGTTAGCCAGCCACTGAGAGCCTTTGGAAATAAATTTGAATATTAATAACATGCCTCTTTCCGCTGGGTAGAAACCGACTGAAAAGGAATTGCTGTGTGACTTGGGTCTTGCATGAGCCTGCCGACACATGGGTCCTCCTCCCAACCAGACTTGCTAGTATTGCTGCTCTGCCCTGCCTTGGTGCCCTCAAGAGACCCACCTGTACCTTGGCCCCTTCTTGCTCCTGTACTGGAAGATCCACAGACCCACATGTGCCAGAGGGACCCAGAATTTCACTCAGAGTTCTCTGGGGTTAATAAATAAATTAAGAAATTCAGAAAAGTTCAGTTTTTCCCACTACAGTGGAATGATTAAAGTGGCCCAGATTCTTCCCTGAGTTTTCTAGTTAAACAGAACATTAACTTAGAAGTTTGTCAAATGGATGGGAGGAGAGGGAATGGGAGAAGTTCACCGACATAAAAAAATTCTGGCTAAAATATAAACACATTACTTGGAAAATCGGCCCATGCACCATATCTCCAATTCCAGGTGGACTAGCCTGATGCAGAATAGCCACAGAGAATTAATAAACCAAGCCAGTCCGGGAGAATCCTGGAGTCTGGTTGGCTTCTCTCCTCATGGCCTCCCTCCATGCTCCAAGCCGAAAATCAAAACCCCTTTATTTCTCAACCAGGAGGAGGAGGGTCGAGTGAGTGACAAAGGTAACTATATCAAGCTACTCCAGTCTTGGAGGACATTGACACATCAAAGGGATAGGTGAATAGAAAGAGGAAGATGGGGGACTGCCGTTATTTTGGGTAAAGGCAAGGTGTGACCTAACAATTACCGAATAGGAGAAAATATATGTACACAGTATCTGATATACACAGAATATCAGATGAAGGGCTAGTGTCAAAAATACAAAGAATGCTGATAAAGCTTAGTAAACAAAAAAAAATCTATTAATCACATTTTTTAAATGGAAAGAAGAGATGAACTTTTAAGATTAGGACATGTATAGTCAATAGACATGTTGAAAGTTGTTTGTCAGAGAAGTACAGTTCAAAATGACAATAACACCATCTTATATCATTGATAGTGGCATATAGGGGGAAAAATGGAAACCCCAGGTGTTAACAGGGATGTGGTGTAATAACCTTCCCTCATTCACCTGGTGGGAATATTATTGGTTCAGCCTTTGGAGGGGAAAAAAAATGGAGATTTCAAAAAGAAAATTCTTTTTGAGTTTTCATTTGGTCCAAGTATGCATCAAACTTAAAACCTAAAGCAATTTAGGTAACCATGAGATTCTCTTCCCAAGACATCAGGAATGTTCAGGTTCTCCATCTAGTGGTAGTAGGAGACTAAGGTTGGAAAGACTGAGGATTCGATTCAAAGTGGTAAAAGCAGTTCAAATGAGCACAGTGTGGCCTCATCTGGCCCTGGCAGAACCAGCCCCTTGCTGCCTGATCCCAGACACATTTGACCCTTCTGTGAAGATAGGTACCACCAGATGACAGGCAGTGCAGCCCATGCTGTGTCACCAGCCTTTGAACACCACTGCACACCAGGCCCTCACAGAGGGGCAAATTACTCCCTGGTCTTGTTCACAGGAGTCACAGCAGGATCTGCACAGGTAGGACCCTAGTCCCCCAATTCTCAGCCCTTATAGTCATTCTCTCTGCATATGGGATCTGCCCTGATCCTGGGTCTCACAGTGACCCAACTGTTCAATGGAACCTGTAGTGAGGTGGGTAGACAGACAGATTCTCACACCGTTCTCTGTGGCACCAGCTTTCCCTCTTTCCAAGCTGCACACTCCAGCCTGCCAGCCTTTTCTGTCTCTACCCATTCCTCAGTGGTGAAGCAGGGCCATCTCTGCCTATTTTCCAGGAAGGCACAAACCAGAATACATGTGCAATGTAAGTGAAACACTTTAGCTTAATTAGAATTAGTTTAAGAGTGGATGAGCAGATCACTTGGTCTCTGATCACATATCAAATGTAGTTGAATGAAGCAATCGGCCAGCAGGTCTCCTTATAGGGATCCATCTCCATTGGTGTATCAATAGCTCTCATCACTGTGCAGACAGGGTTCTTTTCACTCCTGACTTTAAAAACAAGAACAAGGGAATTGAAACCAAGAAACTCAGATAAAGCATTACAATTGAAAATAGGCATAAAAGTATTGTTTTTTAGATGAAAAGTAAATCTAGAAGTATTTGGTTCCTAATAAGTTTTGCCTTCTATTTTTGGTAGTCATTATTTTTTATTTTACAATCCTTTTGATGCTATAAATATTTCTATGAATAAGTGTCCATACTGGCTTTTGAATTATTTCATTCCATACTTTACAGTATGAAATGAATGTTATAATGTGGTGATATACAAACACAATTAAAACAAGCTTTTCAGAAACACCTTTTTTGAATTAATATCTTTATTTAGGTACCATGATTACAAACATGTATGTAGTTGGATTTTGGCTATAAAAAAGAACAGCCTCCTTCACCAGTACAACCTTCCCACCACCAATGTCTCCCACCTTCTTCTTCCCTCCCCACTGATTGTTTTCAGGATAGACATTCTACTTCTCTCACTCATTATCATTGTCATAATAGTTGTTGGTGTAGTTATTTCTCTAACTGTACTCACCACTCTGTGATAAGATTCATATCATGGACTGGTCCTTCCAGCCCTCATCTCTATTGTCTCTGGGTATTATTACAAATATGTCTTTTATTTTTCTTACAACTATTGAGTTACACGCCAAAATAGTAAAAAAAAAATTGACAATTGAAATTTACTTAATTTATGTTTTATAACTCTTACTCTGAAAAAAGAAAAAAGAAATAGAAAACTCATAGAATTGCTTTTCTCATGGGGCGTGGAGCAAAAGCACAGTGGTAGGGCATTTGCCTTGCCCTCGCTAGCCTAGGACAGATTGCGGTTTGATCCCCCGGTGTCCCATATGTCCCCCAAGCCAGGTGCAATTTCTGAGTGCATAGCCAGGAGTAACCCCTGAGCGACCACCAGGTGTGGGGACCCCCCAAAAAAAAATAAATAAAAAGAATCTCTCCCCTCAACCACCACCCCACAAGCCATTATAGTTCTCCTCATATGAATGAGAGTTTTTTCCCTGGGGTGAGTGTACTTTAGGTTGGAAGTTTCTTTCATTCAGTAGTTTAAATATGTCACTCCACTGTCTTCTTGCTTGAACTGTTTCAAATGGTAGGTCTGGTTTGATTTTTATGCCCCTTCCTTTGTATTTGAGGGATTTTCTCTCCCTTATTGACCTTATTGCTTTAAAGAATTTATCTTTTTTTTTTTTTTTTGCCATTTGGATTACTATATGTCTTGGTATTAGTCTGTTAGGGTCTGATTTATTAGGGTCTCTTTTTGCCTCCTGGATTTGTACAGGTGTCTCCAGAGGGTGGGAAATTCTCTGCTATTAATTCCCTCACTACTTGTTCTTCTTTTCCCTTTTCTCCCCTACTGGTATTCCTACAATTCGTAGGGTTTTTTTCCTTCTATCTTTGTTCATTAGGCACCTAATTATTTTTTACCAATGTTCTGTCTCTTGCTTTTTTTGTTTTTGTTTTTGTTTTTGGGTCACACCCGGCAGCACTCAGGGGTTACTCCTGGATCTATGCTCAGAATTCGCTCCTGGCAAGTTCGGGGGACCATATGGGATGCCAGAATTTGAACCACCGTCCTTCTGCATGAAAGGCAAATGCCTTTCCTCCATGCTATCTCTCCGGCCCCTGTCTCTTGCTTACTTACTGACTTCTTTGTAATTGTTGTTTTGTAGTTTTTTTTCTCAAGTTCCTTTATGTGTTTTTCTAACTGTGTAATTCTACTATTATGGCTTTCTACCATGTTTTTTTATTTCCCTTAGTTCCAATTGTATGGATTCTTTCATCTTTTATAAAAGTTCTTTGAGTTGGCTGAATTGTTCATCTGTAGATTTCTTAATTTCGCAGGCTGGTGATTCCTTGATTTCCATTGCTAGGGCATTCATTATCACTTTTAGGTCTTCATCTATTGGGCTTGTGCGTTTTGGTGGACTTGGAAACTTGATAGGATTTCTGTTCATTTCCCCAGCTGCTAGAGTTTTCCTTAGTTTACCCATATTTCTTTGCATCTGGTGGTTTTGAATGTTGAGTTCTCAGATTGTTTAATAAAGTAGTCTGCAGTACGGATTGTATTAGAGGTGCTTGAAGGTATATCTGACTTAGAGTTGATTTTTACTTAGCCAGGTGGCTTGTCTAAGTATGATAGGGATTTTACAAGTTGCTTCAGTGTTTAGCTATCTTGTTTTATGGGCTGTAGATTATCTGAGGAAATTGAGTGTTAGGTCTGAACTGACTGGACCTATATGGTATAAGTTAGACTATCTTCATAAACGCACTAGCATTCATGCAATTCGTGGTCCAGAGGAGAGTGGTGGGTGGTCTCAAACCTGCCCAAAGATCTTAGGCCAAGATGCATGCATTTGCCAGTTCGGTGGAGGAGGGCCTGCCTCAGTCATTCTCCTTATGTCTCCTGTGAATTCTGTGCCCCTACTTTTATTCCCAGGGCAGAACCTTCTTTCCTAAAACCAGTCTATGACACATTGGTTAGAGCCATTCTGTTTTTCCTTCTTGTGTCAGTCCTTATATAAGCTGCCCAGAAATCAACCTTTTACTCTTAGTGCCTTTGTTAAAAGTACTAAATACTCAGTACTGTGTTAAGGTACTAAGAGTACTTGTGCTCTTAGTATCTCTTACTTCCAACTTCAATGTCTTGTGCTCAGTCTTTCTTTTTTTTTCTTTTTTTTTTTTTTTTTTGGTTTTTGGGCCACACCCGGCAGTGCTCAGGGGTCACTCCTGGCTGTCTGCTCAGAAATAGCTCCTGGCAGGCACGGGAGACCATATGAGACACCGGGATTCGAACCAACCACCTTTGGTCCTGGACCGGCTGCTTGCAAGGCAAACGCCGCTGTGCTCTCTCTCCGGGCCCTAGTGCTCAGTCTTGCACTGGGAGAAGCTTCAAGTATCAAAAAGACCAGCTCCCGACAAAACTACGCCTGCCCAGTGGGGCCCGACTGTGAAAAATTGTGAGTGCTGCCTGTGTGTGTCTGTCTCCTGTGCTGTCATGTGAAACTCTTGGGAGTGGGCCAAGAAGAGGTTCCTGAAGAGCACTTAGCTCCGCTTCACTACACGGCCATGCACTCTTTCTAAGGAAAGAACACCATCGCAACAAGAAGAAAAAAAAAATCACACTAAGAACTGTTCTGGATCACTGAAGCCAAGCATTTCTCTCCAGACTGTCTTAACTGCCACATGCTCAGGCCTAAGATTTGATCCAGTGAGAGGCTTCATTCATGGAAGACTCCCCTCCCTTGGAGGCAAGTTGACCCACCCAGAAAGGGTGGAGCCAGAGGAGCGTGGCTGCGTACATCATTTAGCCAATGAATACCACCACAACACATAGAAAAACCCACAATGCAAGTGTGACAATAGGGAAAAAATGCAGGCCAGCATCAGACATAGAGAATGAAGATGACAATTCTGATGACCAGATAATGACCAACCAACTATCCAACTTCTCAGATAAGGACTTTAGACAAGCAATATGGAAGATGCTCAAAGAACTCAAAGAAACCATGGATCCAGTTGAACAGAACACTAACAAGAACCAAGAAAATATGAAGAAAGAAATCACAAAACTCCGAACTGAAATAACATGTCAACTAACAGGTCTGAAAAACTCAGTAAACGAAATGAATAACAAAATGGATAAGCTCTGGTACAGGGTAACAGAAGCTGAGAATAGAATTGGTGCTGTGGAAGATGAGATAAATAACAATTCCATACAGCAGGAGAGATTGGAAAAAAAATCTTAAAACAAATGAACAGACAATGGAAAAATTAGTCAAAGAATGGAAACAGATGAAAATAGAAGACTATGATAAGCTCAACAGAAACAACTTAAGAATCATTGGAGTCCTAGAAACTCAGGAAGAAAATTTCCAGGAAGAATCAACAGTCAGGAACATCATTAAAGAGAAACTTCCAGAGCTAAACAATATATGTGATCAAATCCTGCATGCTCGAAGAGTACCAACCAAAAGAGACCCCAGAAAAAATACCCCAAGACACATCCTAGTCACTATGATGAATCCCACAGATAGAGACAGAATTCTGAAAACAGCATGATCAAAAAGGGAAATTATATTCAAGGGAGCATCCTTGAGATTTACAGCAGACCTGTCACCAGAAACACTCAAGGCCAGAAAGCAGTGGTGAGACATAGTGACAAAACTCAATGAAATGAATGCTTCACCTAGGATACTGTACCCAGCAAAACTCACCTTCCAGTTTGACGAAAGAATACATAGTTTCACAGACAAAAAACAGCTCAGAAACTTTACAGACTCAAAACCACTCTTAAGAGAAAAACTGAAAGACCTAATTTAAGACAAGACTGACCAAAAGACACACCAAATTTCGATATAAAGATGGCATTAAATCCCAGGACAATTCTTTCTCTCAGTGTCAATGGACTAAATGCACCAGTTAAGAGACACAGAGTGGCTAAATGGATCAAAAAACTCAATCCAACCTTCTGCTGCCTACAAGAAATGCACCTGAATAGCCAGAACAAACATAGACTCAAAATAAAAGGCTGGAGAAAAATTATCCAAGCAAACAACACCATAAAAAAGCTGGAGTGGCTATACTAATATCAGATAATGCAAACTTTATACTCAGGAAGGTTGTAAAGGACAAAGTGGACATTTTATATTAATCAAGGGGTATGTAGAGCAGGAAGAAATCACTCTCCTAAACATATTTGCACCGAATGAGGGTCCAACAAAATATTTAATACAATTGTTGACAAATCTGAAAAATAATATCAATAACAACACAATAATTGTGAGGGACCTCAACACGGCTTTGTCAACAATGAATAGGATAACCAGACTGAAACTCAACAAGAATATACTAGACCTGAGGAAAGAAATGGAAGAAAGAGGCCTAGTGGATATATATATATATATATATATATATATATATATATATATATATATACACACACACATATATATATATATATAGGACACTCCATCCCCAGAAACCTGGATACACATTCTTTGCCAATGTACATGGGACATTCTCCAGGATAGACCATATGCTGGCACACAAAACATACCTCCATAATATCAAGAGGATAGAAATCTTGCAGGCTACCTTCGCTGACCACAAGGCTCTGAAATTATTTATGAATTCCAAAGGGACTCAGAAGAAAAACTTTAACACCTGGAAGTTAAACAGCCTCATACTGAATAACCAGTGGGTCTGAGATGAAATCAAGGAGGAAATCAAAAGGTTCCTGGAAACAAATGATAATAAAGACACAAACTATCAGAACTTATGGGACACAGCAAAAGCAATACTGAGAGGAAAATTTATAGCTTTGCAAGCACACATCAGGAAGGAAGAAGGGGCTTACCTGAGTAGATTAATGACGCAGCTCATAGAACTAGAAAGTGCTCAACAAAAGGACCCAAAAATAGGGAGAGAGAAGGAAATAACAAAGCTGAGAGCAGAAATCAACGAAGTGGAAAGCCAAAAATCAATCCGAAAGATCAATGAAAGCAGAAGTTGGTTTTTTGAAAAAATAAACAAGATTGATAGACCACTGGCAAAATTAACAAAGAGAGAGAGAGAGAGAGAGAGAGAGAGGGGGGGGGGAGAGAGAAAAAGAGGGAGGGAGAGAGAGAGAGAGAAACTTGATAACTCGTATTAGGAATAAAAAAGGAGAGATCACTACTGATATGGCAGAGATTCAAGGGGTAATCAGAAACTACTTTGAGAAACTCTATGCCACAAAATGAGAACATGAAAGAAATGGATAAATTCTTGGACTCATAATCTTCCACGGTTGAAGGAAGAGGATGTAGCATATCTAAACACTCCCATTACTATTGATGAAATTAAAACGGTAATCAAATGTCTCCCAAAAACAAAAGCCCAGCCCCAGATGGATTCACTAATGAATTCTTTCAAACTTTCCAAGAAGAACTACTACCAATCCTGGCAAGACTCTTTCATGAAATTGAACAAATGGAAACACTTCCAAATAGTTTTTATGAAGCCAACAACACCTTGATACCTAAACCAGACAGAGATGCTACGAAAAAAGAAAATTACAGACCAATATCGCTGATGAATGCAGATGCAAAGATCCTCAACAAAATCCTGGCAAATAGGATTCAGTGCCTCATTAAGAAGTTTATCCACTACGATCAAGTAGGTTTCATCCCAGGAATACAAGTATGGTTTAACATCCATAGATCTATCAACATAATACACAACATCAAAAACAAGAAAAATAAAAATCACATTATCATATCAATAGACACAGAGAAAGCATTTGATAAGGTCCAACACCCATTCTTGATCAAAACTCTCAGCAAGATGGGAATGGAAGGAACCTTTCTCAATATAGTTAAGGCCATCTACCACAAGCCAGAGGCAAATATTGTCCTCAATGGAGAAAAACTGAAAGCCTTTCCTCTAAATTCTGGCACAAGACAAGGCTGTCCTCTCTCACCACTCCTATTCAACATAGCACTGGACGTACTTGCTATAGTGATTAGGCAAGAAAAAGATATCAAGGGAATCCAGATAGGAAAGGAAGAAGTCAAGCTCTCGCTGTTTGCAGATGACATGATACTCTATTTAGAAAAACGGAAAGTCTCTACAAAAAAGCTTCTAGAAACAATAGACTCATATAGCAAGGTGGCAGGCTACAAAATTAACACAAAAATCAATGGACTTTCTATACACCAATAGTAATAAGGAAGAAATGGACATTAAGAAAACAACCCCATTCACAATAGTGCCACACAAACTCAAATATCTTGGAATCAACTTGACTAATAATGTGAAGGACCTATACAAAGAAAACTATAAAACTCTGCTCCAAGAAATAAGAGAGGACACACAGAAATAGAAGCAAATACCCTGCTCATGGATTGGCAGGAATTAACCATCATCAAAATGGCAATACTCCACAAGCATTGTACAGATTTAATGCAATCCCTCTAAAGACTACCCATGACATTCTTCAGAGAAGTGGATCAGGAACTTTTGAAAATTCATTTGGAAAATAAACACCCTAGAATAGCTTAAGCAATCATTGGGGAAAAGAATATGGGCAGGAATTATTTTCCCCAACTTTAAACTACTACAAAGTGATAGTTATCAAACAGCATGGTATTGGAATAAAGACAGCCCTCAGATCAGTGGAATAGGCTTGAATACTCAGAGAATGTTCCCCCCCCAGTCATACGATCACCTAATTTTGATAAAGGAGCAAGAAATCCTAAATGGGAGCAAAGAAAGCTCCTCTTCAACAAGTGGTGTTGGCACAACTGGCTAGCCACTTGCAAAAAATTGAAATTAGACCCCCAGCTAACATCATGTATGAAGGTTAAAATCCCAAATGGATGAAAGACCTCGACTATCAGACCCCGAAACCATAAGATATATAGAACAACATATAGGTATAACACTCCAGGACATTAAGACTAAAGGCATATTCAAAGAAAAAACTGTACTCTCCAAGCAAAGTGAATGCAGAGATTAACAGATGGGAACTATATTAAAACTGAGAAGCTTCCTGCACCTCAAAAGAAAATAGTACCCAGCGATACAAGAGCCCCCCACTGAGGTGGGAGAAAACTATATCACCCAATACCCATCAGAAAAAGGGGCTAATCTCCAAAATTACTACAAGTCACTGACAGAAATTTACTAGGGAAAAACATCTAATCCCATCAAAAAATGGGGAGAAGAAATGAACAGACACTTTGACAAAGAAGAAATACAATATGGCCAAAGGACACATGAAAAAAATTGACTCCTCATCAATAATCATCAGGGTGATGCAAATCAAAACAACTATGAGGTACCACCTCACACCCTAGAGATTGGCACACATTACAAAGAATTGAGAATAAACAGTGTTGGGCGGGGATGTGGGAGAGAAAGGAACTCTTATCACTTCTTGTGGGAATGCCGTCTAGTTCAACCTTTATGGAAAGTGATATGGAGATTCCTCCAAAAACTGGAAATCGAGCTCACATATGACCCAGCTATACCACTCTAGGAATATACCCTAGGAACACAAAATACAATACAAAAATCCCTTCCTTACACCTATATTCATTGCAGCACTATTTACCATAGCAAGACTCTGGAAACAGCCAAGATACCCTTCAACAGATGAATGGCTAAAAAAACTGTAGGTACATATACACAACTGGAATATTATGCAGCCATCAGGAGAGATGAAGTCATGAAATTTTCCTAATACATGGATGTACATGGAATTTATTATGCTGAGTGAAATAAGTAACAGAGAAGAGACCAGAGACGCAAAATGGTCTCACTATCTATGGATTTAAGAAAAATGAATAATGCAATAATAACCTTTCAGACACAAAAGAAAAAAGAGGTGGAAGTTACAGCTTACCTCATGAAGCTTACCACAAACAGGGATGATAGAAAAATAACTACATTTTGAACTACCCTAATAATGAGAATGTACGAGGGAAATAGAAAGCCTGTCTAGAGTACAGGCGGTGGTTGGGGAGGAGGGAGATTTGGGACATTAGTTATGGGAACATTGCAATGGTGATGGGTGGTGTTCTTTACATGATTGAAACCCAAACACAATCATGTATGTAATAAAGTTGTTTAAATAAAAATAAATTAAAAAAAGACCAGCTCCCAAGATGGCCTCTGATTTTTTATGTGTTCATACTTAGAGCATCTTTCTCAATTTGATGAGTATACCATCTTTGTTTTTTTTAGTAATCCTTCAAAATTTCAGCTGCAGTATTGTTCTCTGCATTTAACTGTCATTTTGAATGTTTGAGAAAATAATTCATTTTGAAAAAACACAGTTTTTGTTTTTGTTTTGTTTTGTTTTTAAAAAAACATTCCCATTACCAATGTCCCAAGTGTCCCCCCTCCCCACCCCACACTGGTCTGTACTCTAGACAGGCTTTCTTCTTCCCTCATTCAGTCACATTTTTTATGAAGGTTCTTAGCGTAATTATTTCTGTGACTGCACCCATCACTCTCTGTGGTGAGCTTTATATTGTGAGCTGGACCTTTCAGTCCTCCTCTATTTTGTCTCTAAGAATCATTACACAAATGTCTTTTATTTTTCTCAAAACCCATAGATGAGTGAGACCATTCTGTGTTTACCTCTCTCCCTCTGACTTAATTTCACTCAGCATAATAGATTCCATATACATCCATGTATAGGAAAATTTCATGACTTCTTCTCTCCTGATGGCTGCATTATATCCCATTGTATATATATATATATATATATATATTGTGTATATATATGTATATATATGTATATACATATATAAAGAGATAGATAGATAGATGATAGATAGATAGATAGATAGATAGATAGATAGATAGATGTGCCACAGTTTCTTTAGCCATTCATCTATTGAGAGGCAACTAGGCTCTTTCCAGAGTCTGGCTATTGTTAACAGTGCTGCAATGAATATAGGTGTGAGAAAGGGGGTTTTGCGTCGTATTTTTGTGTTCCTAGTATATGTCCCCTAGAAGTGTATAGCTGGATCACATGGGAGCTCAACCTCCAGCCTTTGGAGGACTCTCCATATAGCTATCCATAAAGGCTTGGGACTAGACGGCATTCCCACCAGCAATGAATAAGAGTTCCTTTCTCTCCACATCCCCGCCAGCACTGTTTGTATCATCTAACAGCTACTCATGAAAACATGATCACTTAAAATGATCTTTCTCAAAAAAAAAAAACTTTTTGATTTACAACTTTGTTTAGTTTTGGGGCCACTCCAAGAGGCATTCAGGAGTTATTCCTATGCTCAGAAATTCCTCCTGGCAGACTCGGGGACTATGAGTGATGCCAGAGCTCAAACTAGGGTCAGCCCAGGTAGGCCTCATACAAAGCTAACACCCTCCACTGTGCTATTGCTCCTGCCCCTTAATTTACCATTTTGTGAAATTTCAAGTGATTAGATGATTTCATTCATCTAAGTTGGTATCTCTACCTTCTGCAAAAAATAAAAATAATAAAAGTGAGGTCTCTCCTGTAGGTGCAGGATGTATAAGGAAGAAATAGTAAGAGAACAGCAGATGGTAAAAAAGTCATTGGAACTGCATGTTTTGTCTATGGAACTGAGCTACCTGGGTCTAGTGAAAGAAGGTTCTTGGGACACTGGTGGCAGGAAGCAGATTCTATAATGATGGCTCTTAGTGTGGAAATAATGTGGAAAGTGGTGACTCACAGTAATCTCAGTGCTCTAATTAAAAGCCAGTGATGAGTGTGGTTGTTGGAAGGGATGTATGCAATGAACACGTTTAATTAGAAGTCTTATCAATCTCAAAACTTCAATAAAAATAATTTAAAAAATAATTTTACCTCAGATGCCCCAGGGATAATCAAATTCCCGTAGGAACTGCCTCAAGATTTGACCTTTATCACTATCAAAATTAATGTTTTAACTTGCATTTGAAGCAGACAAGGCAGAGACAGAAGAAGAGGTGCAGGAACAGAAAGTTGCCCAAACATTAAGGCTCCTGCTGCTTCTCCATAATAGCTTCAATCCCAGATCCAGAGTTTCCTGTAGGGAACAGGTCTACAAGGAATTAGAATTTCTAACGAGTAAGTCTCCAGTTTTATACCTTATCAGGTTGTTGTAATGGGAATGGCAACCCTTGGACCACGGCAGTCTCATGGCACTGAAGCTTTGCCCAAAGGTTAATACACTTTGGGAATGGGCGGTTGTTACTGTTCCACTGCTACCTTTTCTACTGCGACGAGCAGCATTCAGTGCTCAGGAATGAGCCAGGGAAATCACATGTATACTCCATTGTGCGTACACATTTGTGCAAATTGCTGGCGACAATTTCTTGACTTCTTGATAGCAGAGGCAGGATGTACTGGGACTGAGTTATTCTCAATCACTCACCTGTGGTACATTTAGCAAACACCAGTCTGCACTTCCATTTTCTTCCTCTTTGTAATGCAGAGCTTGGTAATGCCAACCCTATCAGTCTCTTGTGTGGATTAAATCACATAAAAATATATGGATAATATCAGGCCGAATTAACCCTGCCTTTATCTCTATAACCTTTGTAACTCTGTGAAGTATTGTTTGACATATAGTCTAGCCCACTTAGAAATCAAACCAGAGTATGCCAAGTGGCATGACTGGACAAAATGAAGGGTCTTTGTCAATTTTAGAATATTATCATTTTAAGCAAACATCCTGGAACACTAACAAAATATTAACTTTGAATGGTTGATGTTTGTTGGGAATTGCTTTAAGGTAAGGTGGAATATTAAAATTAAAAATAAATATTAAAATTAAAATATTAACTTTGGAATGGTGATGTTTGTTGGGAATCAGAATCTTTTTTATTATTTTATTTATTTTTGGGTGGGGAATCACAATCTTGATCTTGAATTGCTTTAAGGTAAGGTGGAAGAGTTGAGGACGGTGTATAATCTAACATCAACTCATCAAAACATGATCACTTAGAAATGATCTTTCTCACTGAGGCATTGTGTTCTTAAAACATATACCATGATTCAGACTTTGTAAAGCAATCATTGTACAGAAAGTGGTTTCTGAGGGGATGAGGCAGAGCAGTTGATAAGAGAAGGATAGTGATAAATGATCAGAAATGACCAAAAAAAAAAAATCCCTCAAATTCTCACTGAGAGTGGGGAGAACATCACTATACAAAGGCTAAAAAGTTCTAGTTTCCAAGGAGGCAGGAGAAGACAGCAGGAACTGGCCTTTTAAGCAAGTATCTCCTGGCACAAGCAATGCCCACGGCTCTCAGATCTGCAATTCCCTAGTAAGAATCTGCCCTGACAACCTTAAATATCATTGGGTTAGCTTAGAGATCCCAAGCATAAAGAGGATACATAATAATGAACAAAATAATAACTTAGAGGAGTAAAACCATATGATTTTTCCTGACGATGCAGAATAGGACCATGGCACTAAACCTTTATTTTTAAATTGGAATTAAAAAAAAAGCATTTCAATGAAGAATTTTCAAGGAAACAGCACTTAGAACAGAGACAAGTTTGACATCCTGCTTTTTGAAATAAAACGGATTATTCTGTACCTGTGCTTCTGCTCATAGATGTCTTGGAGACCCTAGAACAGTGGGACCCCCCTAAGAAGGGACCGTAGATGTTTAGAGGCTCTAGGAGCCAGTTCTGCTTGGTCCAGTAGCCGTCCTGTTGGGAGGTGGGGGCAGGACGGCTGCTGGCAAGCAGGGCTGGGGGGAGATGCTGCTTGCTGAGTGAAGAAGGCAGCAAGCTCTTTTGATTGGCTTTGGGGAGGCGGACACTCTACATAAATGGCAATCACAGCCTCTGCTCCTTTTAACTGTCACCAAGGAGAGGAGCGAGCAAGGACAGAGCTCAAGGAACTCTGGGCTGCCTGTGAGTACCGCTCTTTGTCCTGATGAGGCTTGCTGGAGCATCCAGTCTCTCTCTCTCTCTCTCTCTCTCTCTCTCTCTCTCTCTCTCTCTCTCTCTCTCTCTCTCTCTGTCTCTTCTCTCTCTTCTCTCTCTCTTCTGTCTCTGTGTCTGTCTCCTCTCTCTTTTTCTCTGTGTCTGTCTCTCTCTCTTCTCTGTCTGCCTGTCTCTCTCTCTCTCTCTCTCTCTCTCTCTCTTTCTCTAGGTTTGGGATGTGAGGTTTGCCTGTTGATTCAGAGGTTGATTTTTTTTTTTTTTTTTTTTTTTGCTGTTGAAGCTATTTGCTAATTCTAGGTGGGGTAGACTTGAGACTTTCTGCTAGTCAACTTCAATGTCACTTTCATTTTTTTCATGTCATTTCTGAGCAACAAGTGCAATTCAAACTTCTGATGGTGGTTTTTTTTGTTTTGTTTTGTTTTTTTTAGCTTATGTTCTCTGAATTATTAGAGCCATGCGAGAGTTGAAGTGGTTTACCAAGTCAGCTCAAAGTGCATCTAGTTAGACTAGAGCCCACGGAGACTGTGGAATGGAGCAGAAAAATAAGGGTGAGGATATTGTGAGCCAGATACCCCAGTTTGCAGGAGACAAAGCCCTCAACTGGGGCTCCTGCCCTGAGCTATAAAGATTGATAACATCTACCCACACGATTGCTGTAAAACTTATATTTGCTATCTGTACAGATTCAAAGTAGGACACCTATATTGGGACCTATATTAATTATTGTTGTTGTTGTTTGTTTGTTTTGCTGCCACACCTGATGGTGTTCAGGGCTTACTCAGGATTCTGCTCTCAGGGATTCACTCCTGCTGGGCTCCAGGGACCAAAGGTGATGCCTATGATTGAATCTGTGCCAGCCATGTGCAAGGCAAAGACCCTACCCTCCATACTATTGCTCCAGTCCATCAGAGCTATATTATTATAGCTATATTATTGTAGTCATCAGCAAGTGAATGCTGCTTAGCTCTCAGCATGTTGGGAATAGGCCGTGTTCTTCTCTCCAAAGAAAATTGAAACAGGTGATCTGTGTTTTCTCCTTAGTCAATTTTTCTCTTAAATATTTCCAGTCAGTTTTCTTAGAATTGATTTCTTATTTAGATAAACAATAATTCTCTTTCCACAGAGAACTGAGAGCTAAGGGAATAATAAAAGCATATAACCTGATCTCTCTCTATTTTTAAGGTTGTATAGGGAAACAGAATACTTACTTGGATTAAATGTAATGTACCAGCATAGAGAGCAGACAGACTGCGACCTCTAAGATGCAGAAAAGACAAGGAGGGTCTGCGTGTTTTTAATTTAATTTAATTTAATTTTACAGTTTAGGGATTTTAATGAAGTGTGAAAAATAATGAGATGAAATCATCTTTTTATTTTCTTTTTTCTGGACTTGTTCTCTGACCATAGTCAGTTTGATCAAATTATGTATTTAAATAAAACGAAACCCTTTGACAACTTCACAAATTTAAAGGAGCTCGGAAATGTCATTACATCTAGTTAAAAAAAATAACACCTTCAATATGTTAATTATTTGGATCATTTTACTTTGTACTCTTAGAAACTCCATTTGAGTCTGTTGGTAAGATCAAGGAAAGTTCTAGAAAAGTCAGCATTTTAAAAGAGGTGACCGGAAGCTTGTCTTATAGGTTGCTTATAAGCATGTCTGGAAGAAAAAGATGCTCAAGGCATGTAGAAACAGGACCATGTGTGCCTGCTTCCCTGAGCTTGTGTGACATTTCCAACATGGGGATTGTTTTGCAGAGAGGAACAAGGGGTGAAGTCACAGTTCAGCTCTCGTTAGGTTGGAGAGAAATCAGCCCTCTCCTCCTAGGCTGAGAGTGGCAGTGTGTGAGAGACTCCTCTCTGCTGTTGTGGGGTGAGCTGAGATGGGGCTCCGTGCTTTCTCCTGAATCACTTTCTGACCCATAGCTAAACATGGGCAGACTCCTACCATATTCTGGAGTCAGATGTTGCCTCGAGGCCAGGATTTTCAAGTTCCCATATCTCAGGGCCTATCTGGGCCTGAGGATGGCACTGGATATCCTGCCTCAAATCACAACACCGTCTTCCATTCTTCCTTTTCTGGGCTGTGTTACCTTACTTGAAGGCACTATAAAGGCTCTCTGAACCTTATTTCTCCAAGCCATGGAAAAATGTTAGTACTAAATTCATTCATTATGGTACTAAGAGTGTTAAAAGAACTATTTTTCACACCAAGCTCAGGAGAAGTGTGAGCAAGACGAATTTCTTGGGTTTTTGAGATAATAGGATAAGGCAATTGAGTGCCAAGATGTCTGCAGAATTTGGCTCAGAGACTCGTTAGCCAAAGCAGAATTGCGCCAGCAATTGTGCTCAAGGAACAGTGTGAATTGAGAAGTCAATATTTATAACTCAATTTACTTGTAAGGGAAAATGGATCTCTCCGAAGTGTGTGGCAGTGTATACTCGACTCATAAGTACAGGTGTCACATGTTTACAAATCAATATATGGCATGACATGCACACAGATTGTTCGGTTGTTCTGAGAAAAAAACAAACAATGAACCATAATTTATTGTCCAGGTCGTTAAAAAGCAGATGATAGAGATCTGGGAGCTCTCTGGTGACTTGAAGAGAATAAGAGAAAAAGGAAAGAATTGAAGAAAAAAATAAGTCTTACAAATGTAAGAGGTAGGAATACTTTCCCTCTAAGGAAATATTTCTTTTGGAGTAATACTAAAATTACAATGAAACAGAGGAGGAAACTTAAAATTATATTTATGAGTGGTTCTTGTTAAAACTTTTTAGAATAACAACACTGAAGTGATTGATCCATTTTGAACGAGTGATTAAAAACTAATAGAACTTGGAGAGTAGGTCCATGCATAGCATGCTTGAAACAAGTGAATTTTTGTATTTTTTGGTTTTATTTTGGAAAGAAATCTGGCAACATGCAAAGGAAGTGTGAAACACTTTTATGTACTAAGGGAAATTGACCTTTTTATTTTCTTTTTGGTCTACACCGCTGGACTTTCTTTTAGGGCTTTATCTGGCTCTGAAGTCACTCAGGGAGGACTCAAGGACCCTATGAAATGGCAGGAATCAAACCTGGATCAACCAGATGCAAGGCAAATTCCCTTTTCGCTGTGCTGTTTCTCAGCTTGAGTGCAATTGGCATCTTAAAAGGACAGTCCTTTACTCTCACCCCCACTGTCTATTACCCCACACTTAACCATTTTTACCCTCAGTTCTTTGCTTCTTGTGAAGTGAATCATTATCCTCACTCAAGCCAGCTTCCAGCCAGCTCCCAAAGTGAAAAAAAAATAGACTCTCACCCTGAGAAGGAATCTGTTCCTATTATCCTACTCCCAGCGACCTCCTGTCCTCCATCTTCCTTCACTGTGGACCTGTGCTTGCTACCATACTCAGTTTCTGAGAAGCCTCCACTCAAAGACAATTCCTGATATGACTGCTGGGAGTCCTTTGCAGCATCCAGGTGCCCAAATCAACACCCTCCTCCCCGACTATTTCTAAAGACATAAAAGGCACATGTATCTCCTTTGTATATCTTAGATGTAATCTCTTAACATCTATAACTCTTTTTGAATATCCTTTTATATAGTGACAATTTTACCCACTTTTTTTTTGTTGTTTTCCCCCCCTTTGGGATCTGTTCAATAAGGAATTCTGGTAGAAGTGTCTCTCTGTATAGAATTTATGTTAGAACCAAGTTACAGGGAATGTTGGACTTGTTCTCTCGACCCCCAGATGTACCAATAATACCTTGTGGCATTGTTTCTCTTTTGCATAGGCACATTAAAATGGGAAACTATTACATATCCACACAAATTTTTATCTAATAAAGATGGGAACACAAATTTTGTAATGCAGTTAGGCCTGATACCCTGAACATTGGCATAATAATTTGGCTCAGGCCTCAGAAGAATGGACATTGCCTATACACCCCTGAACCATGGATACCATCCATGGAAACAACCACAATTTTCTATAACATTATCAGGAAGTAAACCCCTACCAGGGAAGACCCTATCACTGCTCTGGCATTGGCTTACTCCAAAGAGTGCTCTCTTAACGCCCAGACAACTTAGCAACAGCAACAACCTGCTTTCAGGGCAGGTGTCTCTTCATCTAATGATGAAGTGAAACTAGAGGACGCTCCACATCAACCTGACTTGATGAAGGAAATGCACAGAAACCAGAATCTTTAACTACAGGAACCTGACACCAACAACAGCTAATGTGTGAAAAAATTTTACTGGGACCATGGTTGGGCAGCCTGGTATGCCTGGAGTCCAGAGTTGGTTTTATGCCAGAAAACTTAAGGGGCGAGGCCTCCTTGTAATTAGGCCAAGGCTTTTTTTTTTTTTTTTTTTTTCGTTTTCCCCATATTTTTCTGGGCCTATCCAAACAATGGCAATTGCCACTCTCACACTGTTACTACTGTATTTTTCTTAACACTTATCCTTCAAGAAAGAAAGAAACAAAAATAGCTTATTAAACTTAAAAAAAAATAACTGTAGTAAAATGCCTGTCTCAAATACAGGCAGGGGATGGGAGGGAAGGAGGGGGGCAGTGGTGGTGGGAATGTTGCACTGATGAAGGGGGATGTTCTGTTTATGACTGAAACTCAACTACAATCATGTTTGCAATGGTGCTTAAATAAAGAATTTATTTAAAAAACAAACACAAAAATTCTGGATCAGAGTGATAGCACAGCAGATAAGGCAGATAGGACATTTGCCTTATGCAGATAATCTGGATATGACCCATATGGTCCCTGAATCTGCTAAGAGTAACCCCTGAGCACTACCAGATGTGGCCCAAAAACCAGAAGAAGAAAAAAGAACAAATTCAATAGGAAAATAAAGCAACTGGACACCATGGCAGGAACACTGTCATTTCTCTTGAGGTCCACTGCATGTTTACCTATGGTAATGCTATTTTGAAAGCATAGGAAAGAGGTCATGAGGTTTTGGGGGTGCTTGGGACTGAGAAGAGTCAAATAATGTGGTAAAATCTCTGTTTAGAAGCAATCAATAAGGGTTACTATGTGCCAAAGTATCATGAAATTCTGCAGATGTAATCAGGAAAATGGGATAGTGGTAGGAAGAAATTATTAAAAGATAACAGGTTCTGATAAAAAAAAATTGGAAATGTCTGAGATCAAGAGTAAATCTTGAAATAAATTCAATGTCACTGTCATTTTTTTTTCAGAGAGGCCTCGAAGTGTCAACCTTTCTCCATCAATGGCCCCAGAGTGCGTCCTGTACCACCACCCTTTGCTCTCTGGCCTGCCAATATAACTAGCCCCTTTGAGTTTAGATGGTTGAAGTTTAGGTCCCTTGATTCTGTTGTCATTGACTTTGGCTTGAATATTTAGTTCTGCCCTATTTTCCCTGCCAATGCGTCCGAGACCACTTGGCTCCTGGTCCCCAGCATTTCTTTGAGCCTTTCTTCTTAGTTTTATAGAAAAATGTTGGAATATGAGGTAAAATAAAGTAATCTGTGTCCCAACATTCTATGAAAAGGACAGAAGCCTGGATTGAAAATTGTTAACAGTTTCCTAAAGCCATGAGAATTTCCACAAATCCCATCAAGAGCACCCCACAACAGAAGTAATTGAAAGAGTGAAAGAAAATAGGGTGTTTGTAGAGATAAGAATGGAGAGTTGGGGGCCGGCGAGGTGGCGCTAGAGTTAAGGTGTCTGCCTTGCAAGTGCTAGCCTAGGGCAGACTGCGGTTCGATTCCACGGCGTCCCATATGGTTCCCCCAAGCCAGGGGCAATTTCTGAGTGCTTAGCCAGGAGTAACCCCTGATCAACAAACAGGTGTGGTCCGAAAAAAAGCAAAAACAAAACAAAACAAAACAAAAAGAATGGAGAGTAGGAAATTCTTGTCTTTATTTTTTTAATTACGACCAAGGAAACTTTGGCGTAGAAAGCAAGTGTCTGCAGAAAACTTGGCCTTTTCCTTGTTACCACATGGCTCCTCCATGGTAGTGCCAACCCAAGCTTAACACTGCAACAAGGCTTTACACAGCGATGGCTTTACCCAAGAGGCAGAGCCTAGGCTCTGGGATCATAGTGTACATTCCATTGCTCAATTCTAGCATGGGACAGAGAAGTTTAGAGATTCATTTACTATCTTCAGTTTTTTGTTGTTTTTTTACTTATGTATTTATTTTTATAACCTTAGTTTTTATAAAAAATATTATAACACCTTGATCTGCCAAGCTGTTTAGAATATAGCTGTTTCAGGAATTAAATTTTTAGTATCAACCCCACCACCCATGTGATATCCCTCAACTCATGTTTCCAATTTCCCATCCACTCCTCCACCTGCCCCTTTCAGGCACACAAAAAATTTATTTTGTATTGTTTGTTACAACAAAAAGAGAAAAGGAATGATCAAAATGTAGATCAACAAGAGTCAAGGTGCAATAATTGTTATATCTCACAATACTATCACTTATAGTCATTGGTTGAGATCTACGGTGCTATTACTGTGCTAGCACAATCCTACTGCGCTGATGGCGCTATGAAATTTGGAGGTGTCACGTGACCAATATTTGGTTGGATGGTTTGAGAACTATCCATCTGGATCAAGTTGGTGGATTGACAGTTTGATAAGGTTCAGTTGCAGAGCCAGGCCATTTCGGTCTGAGGGTGTCAGATGTGCCACGAGGCAGAAAGGGGGAGTCTGTTCTTCCCAACCCTGTTCCCAGAACGTCCCAGAGTGGTCAGCTCAGACCAGTCTACACGGAAAGATGTGACCACATCCTGTTTTTTCCCTTTCCTTGGTTCTTACTTTCCAAATGAAACTGGACACAAATACTGAAGTCTGAATCCAGAGTCATTTCTCTTCTGCTACGGACTCGCCTCTAAAGCACTTACTGATGTTTCTATCATTCCTACTAAGCTTCTCTTTGTAGCTTTAAAAGCTCTAGGACAATAACCTTATTAAAAGAACATCTTTAGGCATGGTCCCCATTATGGAGGTGCATGGGGTGAAACATTCCTTTTTTAAAATACCTTTATTTAATTATTTCTTTTTAATAATATCTTTATTTAAGCACCATGATTGTAAACATGTTTGTAGTTGAGTTTTCTTTTCTTTTAGTTTTTGGGTCACATCCAGCAGCGCTCAGGGGTTACTACTGGCTCCTCACTCAGAAATCGCTCCTGGCAGGCTCAGGGGACCATGTAGGATGCCGGGATTTGAACCACCATCCTTCTGCATGAAAGGCAAATGCCCTACCTCCATGCTATCTCTCAGCCCCCCCCCCATTTTTTAATAGTAGTTGAGTTTTAATAGTAGTTGAGTTATAAAACGAACACCCCCTCAGTCACCAGTGCAACCTTTCCACCACCAATGGCCTCTTCTCCCTCCTCCACAACCCTCTGCCTGTCTTCAAGACAGACATTCTATTTCTCTCACTTATTGTAGTTATTTCTTTAACTGCATTCCCCATTCTTCATTGTGAGCTTTATATCATGGGCTGGTCCCTTCATCCTTCATCTCTATCGTCTCTGGGTATTATTACAATATTGTCATTTCCATGTTAATCCATGTATAGGGAAATGTCATGACTTCATTTTTTCTGACGGCTGCGTAGTATTCTATTGTGTATATGTATGAAGCATTCTGGATGGTGTTGGGAATCAAGGTCTCTAAGCAAAATGACTTTAACCTTTTCAGTACTGACTGTAAACTTTTATAAAAGAACTGGAGAAGGGTTGGTGAGTGATCTCAAGGACTGGAGCACATTGCTTGCAGGAGACTTGGATTTTATCACTGACAATACATTCTCCTACCAAAGAACCAACCCAGAGTAGCCCCTACTACTGCCGGTTATGGCTAACATTTCCCTACCACTCCCAAAGAGCTTGAAAAATAGGCAGTTATGGTTTAAGTCTAATGAATTAAAAAGGAGCAGTTGCAGAAGTGTAGGACTTCAACTTTGTAAATAGTTGGGTTTGCATATCTTTGATGAGTAATGTGAATAAAATATGATTGGAAATTGGAAAGGAATGAGCTCTTTAAAGACAAAAAGAAGTTATCTTTGCTCAGCTAATGAATTAAAAATTTCATTTAACAAGTCATATAATATAATTCCAATGGTAAAGACAATCGAATAAAAATAAGTGAATGGGACTATATTAAAGAAAGGCATTTCTGCATGGCAAAAGAAAAAAAAGCTTAAAACTGTTACCCCTCCCCAATGCTACCTGCTAATCTCACCTGGATGGTGAGACCCAGCCACAGCTTCGAGGGGTCTGTGGTTGATAATTAAGGAGCTGTCTGGGGTGAGGGGAGAGGCAGATGCAACAAGGAGGGAGATCAGAGACAGGATGGGTGCAGAGGTGCAAGAAAGAAGCTGTTGAAGTTAGAAGCTATGTGATATATGCACGGTTAAGATATGGTGGTTAGGGCCGGGCGGTGGCGCTGGAGGTAAGGTGCCTGCCTTGCCTGCGCTAGCCTAGGACGGACCGCGGTTCGATCCCCCGGCGTCCCATATGGTCCCCCAAGAAGCCAGGAGCAACTTCTGAGCGCATAGCCAGGAGTAACCCCTGAGCGTCACAGGGTGTGGCCCAAAAACCAAAAAAAAAAAAAAAGATATGGTGGTTAAGACCTTGTAGTAGAGCTGGATTTCTCCTGAAGCTTCAACTAACTGCCTGTGGATTGTTTCTTTGCCTTTATCCTGAACCTACAGACGAGTTGGCCAAAGGGGCTGCAAGTGCCAGGCCGAGCTAAGAAAGGCATCAGCATCTTCACTAGGACTTTATATAATTAATAATCAATACAACAACAACTAAGACACCCAAATGAATGGCAGAAAATATATGTACTAAGCACATCAGATAAAGAGATATATGCAAGATATATAAAGTACTTACAAAGATAACAACAACAAAATCCAAAGCCCTGATAAAAAGTGGAGAGAGGCAATGCACAGACATAACTCTGAAGAAGACACATGAAAGAATGAGCATCACATATTAACTGCAAATATCAGTACGTTAATAAAATATTTTAAGAGAAAAAATGTAGAAAGCATATGGCCAGGGATGTGACTCTGTAGTAGGTAGAGCACTTGGACTGCATGTACAAGCCCTGAGCTTAATCGCCCCACATAAAAATAAGTGTAAAGAGGATTTCTGCTCCTCTCCTACTGGTATGTCCGGGAATCTGGGAAGACCGCTGGCTAAAGGCCTCCTGGTCTGACCACATAGTCCAGGGGACGGAGATCCCCCCACACCAGATTGGCCTTCAGGGCCAGGCCTGGCAAATGGGCTCTGGGGGCGGGGTGGGGAGGAGGGAAACTCCTCACCTATGCATTTTCAAACTGGAGAGGGAGGCTGCAGTTGGACTCAGAAGACCCCACATGCCAGGATTTCTGCTCCTCTCCTACTGGTATGTCTGGGAATCTGGGCAGACAGCCAAAGGCCTCCTGGGCTGACCACGTAGTCCAAGGGATTGAGAACCCCCACGACAGAATGGCCTTCAGGGCCAGGCCTGGCAACTGGGCTCTGGGGGGTTGGGGAAGAGGGAAACTCCTCCCCTATGCATTTTCAAACTGGAGAGGGAGGCTGCAGTTGAACCCAGAAGACCCCACATGCCAGGATTTCTGCTCCTCTCCTACTGGTATGTCTGGGGATTTGGGCAGACAGCTGACCAAGGGCCTCCTGGGCTGACCACGTAGTTCAGGGGACAGAGATTCCCCCACGCCAGACTGGCCTTCAGCGTATATCCCACCCTTGGAGTTTTTTTTTTTTGTTGTTGTTGTTGTTAGGTGAATGAATTCCCACAGAGTGGGTGGTTGCTTTTGATTATAGGTTTTTGATTATAGATTTTGATGGTAGGATATTGATTTTGATGGTATGATATTGGGGGGGGGGTCTGGGGCTGTGTCTACTTCAAGGCACTGTGAATTCATAGAGTATGTAGAATGAGTGAAGCAGAACAGGTGTGTAGTGTGGTGTCTGTGTGGCTTGGAGGGGAAGATGGGGTCTTGCTGAGACAGTGGGATGGGAAGTCAGGCAGGAAGGTTGAGTGAGTCCTTCTGAGCTAGCATTAGACTAAGGGTGGGAACAAAGACCTCGGTGGTGGCAAATATGTTTGTGGGTCTGAAAAGCCCTGGGTGCATGAGACATTATAATTCCATGCATGTTTGTTCTCATGGAAGCTGAGAGGGAGGGTTGGAATGATGGAAAGAAAGTGCTTCAGTGTGTATGAGTGAAATAAGTGGTCTTGGATTCTCTCTCAGTGGTCCTTAATTAGGTCTCTGAGGCTTGTTTTGACTAGCTATTTGTATCAGAGTAACAATATGCAAGCTCAAATAAGAAAAGGTTTCTAAATAACTTGCTATTCCAAAAACACTTAGAGGAATTTATTTATTTATTTAGTTAGTTAGTTATTGGTTTGGGGACACCTCTAAGCAGTGAGGGCTTAATCTTGAGTCTCGGTTCAGGGACTACTCATGACAGGTTTAGGGATATGATGCCAGGCATTGAACTTGGATTGGCTATATCCGCTTTACTCGCTGAACTTAATTTATTTACTTTGGCAACACGCTATCAGACTGTCATCCTTTTTGTTAGAAATCCCTCATTTCTAAGAAACTTCCTTATGGTCTTAGGAGCATTTCTTTTATTAGATTTGTTTATGCATTTGTACTAGCAAATAAAGTGTTTATCAACCAAGTGATTATTGAAGTAACATTTATACCATGTGCTAATGCTTATATTTTTGGTGCACAAAGATTCTCTCCCACTTTTACCACCAAAATGCCAGAAAAGGACCCTCCATAGCTGTCTTTGTCACTGCTAGACCTCTCTGGCCCTGACTTCTCTCTACCTCTAAACACACACACACACACACACACACACACACACACACACACACACACACACATACACACACACACAGATCCACACCACTCCTCTGATCACTCTGTTTGATAACCTCAGTTCTGTTAATTGTTAAAGTCCAATTATACATTGTCCAATGTGTTTTTTTTCATTTCTTTAGATATCACATTTGAGTGAGACTGTAGGCTTTTGTCTTTTTCTCTCGCTTATTTCCTTTAAGACAGATACTTTCTGGTTTCATCTAAGTTATAGCAAAAGGAAACATTTATCATTTCTTATAACTCAGTAGGATTTTGTTGCGGACATAGACAACTATATAGTCAGTCCTTTATTGTTGGAAATTTGGCTTGCTTCACTTTTATCAATAACACTACAATGGAACAGGTATGAATTACTTATTTTTGAATTAATATTTTATGTGCTCTTGAAATAAAAACAAATGAGTAAAATCACTGTCATATAAAATCTATATTTTTTTCTTTGCTTTTTTTTTCTTTTTTGAGCCACACCTGGTGACGCTCAGGGGTTACTCCTGGCTATGTACTCAAAAATCGTTCCTGGCTTGGGGGACCATAAGGGACACAAATCGAACTGCAGTCCATCCTATGTTAGCAAATACAACGAAAAGCCCCACCACTTCTACCACTGCTCTGGACCCTAAAAGCTCTATTTTTAAGTTTTTGAGGAGTCTCCATATTGTTTTTCATTGAGACTGAACCAGACAGCAGTTCCATTAATAGTGAATGAACAATCCTTTCTCATCACCACCTCCTTAACAACACTGATTAGTTTTAGGCTGTTTCATGTAGTTCATTCTCGCCAGTGTAAAGTGATATCTAATTTTTATTCTGATTTTCATTTGCCTGATAATTAGTGATGTTGAACACTTTTTTTCATCTGCCTAAAATGTTTGTGCACCAAAAACATGAACATTAACAGATGGTATCCATGTTACCTCAATAGTCAATTGCTTGATACACTTATGAAACATCTGTACATATTTTTTGAGAAATTGTTTGTTCCTTTTCTCTTCCCAATTGATGGGCACCGATTTTTGCTTATTTAGTTCTGTTGAGAGCATTCTATATCTTGGATATCTGTCCCAGGCTGCTGTAGAATTAGCCTCACACCATCATTACACCAATGAAACATCATTTAGGGTTGTGTTAAGAACTAGTTAAACAGCTTTAGCAGAGGTTGGATTTATGTAATATTTCCATATGAGGTCTTGGGAAATGGATGTCAGAGGAAGCCGAAATCCAAGGAGGGCATTGAAGGGTCTAGACTGAGAAAACAAAGCCTGGACCACTGACAGTACTGGATTAAGATCAATGGGGGAGGGGTCAAATTAGTACAGTCATCAGGGTGCTTGCCTTGCATGTGGCTCACTGAGTTCAATCTCCAAAACTCTATATGGTCCCGTGAGTTCACCAGGAATAAACCGTCAGCATTACCAGACATGGCACACAAAGCAAACAAAACAGATCTATGTAGAAGGCCATGATTGCCTTTGACTATGATTGTCTCCTATAACTTTTCTTTTGACAGGTGAGCCATGAATTGTTCATTTTTGATTGTTGATTGTCTCAAAAGTAGAGAGGGAGATCTAACAATCTATTTCAGCAAGAAAATGTCAGAGGATCAAAAATACCTTCTTTCTTTTTTTGATATTTCAAAAATAGCCAATGCTTTATTGTAAAGCCATAATAAACCAGTCATTTTTATTTAAATAGTCTGTGCTTTGGGAGCCAGAATGATAGCACATGGGTAGGGCATATGATGCCCTATCACCTTGCATACAGCTGACCCAGATTCTATCCCCAGCTTCCCATATAATGCCCAAGCAGGAGGAATAGTTCAGTAGGGCAAGGCCTTGCAATGGCTACCAGGTTCAGCCAATGCTTTATAGTAAAGCAAAAAAAATTTCCTTTCATGCATAAATGTCTATTCTCTCATCCTCTCCTTTCGTTCAGTGTATATTTACATTGCTTACTATGTCAGCAATTGGTCCTGAGAAAGTAAAAATAAAGAGTGGAGAGCTGTGCTTAGAGAAGACCACAACAGTAGCAGATTTGAGTGGAATGTCAATGACCAAAAAAGCAAATAGCCATTCCTGTCAAACAGGAGGTAGGAGAACATGTGAGACTGGAGCCATCCCTGATGTACTAAGATGCTGAGTGAGAAGTCCAGGGCTGAGCCACTCACCAGGAAAATACAGAAAACCACGAGCTGCACATAAAATGTCAGCTGCACAGCTGCTGGCTTAGATAATATAAACAAAAGCTGTTTCAAAGGTCTGGAAAGGCATCAATCGTTTGCTTTTTATCATAGTCTACATCTTCCAGTCAATATTTGCCCAGGTAGGGTGTAGGAAATATTAAATAGGTACCAAATGAATAGAAGACTCTGTGGTTTTGTGCTAAGAGCCTTCATGAAAGGACAATAATTGGCAAGCACTAGCAGAATGAATTGATGCTAATAACCGTATGTCAAAGTTTGACATGGAATGATTATTCTAAGTTTAATTTTTTGTTTGTTTTGAGAAAATAGAAAAGTGCATTGGAAAGTAAATTGAAGAGAGAGAGAGCCTGGTGTGTGTGTGTGTGTGTGTGTGTGTGTGTGTGTGTGTGTGTGTGTATGTGTGTGTGTGCGCGCGCGCATGCGTGAGCTTGCTCATATTGATTTGTTTTGGCCATCTACTCTAATACATTCTCTTTGAAAAAGAATGGCTACTAGCACAAGAACCTAAGAATGTTTCTAATTTTTGTACAGTTCCTCAAGGTCTCTCAATTCACCTATACTGAGTGCATTCAGTATGATGTCACTTGAATATTTACTTTCAAAAACTTTTTTAAAAATACTCATAAGGTTCAAATCATAAAGGACAAGGTTACAATTATTATAGGTCATAATAAAAATAAGTAAAATTTAATCTAACAATAATTAGAGGATGTTTAAAAAATATGTCCCAAACAAATGAAAAAATATATCCTAAAAATAATGGTCATGCTATTAGGGTTCTTATAATTTAGAAAATATCTAAGCCCTTAGTGGAAATAAGTGAAGTGAATAAGTAATTCATAAAAGGAAAATTCCAAATGGCAAAGAGGCTAAAAAACTTTAAACTTGACTAAGTTGAGTGAAACCATTAATGCTTTTCAGCTGACAAAGTTTAAAAATCATTACTCAAACACAATATTGGTAATTATATGGCTAAATGTACCTTTTTATAGCTCTGCCTGAGAGAATAATATAAAAATAGTTCTGGGGAGAAATTAGGCAATATTTTTTTCTTGTTCTCTATGCCATATTATTTTTAAATATTAGAATATCTCTGTAAGAATTTTTTTATTTTATCTTTGAAATTATATAATTAAAATAAACATTTTAGCCATCCTGATTTACAGTGAGATTACATACATTTAATGTTTCACCACACACACCCCATCACACAAGACTGTCCATTTCCCTCCACCATTATCTCAGAGTCTCCTTAAAGCCCTTGCCCTATGTCTCCCTGTCTCTCCACTATGATAATCTGAATTCTTATAGACTGGTTGACAGACTTCATTGCCTTGGGCCATGCGATGCTACTTTACACCCTGCATATAAGAGAGATTATTCTGAATCTGTTCCTGTCCTGATAAACTTCACTCAGCATTATACTCTCCAGTTCCATTCACATAACAGCAAACATTGCTTTAAAGAAATGATAAGATGAGGGGCCGGAGAGATAGCATGGAGGTAAGGCATTTGCCTTTCATGCAGGAGGTCATTGGTTTGTCCTGGCGTCCCATATGGTCCCCCGTGCCTGCCAGGAACAATTTCTGAGCCTGGAGCCAGGAATAACCCCTGAGCATTGCCGGGGGTGACCCAAAAACCACAAAAAAAAAAAAAAGGAAAAGAAATGATAAGATGAAAGCTTTCTTTTGAATAATTTATTACAAAGCAAAGTGCAAAAATATAAATATGAATTTATACATGTCAATGTGTATAGAAAAACTAATAACTAGCCTCCATTTTGTAATTCTGTTCTAATTTTATGTACTTTTTGTTTCGTTTTTTTGGGGGGGGCCACACCCATTGATGCTCAGGGGTTACTCCTGGCTATGTGCTCAGAAATCACTCCTGGCTCGGGGGATCATATGGGACGTTGGGGGATCAAACCACAGTCCATCCTAGGCTAGCACCAGCAAGGCAGATGCCTTACTGCTCTACTCCTCCAGTCTGGCCCCTAATTTTATGTATTTTTAATAATCATCCCAAAATCTCTTTGAAGTAATATTATTTCATATATTTCATGCGATCACCATGTCTACATTTGGCCAGATTCATATGAAATATTACTTCAAAGAGATTTATACCAAGTCATGAAAAAATCATGGGTACGAGAGTGCACAGTTGAAAACAGAATCTCAGCAGGAGAGAACACGCCAAATCCCTGCCTTGCTGAAACCATCCCAGCTGCATCCAACACCCATAACTGCCTTTTCAACACTAGCCCAGCCTCTCCACTCATCTATGGCTTTCTGCAGACACCAGTCTGACCAAAACTCCAGGAATGCTGGTCTTTGACATTGCCTAGGATTTTCTTTTCTTTTCTTTTTTAAATTCTTATTTTGATCATATTGGCTTCATATCTTTCACAATAGTATTTTAGGTACATATTAACATTGAATCAGGGGAATACCCATCCCCAAATTTGTCCTCCCCCATCCCCGTTCCCTTTCTGCAACCCATATACCCCACTATCACTCCCGGGCTGCTAGAGTAGGTGGACCCCTCTTTGTCTGGCTTACTATTAGTGATCATATATCTGTTTGGTCCTGGTACCCTCCCTTTTTTCCCCCTCTATTTAAGAGGCGGAGCTAGATAAATCGAGTTATGTGGTTTTGTTTGAAAGAAAGAAAAGCAATAGATTGGGGTACAAAATAAGAAAGAAAAAGAAGTCAAATACGCTGAAAATGGGCGGAGTCCTTCTAGAGTCTTTCGACCTCAGTTTGAGAGAGGACATGAGAAAGGTAATTGAAACACCACAACAATACAGAAAGAAATATGATATTAAGTATCCAGTGAGCACCACAGCAATAAAGACAAGCACCACACAATAGTCTCGGTTCTGAAATCAAACCATGCTAGAGTGCAAAAAGAAAGAGAAAGAGAAAATAAAATAAGATAAAATTGGAGACATCAACTTCAATATCTACACCAAAATAAAGACGTCAACAAATCAATCAATCAATAAATTATGAAGTAATATTATTTCATAATAGTATTTGTTTTCAATTAGGAAAAATGATGTTTACCTTAAGGGCAATTTATTTCAGATTACAGTGTTGACAACTAGTCCCCACCAATTTGTCCCATGAATGAACGTGTTCTAAAATGTTTGACAGTAGATATGCACACTGGGAATATAGGACATTCACATTAATAAACAACATGCAATTGAAAGAAATCATAGAATAGAAAAGGAACTATTGACATAAAGAGTGCTTAGAGAATAAAGAAAGCTAACAAAAACAATGTGCCATTTCATATACTTTTATCAGAATTTGAATTATGTTAACGTGAAAGAATCCAACTTGAGGCAAAAGCAAATTTTTACTATATGTGCAAAATATGAAAACTAAGAGTTTTTCCACAGTATGAAAATCTGCATACTATGGCAATAAAGCATTTTGTAATGTCATACTAAGAGCTTCTGGAAAATTCTGCCATTATATTTTGGTTGATGAGAAAAACATTTCTTGAGATTATATGGAATGCAAACATGTAAGGAACTCCAGACAACTGTTTTGATTTAGACCATGCTGTCATTCTGACATTGTGTTGCTCTAGTTTATAATCTATGTCCTGACTGTTGTCTCTCTGTGGTACTAGTTGCACGATGAAATGCAAGAATAACATTGGAAGGAGGTTTGTTCTAATAATAACCCTTGAAGAAACCTGGGAACTTCTATACCTCCCCGCTGTACTGTTCATTGTTTGAAAACATACAGAGAGAAACACTGGAGATAATTCTGAGGATATAAAAGGCACCATGCAACTGTGAAAAATCATGTGATAGAATAAAAAAGAATTGTGGATAGTTTCACCACTGACTTCTAATCTGTGAGGTTCTTTGGAGTCTCTTAAATTACTATCCACTTTGGGGTGCTGATTCCTTAGCAAATCCTAGATTTTATAAGATACCAAACCCTTGAAAGGCCTTTGAGCTATCACCAGGAATACACAACCAAGTTCTTAGTAAGAAGGAACCCATCTGCAGCCATATCATACCATCAACCATTTTCCCCATTGTACTGAGAGTTAAATTTATAAAAGTACAGTGGAAACCAGTGGAAGATGTTTGAGGATATGTCATGTTTATAGTTGATAGATTAACACTTACTTCATAGGGAAATTACTCTTGAATTATGAAGCTCTGAGCCCCCAACAGAAATTTAGAAATGCATATCTTACTTGATGCAAAATTGTCTCTCATTGACATAGGAAACATTCTAGAAGGACATGTGCCACTTTTTTGTGTGTGCCACAATTCTGTGGTGGGATTCAAGTGAATGCTTTTCTTTGTGTTAAAATTTATTTGCAAGCCCAAATCAATACTTCTGGTGCTTGTGAGGTCATTCAGATACACATACATGTAAAATGTGATGAAAGTGATGATATGTTTAGTTTCCCACTAAAATCCATTTCAATGAGTGATGTATTTATGTGCACCAATCTTCACTTTTTGTTTTGTTTGTAAGTCATAACTGGCAGTATTCACGGGTTACTCATGGCTCTGTGCTCAGAAGTTACTATTGGCATCCAATATGTTCCTTCAAGCCTGCCAATAGTAACTTCTGAGCACAGAGCCATGAGTAACCCGTGAATACTTCCAGTTATGACTTAAAAACAAAACAAAAAGTGAAGTTGGCTGTTGGGTTGGCTGCTTGCAGGACCAAAAATTGCATCACTACATCCTCCAGTCTTGTGTGCTATCTGCTGTGCTATCATTCTAGAACCCAGTCTTCATATTTTTATGTTAATTTTGACTGTATATCTTAGTTGGTCTCCAAATACAGTATTCAATTCTGTTTAGTGTTATCTCATATGTAGGAAGACTGTGATGTGCCTTAGAGAGGAGATACATATGTTTGAAAAGCTTTCTTCAGACATGAATTAACACTGTCTGCAAGTCCAAATCAATCTGAAATACAGATTCCTTAAAAGAGAGACATTTAAAAGGTGAAAAGATAGCTCAAATGCTTAAGTACATGACTGGCACTCACTAGTTCCAAGTTTGATCACTGGCACTGCATGACTCCCCTTACTCCCTGAACAGCACACACACACACACACACACACACACACACACACACACACACACACACACACACACACACACCTGTGTCATTCCCATCCTGTGTAGAAAAATAATGTGGCTTCAATCTGAGATCCGGGTAGTTTCCAGGTATTTGTATCATTGCATAGAGGTTTCCACGCTATATATAAAGAGATTGCCATGTTTCTTTCTCAATCTGTGCAGTTCTCTCCTCTGACAACATCCAGTCACCATGAATGCAAGTGAATTCCGAAGGAGAGGAAAAGAGATGGTGGACTATGTGGCTGACTACATGGAAGGCATTGAGAAGCGCCAGGTGTACCCTGATGTGGAGCCTGGCTACCTGCGTCCCTTGATCCCTGCCTCTGCCCCCCAGGAACCTGACACATTTGAGGATATAATTAATGATGTGGAGAAGATAATTATGCCAGGGGTGAGTCTGTATACTAGTTGCAGTATAAGAGGGATGGCATGAGTGTGGAACTGGCTTTGCAGTGAGCAATTCAATCTTCATGACCAACATGCTGGGAAAAATTGATATAATTGTCATTTTTTTCAGGAGAGGGAACTGAAGGCCAGAGAGGGCAAGCTGATCAGTCAGAGGTAATGCAGCTAATAAGCAACAAAGCCAAGTTTTCAGCCTATGATGTTTGGACAGTGAGAGTATTTTTCCTGAAAGTTCTTATGTTGTTCTTATCCCTGATACACAAGCCATGGGGAATATGACTTGTGCCATTGAAGAAAATAGACACTGGGACCTGGTTTTACACTCAAATTTAAATACTTAAAAAGAGAGCATTCTTCTACCAAGCTTATGCTTAGATAAGGATGCAGACAATTAAAGAGGAAACATCTTGCTTATTTGTCTTGAAGCAGGCCTCTATCTGAGACCACTGAGAAGCAGCTTGGCATTTGTGATGCTGAGGGACCTAGCAAGGGCCTATTCCAAGCACTATACAGAGGTGTAACCCCTGGCATGCCAATGATTAATGGGTGAGACCACTCGAGTGGAGGAATAAAGCTTAATACTTTAATCTATCTGCCACAAAAACCCCTACACTGGCCAGCCAGGACCATCTTCCAAAGAAGTTGAGCCCTGCCCAAGGTCATGAAGAAGATTATATAGGGAAAGGATATAGGGAGGTTCCAGCTTTGTGATGATCTTCAAAATGATTGGCTGTTGTCTAGTGGTGCCTTACTACTGCTCTCTTGTCCTTCTCTGATAGGCTACTTGGTATGGTCAGGTAGCTCTGGGCGGTGTCTCTGAAAATAGGCTTGTGAAGACCTTCACCATGTGGTTCTTATAAAATGGCATCTTTCCCTGTTCAAAACCTAAGAAGCCTGCCAGGTGGCCTTTACAAAATGGCATCCCTCCTTGTTCAGAATCCAAGTTCCAGCACTAAGAGAGAACCATATGTTGTGCCAGAGGTTTAAACTGTGGTTGGCCACCTGCAATACAAGAACCTCAACCCTTGTACTAGCAGTCCCAAGAGAGTGAGTGGTTAACACTCAATTCTTCAAGAATAAATACGTGCGTTGTCTCAGATAGAGAAAAGACATTTCCGTAACTAATAGGGATTCTAAGGAGGGAACGCTGAGAGAGGCTGGCATCTGCACAGGTGGCCCAGGAAATGGAAGTTACTGTCGAGCTATGTAGGAACTTTCAACACACATGCAATTTTCAGCAGGAAGGCAGTGTGAAGAGAGAGAGGGAATCCATTGTTTCTCCTGAGCACTAGCTGAGCACTGACAACTCTCATGGAGGACAGACAATCCTGGAAACCTCTACCCCAAGGAGGAAGAAGTGGTTTCCCAATAATGCTAGTAACTTCTCATTCTCTCCACAGGTCACCCACTGGCATAGTCCTTACTTCTATGCTTATTTTCCCACGGCCAGTTCATATCCTTCCATCCTTGCGGACATGCTGTCTGGGGCTATTGGCTGTGTTGGCTTCTCCTGGGTGAGTATAGGGGTTCTAGGTGCCCCCTGAGGGAGAAAAGATCACTTTCTTTACAGGATTTACAGGATGTGAGCAAGGGACAATGTATGAGCAGAAGATTCAGTTGCTTATGAGAGGTGCTTATGAGAAAATGAACATTTGGAATAGAGATTAATAGAAAGTGTTGTTTGGAAAAATGTGAATAACCTAAGTCAGTTCTGCTGCCAATGAAACCAAAAAAAAGTCTTTTATTGGAAGCTTTTGGTTTGAATTATAACTACAGTCCTAAGTCCAGAGTTATCACCACAGTTAGGAAGCTGCATTTCTACCAAGTTTATCAAAGAATTTCTATATAAGCTTCAGTTTAAGAAATGCTGTGGAATGATGTAGCTCTCTTCACCTAGGGATACTGTCCCGGAAGAGGTCTCTGCTCAACAGAAGTTCTGAGTGCTAGAAATGAGGCCTGCTTCAACTTCTGTGACCCCAGCTGCATCTTGTTTGATATTTAAAGTCCTAGAAAGATCCATATTCAGAAGGGTAGACAGGGCTGCCTTGTCTGTCTCTGCTCCTAAGTATAGCTATGGCAAAGATTCCACCCTTCTAAAAGGCAGAGTTTTGGGAAATGCAGCTACCTTACTCACTGGGTCGAAATAACCCCCAAAGGACTTAGTCAAGGGCCAGTCTTCACCAGGTTTTGAATCTGAATGGGTGTTGACTCATGCTAAAGCAGGGCCTGTGGATGTCATGGAGATATCCTTTGTGAATGCAGGGTGCCATAAAGGGACCCATCACAGTTGACAATTATTCTGGCCCCTACTTGATTTGCACCCAAAAAAAAATCTCTGGAGGTTTTTAGAGGTCACAGCTCCAGAATGACCCACTGAGAAGTGGCTCCTCCCAGATGGTGCTAATGTTACTGAGCTGCTTCTTTATCAAGCCCTAAGCATTCCCTGCCCACTGTGAGGGCAGCATGAATAACCCTTGTGGCCTCAGTGACCTTCCTTTATATCTGCAGAGCACATGTCCCCTGCTGAAGACCATTGACTTTGATTAGCTATTAGAGAAAAACTCCTTGAGCGCTGTTCCTATCTTGTCGCTTCAGGGTAACTTGGCATTTATCAAATGGTCTGTTCTTTCTGGGCACAGACTAATTTCTTTTCGGCTTCAAGGAGTGCCTCATTGTCTCTATGGCTGCATCTGCTGGAAATTATGGCTCCTCACAGCAAGTGCAGGGTTCTTTTTCTGGACTGGGATCAGCCAGGTCATGGCAAAAACAATGCCAGTAGGACTGCTGGCCAGGAGAACATCCTTCTCTTTCCTGCTGTAAGTGTGGCAAAGACTGGTGTGCACAGACAGGTGACCTGAACTTCTGAGCACAGCTGTGGTTTTAATCTGGGGTTCAGCTATAGGTAAATCTTTCTTTACCCCTGAAATTCTGAATGACATCACTTATTCTAGTATTTGTTTCTTATGGTTCAGGATAAGAGACAGCTGACATTTTTAGAGACTTCAGTTTTGTTGAGGGCATGAGGTCACCGTAAAGACATACAAACCCTTGCATACACGTGTGAGTTTCTATGTACAGAACCATTTCTAGGAGCGTGGTCCCTTTTTTCTAAGTGCCAGAAGGTAAAGACTCTCACCCGTGCCAAGTTCTACATGTGAGATATATTACTCCTTCCTCACTCAAAGATGAACCTTTTCTTCTTATTTTTTTTCTGGTAAAATGTTTACTTTAAAGAGATTTTCATATAGGCTGAGGCTAATATATTTCAGGAGTACAAACATTTTTCCTTTGGATTACCTTTCAAAAGAAAACAAAGGCATATTTCAGTTGACTAAAAACATCTCCTAAATCTGTCACAACACAATATAAAAAGGTAATGGACAATAATAAAATATTTTAAACGAACAGTAACAAGCCATCTACCTTGAACCTTCTTTCCAACTGAAACCAAAACAGGAGCACAACAATCCTATAGTGTTCCAAATGTGTATTTCTACTGTATGCAATCTAACAAAAATTTGATCAGAATTTACCAGATATACATAACTGATTAAAGTAATAAAGAAAAATGTAGTTTCAGAATTAAGTTCTTGAGGAAAGCGAAAATACATGAAGAATGAAGTCAAATCCAGTTTCTTTGCAATAATTGAACTGTAGTCTAATAAATCATATTTAGGTAATTTTTAAGATTTATATTCTCTCTATAATATATACTTATATATAGACAGATCTGCCAATTAAGATGAACTTCTTTAATTATACTTTTATCTCCAGCTTACTGGAGGCTGACAGTAGCTGGCATATCATTCCTACCTAAACTCTCTCTTTTCCTGTCAGGCTGCCAGCCCAGCCTGTACAGAGCTGGAGACCGTGATGATGGACTGGCTTGGGAAGATGTTGAAGCTGCCTGAGGAATTTTTAGCAGGGAATGTTGGAGAGGGAGGCGGAGTGATCCAGGTAACGTAAGAAGTCCGGCTCAACACAGATTTCTGCTCTCTTGATACAACTGGGATAAAAAGGGATCTGAACTCTGTGCTGCCTCCTCTTTTCCTCTGTAGAGAAAGCAAGCCAGATGAGGAAGCTGCCTTCTTAGGAACAACTCTGGGATGATGTGAATTGGGAGCACAGTGCTGTCTCTCACTCATTTTGTCCAGAAGCTCATTCTGGTCAATCTCCACTCAACCCTCCTTTCCCTAAGTATGGGCTGAATGATTTGCATTTCAGGCATCTTGAAGGAAGTCACGCCATTTTCCAATCTCCTATCAGGACAGAACTCAATAGTATTGGTCAGAGCAAGGTTCTACTTTGTTAAGAAAAGAAAATAGTCAGAGACAGGAAGAAAGGGAGCTTTGAGAAGGGACTCAGATGGGAGAAGCTTTGAGATAGGAGGCCTGCTTTTCTCAGCGACCAAGCAACTGTTGAATTTTTGAGATCCCCAGAGCACTTGAGCTAGATAACCGTCATGGGATTGAAATGTGGCAGATGCTGAACTCCTCAGAGCCCTAATCACAGCTGCTCCGCACAGTGACAATTAAGTCAAATGGCGGATCACTCTTGGAGTTGGACAAACAGGGCTGTGAAAATGGCTTCTTAATTGGGTTCAAAAGCTCTCATGGAAGAAAAGCCCATTTCTCACTCTGTCTGAGGCGACACTTGAAAACACGGGAAATAAAAAGGCATTTCTGGTCACTGTATCAGTTTCCTGATGTTTCTTTTTGCCCCCTCAATGGGCTCACCATGGCAACCTTTGTCTGTTCAGTAAAGCAAAGGTGTTATTTCTGCTCTGAGCACAAGAACACATCACCAGTCTGCCTGGGCACATTTTCCCATCCAAAATAAGTCTACTTCTCTTCATGTTCCAGTCAATCAAACCATGCTCCAAGACACTGAGTTTTAGATACTCAACAATTAATTTCATTAGGTGCATTTTTTTAGGTTACTTTTTGTGCCTGAAGAATGAGAGCTTTTGCTCAAGGCTTAGCAAGAGCTCAAAGAAAAATCTTTAAAAAATTAGTATGGTTGGCATTCTCCCTAGCTTGGGGGGTGCTGGGAGGCTTGGCAGGCCTCCAGCCGTTCCTCTATTTTCCCCTGGACTCTAGGCCTGGCCTGAGTGCCACCTCAGGTGGTCTGCTGTGGGTTCCAGGTGGACTCTATTAGGGGTCCCCAGGCTTCCCCCCCTTCCCTACTCTAGGTGGAGGAGCAAAGGGAGGGGCCGGGCAAATAGCTGGCTTCCGGTGCCTTGATCCTGGAGGCCAGCTTTTCCCAGGTATTGGGGTTAGGGGACACCCCATGCCAGATGGCAATCTCCCTAGCTATCTCCCCTTTATTCCAGGTATTCCCTGGTTGCCGGCCTAGGTGGACTCTATCGTGGTCCTCAGTCTTTCCGCCTTTGTCTTCCTACACTAAGGGGGGGACGCATGGGGTGGAGGGCAGGCCGATGCAGCACTGGTGTATGTCTTGACATTCACTGGTATTTTTTTTCTCATTGGTCTCCATTTTAAAAACTGCGCGGGGTACCATATATATTCAAAATAAAAATGGGAGGATGGACTCTCAGTCTGGGAGGAGACCACTTTGCGTGGGGGTACCATATATATTCAAAATAAAAATGAGAGAATGGACTCTCAGGCTGGGAAGAAGCCAGTACTCTTTTTCTACTTGTTCAATCTCAGCGGCTTCTTGGCCTCTTCCTTTCTTCACTGTGTAACTGTCTTTGCTACCATACTAGGTTTCTGATTAGTTCCCGCATATGGTGACTATTGAGTCCACTGTCTTAAGTTAGATTGTTTATTTTCCCCACTTTTTATCCCGTTGTTATTTGTTAAATAAGAAAATTAGTAGAAGTGTCCCTCCATTTAAAGTTTATAAAGTTTGTAGAAGTGTCCCTCCATTTAGCTTATATATAAGAATCAAGTCAATTAGATTATTGGACTTGTTCTAGCATCCCCATAAGCACCAATCTTGCTGGGAACTGTTCAATAAGAAATTTTGGTGAAAGAGTCCCTCAGTTTAATGCTTATGTTTGAACCAGGTCATGAGGATTGTTGGACTTTTTCTTGTGGCCCCCTTATGTGCTGATAATGCCATGTGGCATTATTCCTTGTTTGCATGGGCACATTAAAATGAAAAATACTATATATACAAATAAGTTCTTATCAATAGAGACGGGAACACACTAATCTTGTGGTGCAGTGGAACCTTACAAACCCTGAACATTGACATGATGACCTGGCACAGGCCTCAGAGGTTTGGGCATTTTCCAGTCACCCCTGAAACAGGGAAGCCATCTATGAAACATCCAAAGTTGTCTATGACATCACCTGGAAGCAATCCTCTACTGGGGAAGACCCTACTGCTGCTCTGACATCGATTTACTCAAAAGAGTCTTCCCTTAACACTGAGAAGATTTAAACAACAACAACAACTTGCGTACTGACCAGGGCTTTCTGCATTGTTCGTTAATTGTGAGATGAAATTAGACACTATTCCGCATCATCCTGACTTCAATGTGGGATGTACAGATTCCAGGACCTTTAATGCAGAGTCCTGAGATCAACAACAGAGAGTGTGAAAGATATAATTGTATGGGCACTGCAGACAATGACTGGGATTGGACAAACTGGTTTGCCTGGAGCCTAGAAATGGTCTTCTGTCAGGAAACTTCAGGAGTAGGGTCTCCTTGTACTTAGGCCAAAGTTTTTACTTTCCATGACCCCCATACTTTGGTGGGCCCATGCAAACGATAATTGCCACACTAACATTGTTTTTACATTGCTCCTTTGACTCCAAACCTTAAAAAAAGTTGATGGTCACTATCACTAACAGGTATAAATAGCACAAACCTGAGAACAATAACCCATGTTAATTTATAAGAATTGTGTCCTTGTGGTGTCTTATAAATAATGAACTGTATGCAGTACTGAATAGTTGCATCATGCTGATATATTTAATTTTGTGTGTATTCTGTAATTATGTCATAATGTTTTCAGAGAACTCACTGTAAAGAACAAGATATACCTTTGATGCACTATACAAAGCATTGAATGTGTTTGAGTTTAGAAGGGTAATACCTTCTTATTAAAAAAAATTAGTATGGCGTTTTTGTATTGTTTTGTGTTCTTAGGATCTATTCCTAGGAGAGGTATATCTGGTTCATATGGGGGCCAAATTTTCAATTTTCATAGCACACCTATGTTCACTGCAGCAATATTTATAATAGCCAGAAATGGGAAACATACCCAGATGCCCAACAACAAATGAGTGGCTAAAGAAACTGTGGTGCATACACACAATGAAATACTATGCAGCTGTCATGAAAATATACATGGATGGAGATGGAAATTATTATGCTGAGTGAAATAAGTCAGAGGGAGAGAGATAGATATAGAATGGTTTCACTCATCTATGGGATTTAAAAAATATAAAAGACATTATTGTAATAATACCCAGACAATAGAGATGAGGGCTGGAAGGACTGGCCACAATATGCAGCTTAGCTCAAAGAGTGGTGAGTGCAGTTAGAGAAATATCTACACTAACAACTAGTATGACAATGGTAGTGAGTGAGAGAAGTAGAATGTCTGTCTCAAAAACAAGCAGGGGTAGGAGAGGAGGGAGATGGGGGGCATTGATGGTGGGAAGGTTGCACTGGTATTTTTTTTATATCTGAAATCCAACTACAAATATGTTTGTAATCATGGTGCTAAAATAATTATTTAAAAAGAAAGACAAATTAAAAAAAAACTCAGAGCATTTATTTAGTTTGAATGTGACTCAGAGAAGAATGGGTATTTTGTGTGAGGAAGGGGGTGGCAGCCTGAGATTAGGATGATGATATAAGCTCCCAGTCCTCAGAGGGAAGGTTGTTTTTGGAGTCATATACACATTACATGAGTATTGTATGAAAAAGAGAAGTCCCATAGTCATGTTACTTCATATTACTTCTCGATAGCCTATCCCCACCGACCCCCAACTCAGAACTCTATGAGATTTATTATCAATTAATATTTTCCATCCCCTTTGTTTATCTATATATCACAGATGAATGAGAATATCCTATGTTTTTCCTTATACCTCTGGCTTATTTCATTCAGACCATCACTCTCCACTGAAATTTTTCCTTGTTCCACTTCTAAAGAAGGTTCGTTATAGCTGACATATAGTAGGTGATCAGAAAAGTTGCATGTTTGTTACCTAAAATTGATGAAATAATATTGAGCGTCTAATGAGAGATAAAATGGTATCCGAGGTATTTCAATGTGGAAGATAAATGGACTCAACAGTTTTGTGATTCATTTTTGAGTTTAAAAAAAAAGTCAACTGTTTTCATATAGTTTAAATACTAGTTTCTTAGTCAGATGTTGAAGCTCACTTTTATTTATTTATTTATTTATTTATTTATTTATTTAGGGAAGTGCCAGTGAAGCCACTCTGGTGGCCCTCCTTGCTGCTCGAACCAAAGTCATTCACCGCCTGCAGGCCACCTCTCCAGGGCTAACAACAGGCGCCATCATGGAGAAGTTAGTGGCCTATTCATCAGATCAAGTGAGTGGGTTGTCTGCATAGCTGGCTGGCCTCAAGGTGACACACTTCAAAATATGAATGTCTCTTTTCATGCCAGATCAAATCAAACCCTATCAGAATTACATTGTGCCATTTCAAATCCAAGCACACATCTTTAGGGGTCATTGAACTGGGGTTCTGTGTAAAGACAAAGCTTTGACTTTGGTTGGCATCCAGTTGTACAAGTGAGAAGAGAGGAGCAATGCTGAGAAATGACTATGAGGGGCTCTGTGGTTGCCCCCTTGCACTTCGAGTGGGATCTCTGGTCACCATGGTAGAGACCCAAGTGAAATCTCCTATCAGAGCCTAGATCCACCATTTTGTGATTTTAAGCAAATCACATAATTCTCTGTCTTTTCTTCATGAACACAACTACTCACCCCTGAAAGTTGCTAGTCAAATAAGCAATAACTGGACATAGATTAAAAGCTATGAAAGTCACTCATATGGTTTAGAGAACTCTGCAAATCACAGCATCTAGAATAAATCATTTGATAAACCCATTGGAGAAAACTTACAAAGACAAAAACCAAACCCCAAACAAAAACCAGAGAATTGCATGTGAAAGAACAGAAGGGAAGAGAATTAAGTAGCCTGACACATAAAGACACTACTATAGTTAGGAGGGCACAAAACATAAATTATAAATAAAGTAAAGCATAAATTAAACCTCTTAAGAATTTGAAGTCCAAAAGGAAAAACTAGTTGATACAGTTCTAATTTTTCAAAAAATGTATTTATAGAGATAAATAGCTATATTTTATATACATAAAATAGAAAAATAAGTGTCCTTGCTCATATCAGTAGTTATTCTTCTCACACGGCCTTCCAGTGAATCTTTCATTTGGCCTACCAAGTCTTTTAGTTCTGTCATTTCTGCTTGTATTTTGCTCAGTCCTGCTCTCATATCTTCCCGTGTTTTACTGGAAATTGTTCCACTGTTCTTTGAGTTTGACATCCTAAGCATTTCCACTGTGAAGTTATTTGCAGAGAGATTTTGTAGGAGTTTACAACTGAGACTGTTTCAAGGTTACAATATTCTTCCACTACCCATGATAGGGTTCTGTTTGCTTTATCATGTTTTCTTTTGTAGTGTGGAGAAACGTATTTTGAATATCACTGTCAGAGTCATTTGCTAGAGAGGTCTCTGGGGGAGTTCATGGAGGTGAAAAATTATCTTGCCTCTGAGTTGTGGGGCAAGGGATGCAAATTTGTTTGTATGTGTAGATCTGGTCCTTGTGGCAGTTGGTAAACATATTACTTCAGCCTCCTTCCTACTATGTTTCTTTGTACTCACAAATGTGTGTGATCATTCTATATATGTCCCACTTTTATGACTAATTTTACTTACTATGATACTCCCCAGGTCCATCTCATGCATCAGTACATTTAATGACTTTATTTTTTTTCTAACAGGTGCATAGTTTTTCATTGTATAGCTATACTATAGTTTCTTTATCCACTCAATTTTTTGAGATTTGTGCACTTGGTTTATTTCCTGATTCTGGCTATTGTGACTAGTGCTTAAATGAACATAAGGAGTGCAGATGTGTTTTCTACATTGTGTTTTGGGTATATACTCGGAGCAGAATTGATTGGTTATATGATGCCTTCATGTTATTACTGACCATTTTGACAAATCTGATTTGAAGCAGAAGTTTGTTACTTTCTCAATATAGCATCTTCCAGGGCTCCAGGGAGCCTAGAATTCACACAAATTCACAAAACTTTAAGCCTGTACTTTTCCATTGCTACTTCTTTTTATAGCTTAATATGATTTATTTGCATTTATACAATATATCTCATTTACCCAATCTTACATCTTGCACTCCAGTTGTTTGAACTACACAGAATTTTCTCCTGAGCATCTGTTTTCTAAAGTTACCATTTTTGAAAGTCCTCTGCAGAACCTGGATAGCTGAATGGAGCAATCCTTGTGATTCTAACACTATTCTTTATTTTTCAGGCACATTCCTCGGTGGAAAGAGCTGGATTAATTGGTGGAGTGAAATTAAAGAGCATCCCTTCAGATAGCAAGTTTGCTATGCGCTCTTCTGCCCTGAAGGAGGTTCTGGAGAAAGATAAGGCAGCTGGCCTGATTCCTTTTTTTGTAAGTGTCTTTGTACCGATCACATGAAACTGTGCAGGGCCAAGTGACAGTGTCTTCTGAAGGTTTGATGTTCAAAATCAAACACACGTACTGTATCTTTTTGCTGTAATTGATCAGATTTCAATGATCACAAGTAACAATGATATGCAATAATGTTTTCCCTGTGGTAGATCTGGGCAAAATAAAACAGGCCTGATGGGATGTCTGAGGCACTAAATTTTTAGTACTTAGTGGGACATTTGAGCTTAGTTTCAGGTCCTGGGCAGTAGTGACCAAATGCTTGAATTTGTGAGTGACCAAGTATAGTAGTTGCCAAATTTATTTAGTCCTGGGAGTTTGGACTTTAATAATAAAGTGTGTGGTCACTTGTATTGAGAGTTACTAAGTGGTAATGATTGTCTCTAAATTGTCAGAGCCTGGTACTACCCTTCATTCCCTTTTATGATGACATGGACTATGGATGACTTACCTTGGGTTGGGGTGAAGTCTTCAGGACAGTTATTGTCTGAGTCTCTCAGCCTGCTTTGGGACCTGGGTGTCTGACAGTAGGCAGGGGATCCTTGGTATTTGGTAAGGTTTTGAAGGGTGAGATGTAAGTCTGTTGCTCTGAAGAGTGCCAGTCAACTGTCAGCTCTCTATCTATTGATGGAATGGGCAGAAAATACCACAGGAAGGGCATCTCCCAGACAGTGTGAGACATTATTCCATTGATGCCTGCTGCCAGCTCAGACCCCTATATCCAACTCGGTCTCTTGACTTGGATTTAGGCATTTGAATATAGGAAAAATGTAGAAAAGGGATTAAATAAAGAATGATCTCTCATTCTTAAAGATATGTGGGCCTTAAAGATAAAAAGTAAGGTAGCAACAAAGGCCCAAAGGTGAAACAATGGGAGAAATTATCCACACAACTGACTTTGTGTGTATATGTGTGAGGAGTGGACTGAAAGGGAGGGGTGCTGGGGTCCTTGGTGAATGGAGGCAGATACATTGGTGATGGTTGTGGTGTTGGAATTATATACATGGAAAAACAATATTAACAATATTGTAAGTTACAGAACCTTAATCACCATAAAAGTTGATAATAAGATAGGATTGTAGAGTTGGGAAGCATAACTTTTCTTTTGACATAAGTCCCCATAACTTAAGTTGTCCTGGGCAGTATTCAATACTTTGAAAGCCTCTTATGACTAAGAAAATTTTTCAAAAACCAGACCCACATACTTCTGTTTCTTTCAAATTTCAACTTAGTGTTCCATGGGAACTCTCTTACCTGTTCAAGAATATTAGACTTCAGTCTCTTACTATCTCTTACCTATCACATCACATGTTGTGTCCTATAGACATGTAGGTATCAAGTGCCTTTCCTTTTATAAGATAAAGTTCAACTGGTTGAATACTTTGACGGTAGAGAGGTGCATTTCCATCACCAGGAAATACAGTTGGTTTGTTTCTTGAATGGGGCACTCAAGGGTCTGAAAACTGAGATAGGCTAGCCTGGACTGGGAAGGAATATCATAACTTTATTTACTACCAGTTATTTACATTGAAACATGAGCCTAGTGGTTATTGTTCTGCATGTACGTAATACCTATGTGCATCATTCTGAAATTCCGACTTTTCTTTATATTTACAAAAGGCATGCAGATGCCTCAAAGTGAAGTAGCTCTACAAATATAAAATAATAATCATATTCTGTAGACCATGATAGCATAATGAAAATAACTGATTACCAGGTTGGGGGTTTTGTGGTGTACTGGCAGGGAAATCTAGGGAGTACAAATGGTTGGCTTGAGCCAGGTAGATTTCTGGGGCTGAAATGAAATTGGTGTCTTTCTCATGATGGCTTGCCTTATCTGTCTGTCTGTTTGTCATGGGTAGGAAGGGAGGGGAAGAAGCTGTGCCTCAGGCAGCAGAAGGTGTGAGGAGCTCTGTGGGATGAGGCACTGCACTCTCCCTCCCTCTCGCTCCTCCCTCTCTCCCCTTGCACAATGTGATTATGTCTCCCGCAGAGCTGCTGAAATCAGGTTAACGTCACTGAGCTGAGCTGGGTGATCAGAATTCAGAGTGAAGCAGGTGCTGTGCTTCAAAGTGGCTTGAGAATTAGGACAAGCTTATTTGCCACTATCTAGAACACTGTGCCTCGCCTGCGTGCCAGTCTGGCACGTCGTCCCTAAAATCCTGGCTCCCTCCTGCCTTCCTCTTAAGCTATAAAGGACTCGGAGTACTGGAAGTGTATCTGTTATGCCAGGGCCCTACAGTTTATTACTGGCCAGACAGATCCTTCCATACCTGAACTTACATCCAAGTAGTTCTTTCTCTGTGTGTGTCCTTGGACCAACTTCTGGGAGTCACACTTAAATCAATTCTGAAGGAGAAATAGTTCCAAGGCCACCCAGAAAGAAAGCTAAGAAAATGATACCTGTTGCTGTCAACTAAGCCACATTCAGAAACAACAAGGGATTTTATTGTTTTTACAGAAATGCCCTATGCTATATAAAATATAACATGGTCATATTTTTTTTTTATTTTACCCAAAGACAATAGAAACGAGGGCCAAGAAGACTTCCATGTTAGGAAGCTTGTCACAAGTAGTGGGGGGAAGGCAGTAAGGGCAGAGAAAGAATCATTATGATGACAATGATAGTTGGAAATCATCACTCTGGACAAGTGGGTGTTGAAAAGATATACCCTTCAGTAACAATATTGCAAACCACAGTGTCTAAAAGAAAACAAGGAAGAGAGAGAGAGAAAGAGAAAGATGAAAAATATCTGCCATAGAGGCAGGGAGGACAGTGGGAAGGACTGGATGCAAATGAGGACATTGGTGGCAAGAAATGTGTACTGTTAAAGGGACGAGTGTTGGACATTGTATGGATGAAACTCAACCATGAACAACTTTATAATTGTATCTCATGGTGATTCAATTAAAAAGTTGATGAAATAAAAAAAAGAAATAAGGCTCAACTATAATAAAAAGAGAAAAAATAAGTGCCTTATGCACAGAACAAAGACAAAAATAATCACTCAAAATCTAAGATTCAAAGTTAATATTAAACAAAAAGCTAGACATTCTGGATATAGTTCCATGGTAGAGCACTTGCCATATGTGTTTGAAGTCATAGGTTCAATCTGTGGTATTGCCCTACGTTCCATGTGTGATCCAGATCAAATGTGATCTCCAGCACCACAGCATAGCGTGCATTATCTCATGTACCATGTCCAGTATACAAAACCCCTAATCATTGCAACAAAAATACAGGTAAAGGAAGGTTGAAATAATATCTACAATAATTAGGATTAGTATTTAATGAAATAATTTTCGATATTATTTGAATTCATGTGAATATATAAAAACGATCTTTAACAAGAGTTTTGAAACACAAATTATTGCATTAAGTTAGAATTTGAAGCAAATAGATAAAAATGAAGGTATTAATATGTTATTTATAAGAGACTCTGAAAGTTAAGAAAGTAAATTGAAAGCAATACTATGAGGGAATCATCTATGATTCTTAAAAACTACATACATTTTGGGGCCAGAGCAGTGGCACAGCAATAAGGCATTTGCCTCGAACGCGGCTGACCCAAGACAGATCGTGGTTTGATCCCCTAGTGTCCCATATGGTTCCTAAGCCAAGAGTAATTTCTGAGTTCAGAGCCAGGAGTAACCCTTGAGTATCACCGATGTGGCCCAGAAACAAAACACCACATACATTTTATTATTAATGACAGAGACAAAAATCATCTTTTTGTCTTTGTGTACAGTACATGGCATTATTACTTATTTTTCTTTCAGCAAATTTAGTCTCAACCTAGAATGCTTTCATCAGAGATCCAGTGCACATTCATAAAATATCATGCTGCCATTTAACCTAGAGGGTTATTAAAATCCTTTTATACCTGCAAATGAAGTTCAGAGACCAGGGGCTAATAATCATAGCAATAGGGTTCTGGGTCTGTGGGCCATTGACAAAAAGCACTGATTAATGGACTCAGTGAGCTCCCTGAACAAGGTTCAAGGCTGGATCCAGGATGGTGGCAGTAATGTGACTAATAAAATGGAAACTTCAACAAAGGTTTTCTTCTCATTTTGCAGGTGGTAGCCACCCTGGGCACAACTTCCTGCTGTTCGTTTGACAACCTTTTAGAAGTGGGCCCCATCTGTAAGTACCTCATTAAAAATTATCTGGAAAAATCTTCTCAGTACATGAGAGATTTGGTAGACTTTCCTCTTTGTTCTTGTCTCCTCCCAAAATATTAACTATTATTAATATATAATTATATATGAAAACAATCTATTATTAGTCTAGCATTATATTTTTATTCTTACATTTATAATAACACAAATATAATTCACTTAAATTCCACAAACTCAGAATTTGCTTTGCAAGCAGCTGACCCAAGATGGACGGTGGTTTGAATCCCAGCATCCCATATGGTCCCACTTGTCTGCCAAGGGGTGATTTCTGAGCAAAGAGCCAGGAGTAACCCCTGAGTGCAGTTGGGTGTGACCCACCCCCCAAACAATAATGTTTCCATTAAGGGAACAGTGATATAAAATTGCAGAACTCAATTGGCTGAGAGATAATTCTTTTTTTTTTTTTTTTTGGTGGGAGGCTTGGGTTAAACTCCAATGTGCTCAGGGATTACTCCTGGCTCTGAGTACAGGAATTACACTTGGTGGGCTCGGGGGATCATATGGGATGCTGGGGGTTGAACCAGGGTCAATCTTGTACTAACTCTTGCGAGAAAATTCTTGTCACAAGTTCATTCCTGAAGTCACTCGAATGCAGAACATGAGAACCATCTACCTTAGAAGTAAAAACTAAGTTTTGGTTTTTTTTCAATTTAGCCCTTTTAAATCACTATGTATAGTAAGATAACTTACTTGAAGATATGAAACAAATCAAAATACCCTCCAAGATAGGGCTTAAGGCTCGGGGTGTAACTGCAGTAGAGTATTTTCTGTCTTGCATGCATCCGTAGCACCTCAAAAATGGGGATGCTTCTTCAAAGAATAGTACTATTTTTCTGAGAGACTCTCTCTCATCTCTCATTTGTGTGGAACTCAAGTTTTTACCAGAGGACAGAATTTAGAGACAAACTTAGAAAGTGGAAAGTCATAGATAGGTTCCAAGCTCTTCAGCAAAAGCCCTGATTGATCAGAAGGCCTTTGAGGAGCACGACGACCAGACCTCTTTCTAAGGACAAGACGATAGGTTCAATAACTCCCCTTTCATTCTCCTCTAGGGATAAATTGCCACACACTTAGCTCTTTGGAGTAGTTGCCTCTGGGGGCAGAGGGCCTTGCATTTGGGGCTACATGGGCCAGTGTAGCCCATTCTATGAACTTGGGTGTCACAGGAAAGCTTGGCTGCATCACTAGAGTGAATCTGAATTGTACTACATGTAATGACCACTGTTTAGCCTTGATTTACTCTCCCATCCCCTTTCTGGAGCACTTTTTCCACTTCCAGAGGGTTGAGCATGACTGGGCTTACGAAGAAGCTATGTTGGAGCTCAAACCCAATGATTAAAGCTGTGCGCTCCCATTTTAAACTTCTTCTACCTAGAGACTGGTAATGACACCAGCACTTTGACTAAGGTGTTATTTCTGTGGCATAATTTCTTAGGTATCTGAGAGCAAAAAATTTTAACTAGGTCCATGTGACCCTGTTTACCACCCCCCCAGGACATTTCAGGGGAACCAAAGACATGGCATGTGACTAGAGTGCCAATTAATAGGATAGAAGACCACAGAAAGGCAACATGGTCAAGACCCACGGTGAGAGAAGGTTGCAAGGAGGGTTAGTATTGTCAGAAAAAATGCAAGACAAAAAAGTGTGTCATGCAATTTGCAGCAACATGCATGGAACTAGAGAATATCATGCTGAATGAAGTCAGTCAAAAAGAAAGGGATAAATGCAGCATGATTTCACTCATATGTGAGACCAAAAGATTCATAGCAAGGTAGCAACAGAGGTTCAAAGGCAAATCATTGAAGAACAGATGCCCACAATTAAATTGGGTAGAAGAGTTGAATGGGAGAGGCTATATAGTCTTGGGGAAGGAAAATAAACACATTGGTAGCAAGTGTGGTGTTGGAATTATTCACACGGGAAGCCAACTAAGAGTATTGTCAATCTCAAAGTTCAATTAATCAAAAATTAACAATAAAAGACTGTATCACTGTATGGGATGAGGAAAACAGCTATTGTGGCAAGTAACTGTGGGTGTAAGCTTGCCCATTCACACAGGAATTTACTTCGCCATCTCTGCCCTCTATGGAGTATCTATAAAAACAACTGGCTAAAGGTGGTTGTGCCTGACAGGAAGAAGGGGCCAGCTAGCCAAATCAGGACTAGGGCCACCGTGTTAGTCTGGTTAGATTCATCTCTCTCAGCAGGGCCAGTAGCTTGGCATTGCCTCAGACTCAGATGACAAGACTGGGAACTGGCTGTTCCAGACAGTAGACAGTTGACTTAATCCCCAGACTACTGGATTTAGAGACCGAAGTCTGCTGTAGGTCAAAAGCCACACGTCCTGGTCCCAAGAGCCAGGAGTGGCCTCTTGCTAGAACAGGGACGTGATAGTCAGAGGGTGGCATCTGGAATTGATGAGCACAAGATTGATGGTTTCCTGATGCTCTGCAGCTCTCTCTATCCCAAGGTCTAGGGGCTGCAGGCAGAGCTAGATTTATGTTGTTTGTTGACAAACATTCAACTTATTCAGGCTTGGCTGAGAAAACCTGTGCAACCGAATGCAAAACCTTCCCAATGTTTACTGCCAATGCATATATCAATATGTGTTATATTAATAATATATAACAATACCAATAAGCTGTATATGTTTACTTGAGCTTTATTTTGACAGTCTTATATGTATTAGATATAAATAACCATGGTTAGTTAGGAAAATACCATTTTTGGAAAATACCATAATTTGCCACTATTTGAGAAGGTATATCAGAAGCTATTTTTCCCAACTGTTGCTTTAGGAAAAAATGCTTTATACTTTTTCCTTTTAAAGTGATCACCAAGACTGTGGTTTCAATGGGTCCTCTTGAATTGAGCGAAGGGAATTTCCTGATAGGTTTTAGTGAAAAGAAGATGAGACCCAGAAACCATATAGTTGGAAGAAGACAGAGGTGAGGTGTGGATGTGTGAGCAAATAATGGGAATTTAGAATAGAAGGGGGATAGATGAGATGAATGGGCAGCCTATGCTTTGTCCAATAGTAAAAGGTGTGAGTACATCTGGGGTGGGAGGACCTAACCGCTACTGGTCTTACCACCATGTTGGAAATGGCTCCTGGTAGAGCAGCTGCCTTTTGCTCCAATGTGTCCAAAAGCTCCCAGTTAATGTGTTCTAGCCTCAGTATTGGGTAGACACAGAGCATGCATATCCTGTGTTCAGGCTACAGATCTGGAGATCTTTCTACACCTGGCAACTTCATCAGTATTCTAAGGTATCAGAAGGCAGGTTATTGTGGATCACTATAAAATATAGATGTGGGCTGGTACAAATATCTCTTTATCTCTCATGGGAAGAGGAGAACATACTCTGTATGTTCTTATACATATACTCTGTATGTATAACTGTCTATATACTTTTCTGGGAGTTTGAGTCTGGCCTTGTAGTTTTATAGCTGCCCAAACTCTTCTCTGATTTCTGATACCAATTCCTAGTGTGGGGTTCACAAATTTGTACTTCTCTTAGTATAAAAAAGGGACTCCAAGAAATTAGTGAAAGTGAGATTTTTAGCGAGATAGAGGAATGAGAAACAGAGTCCATTAGGCATGGAAACTTCCACATCTTGACTCTTTCTTTTTTTGTTTGTTTGTTTGGTTTTGGTTTTTTGGGGTCACACCTGCTGACGCTTAGGGTTGACTTTTGGCTCTGTGCTCAGAAATCTCTCCTGGCTCAGGGGACCATATTGGATGCCAAGAATTGAACCCAGGTCAGTCCCGGTCATCCACATGCAAGACAAATGTCCTACCTCTTTGCTACCACTCCAGCCCCACACATCTTAACTCTTGACCACTCAACTCTTCACCTAGAAGGAAGGACCCTGAGGCCCTGTTCTCTCCATGCTTACAGACTTGTGACTGTTCATGGCTGGGGCAGGAGGTCACATCGATTTCTCTCTAATTCTGTGCTCATCATGCTTGGCATATCATGAACATTTCCCAATTTACCCTCAAGTTACAAGTGCTATTTTTGTCTCTTAGCCTATGAAGGGAAGGAAATAAGAGGAGCTAAATGAGGTCATGTGGCTCCTTAGAGTGGGAGGCAGGAGTTGAACCAGATACATCCAAACTAAAGGAATATTTTTTGCTAATTTACTAACATTATAAATCAAGCTGACCAACTTTTATTACCTCCCTCCATTCTTTTGCCCAACATCTACCTTCAGCCCCTCAGGTAACCTCAATTATGTCATGAATGTCCACAGGTATATTTTTATTTGTTTTGTCTGTATGTCAACTTTATATCCTTGGACTGAGATAATCAATTGCATAAAATTTCCTTCTGATTTATTTTTCATTACAATATTCCCTTTGAGTCCTTTTCATTTTCCTACAAATTAAAACTATTTTTTCTAGGCCACACCCAGTGGTACTCAGGGGGTTAATCCTAGCTATATATTTGGGGATCACTTTTGTTTATGCTGAGGATAGAGCCTAGGCCTCCTACATGTAAAGCACTCAGTCCATTGAGTTATCTCTGGTCCACAAATGGCAAAATTACATATTTTTATAGCTGAACAATAGTCCACTGATATGTATATAATATCTTACAAAACTTTTGTTGTCACTTTGGCAACAGTAAATTGTCACAATAATATAAGCTGATTAGGGGCCAGAGCAGTAGCACAGCAGGAAGGGCATTTGCCTTGCAAGTGATCAACCTGGGTTCAATTCCTGACATCCCATATGGCCTCCTGAGCTTGCCAAGAGAAATTTCTGACCACAGAGCCAGGAGTAACCCCTGAGTGCTGCCAGGTATGCCCCCCCCCAAAAAAATTCATCTTTTAAGTTTTGATTTCAAAATTATTGCAATAGCAACCAAAGTGTCCTTGGTCCTTCACCACTGTCTTTTATCGTGATTTTGGTATATGTGGCTGCCTTACCGCATCTCCAACAAAGTGCTCAAGACCATCTCCTAATGTCCTTGTGCCACAATCTATCTCATTATTCCCTACTCTGCAGCCCCCCAGCCAAGAATCTTCTTTTCTCTCATCCAATGCCCAGGGTTTATCATCAATTGATATTCTCAGTATACTGCTTTTTTTTCCCCTTCTACATGCTACAGATGAGTGAGATTATCAATATTTGCTCTTCTAGTTTTTTTCTGCTCAACATGATGCCCTCGAGTTCCTTCCAAGTTGCAACAAAGCATATTAGTTCCTTTTTGTTTGGGGCTGCACAGTATTTTATTGTATGTCTTACCACAACTTCTTTATCTGTTCCTTTGTCATTGGGTACCTAGATTATTTCTATTTCCTGGCTATTGTACTTAGTGCTGCAATAAATATAGGTGTTCCCTGACCTTTTTAAATTAATAGTTCTGTATTTTGTGGGTTGATACTAGGAAGGAACTTTTGGGCCAAATGGAAATAGTATTCCTGCTTTTTGACGGGGATTCTCCCAGGAAGTGTTCAGGAAGTCTGGAAGTCCCATTGTTGAGTCTTGGCCAACCGGGCTGGTAGTTTGATGCAAGGGCCTAATGATTTGATGTTGCTTGAGCCTGTGGTGTTCTATTGCTCCCTCTGTGGTCACACCCAATAGTTATCAGAGTCCTCCAAGACTATTTAGATGTGCTCTGAGGACCATATGTTGCCTCCATGATAGATTAGCACTTTACCCTTTGTACCATCTCTTTGGCCCATATTCTTTCCTTTTAACAATTTTTTAAATAACCAAGGCTTCTGGTACCCAAAAGTGGCAAAGATTTCTCTCTCAATCACTCTCAATCAGAGAGTGGCCAGGTAGTCTATTCCCTTTTGATTCAACCTTGGGAGGTTATGGAGTCTAATAATTTATTTATTTCTTCTATGCTATCCAGTTTAATAAAAAAATTTAAAGTAATCCCTAATGATTCTTTGAATTTATGTGGTATCTATGGCACATATTCTGTTTCACTTCTGGGTCAGTTTACACGTTTTATCTCTATTTTTGTGAGCACTTATAATGGCTAGTCAATCTTCTATTCTTTCAGAGGACCAGCTCTTGGTTATGTTTATTTTTGAACATTACTTAAAATTTCCATTTTATATAATTCCTGTCGACAAGACAGGCAGGGGCAGTGGGGAGGTAGGGAATGGAGGGACAATGATGGTGAGAAAGTTGCACTGATGAAGGGGGTGAGCATTTTATAGCTGAAGCCCAATTATGAACATGTTTGTAATCATGGTGCTTAAAAGGATATTATTAATAAAAATTAAAATAAAATTTTCATTTTAATTATTTCTTCTTTAAGATTTTTATGCCATTTTTTCTTTTTTCTTTGGGTTCTTTTTGTTTGTCATTAAATTAAATTAAGTTAAATTCTTTTTCATTAAATTCTTTTTGCTTGTCATTAGCTGCTTGCACTAAACAACTACACAGGTATGTTATTTTGTGGGTCTTTTCTGGCTTTCTAATGAATTCTTGCATCTCTCTGAAGTTTTCTCTTAGCACTTGTTTTTCTGTGTCCCATATATTCTTGTCATTCTTACCTTCTTTCTTGTTTGTTTCCAGGATTCTTTTGATCATTTCTGATTATTCAATAGAAAGTTGTTTTGTTTCTAAGTGTTTGAGTTTCCCAGCCATATATGTTTATTGTTAATTTCCATTTTCAAAGCATGCAGCATGAAGAACTGATATCTGATACAATTTCTATCTTCTTGATTTTATATTTTTGTCCTGTTATGCGGTGTATTTTGGAGAAGGTACCATGTACACTGGGAGAAATTTGTACTCAACTTTCGGTGGGTGAAGGTCTCATGAAGGTCTGCTATGCTCATATCTTTTAATTCTTTCTTTATGACCTTTGTTTACTTAAGGTTTTTGGCTACATCGTCTACCCAGCAGTGAACAAAGAATGTTAAAGTTTACTACTATGTTATTGTCACTGTCTTTCTTCCTATGAATTAGCAGTTGTTTTGTATATATTGATGGACATCTTATGAAGCTTATGTTCTTAAGAGTGTGAGTTCTTGATGTATCAATCCCTTGATTATTAAGTAATGGACATCCTGTCCTTTAGTCCATTTAAAATTTGAAGTATACATCATCTGAAGTATTTCTATCCTGGCCTGTAAGATTATTTTCCAAATTCTTTTGTCTTGGAACTCCTGCTTACACTAACTATTCATGTGTGTCTTTTGTTGGCAATAAAATGATGAGTTCATTTTTTTCTGATCAATTTGCCATTCTGTGTCTTTTGAGTGGTCAGTTTGGTCAATTTACTTTGACTAAGTTTAATTAATTAAAGGAATTTATTGCATTATTTTCTAAGAGACATGTGTGGTTGTGAAGTTCATCATGACTTTTAGAGAAACTTCTTTAATGTTTCCTTCAAAACTAAATTTAAGGTGTGAAGTTTCTAAACTGTTACTTGTCCAAGAAATTTTGTAACATCATTTCATATTAGAATGAGAATCTAGCTGAATAAAAATTTTTTGGTGAGACATTCAGCTATTTTACTGTATCCCTTTTTCTGGGCCATAGAATCTAATTTGTTAAATTTGCTTTTAAAATTTATGGGATTTCCTTTTTTTGTTTTGTTTTGTTATTAGTTTTTCTTGTGTGTTTGTATTTTTTGTTTTGTTTTGGGCCCACATCTGTTGATACCCCTGGTTCTGCACTCAGGAATCATTCTTGGGGGGGTTTGGGGAATCATATATGGTGCCAGAGATTGAACCCAGTTTGGTAGGCAACCCAGGTTGGAACCCCATGGAAGGCAAGCACACAACCCACTGTATCCTCTCGCTCTGTGAGTTAATTTGTAGTATTTTGTCACTTCCTTTGACTTTTGTTATTATGGTTACAACATGCTTTTAATATTTTCTATGTGAATCCCTTTTGACCAAGACCCTTCAGGTCCCTTGAATCTACTGAGTTCTGAACTCTGAACTCCTGAACTCTGAAAAAACCTTATCTCTGATTTCTTGGACTACTGGTTATTCATCAAATTCTTTTTCCTATCCTTAGGGATTTCCCATGATTCTTATATTATTCATCTTGAACTCATCCCCTAATCCTATAGTGTGCTGCTTATTTATTTTCATAGTTAATTTCTTTTGTTGGTTTCTAGTAGTTTCTGTCATCCCATCATGAATTCACTAATTTTTCCCTTAGCTACTAATTTGATGTTGAGACCTTCTAGTGAATTTTTTATTTAATGATATTTGGTTCTGATAGTAGTTTTCTCATTACTGTTCTTTGATTTATTTTACTTGTGCCATTGTTTCTTTGATCTCATTAAATGTCACATAATTGTGTTCCTAAAGTCTTTATATTAATAGATTTATGCTGTTAGAAACTTCTCAGCTATTATCTTTACACTTTGGGCTTGGTGGACTTTTTACCAGCTTCCCCATTATGTCTGCTGATATCTTTCTTTAAAAATATATTTTATTTTATTTAAACACCTTGATTACATACATGATTGTGTTTGGGTTTCAGTCATGTAAAGAATACCACCCGTCAACAGTGCAACATTCCCATCACCAATGTCCCAAATCTTCCTCCTCCCCATCCAACCCTCGCCTGTACTCTAGACAGGCTTTCCATTTCCCTCATACATTCTCATTATTAGGACAGTTCAGAATGTAGTTATTTCTCTAACTAAACACATCACTCTTTGTGGTGAGCTTCATGAGGTGAGCTGTAACTTCCAGCCCTTCTCTCATTTGTGTCTGAAAATTATTATTGCAAGAATGTCTTTCATTTTTCTTAAAACCCATAGATGAGTGAGACCATTCTGCATTTTTCTCTCTCTCTCTGACTTATTTCACTCAGCATAATAGATTCCATGTACATCCATGTATAGGAAAATTTTATGATTGCATCTCTCCTGACAGCTGCATAACATTCCATTGTGTATATGTACCATAGTTTCCTTAGCCAATTGTCTGTTGAAGGGCATCTTGATTGTTTCCAGAGTCTTGATATGGTAAATAGTGCTGCGATGAATATAGATGTAAGGAAGGGGGTTTTGTATTGTATTTTTGTGTTCCTAAGGTATATTCCCAGGAGCGGTATAGCTGGATTGTATGGGAGCTCGATTTCCAGTTTTTGGAGGAATCTCCATATCATTTTTCATAAAGGTTGAACTAGGCCGCATTCCCACCAGCAGAAGATAAGAGTTCCTTTCTCTCCACATTCCCGCCAACACTGTTTATTCTCATTCTTTGTGATGTGTGCCAATCTCTGTGGTGTGAGGTGGTACCTCATAGTTGTTTTGATTTACATCTCCCTGATAATTAGTGATGTGGAGCATTTTTTCATGTGTCTTTTGGCCATTTGTATTTCTTCTTTGTCAAAGTGTCTGTCCATTTCTTATCCCCATTTTTGATGGGATTAGATATTTTTTTCTTGTAAAGTTCTGTCAGTGCCTTGTATATTTTGGAGATTAGCCCCTTAACTGATGGGTATTGGGTGAATAGTTTCTCCCACTCAGTGGGTGGCTCTTGTATTGTGGGCGCTATTTCCTTTGAGGTGCACAAACTTCTTAGCTTAATATATTCCCATCTATTAATCTCTGCTTTCACTTGCTTGGAGAGTGCAGTTTCCTCCATGAATATGTCTGTAGTCTCAAAGTCCTGGAGTGTTTTGCCTACGTATTGTTCTATATATCTTATGATTTTGGGTCTGATATCGAGTTCTTTCATCCATTTGAATTTTACCTTCGTACATGATGTTAACTGGGGGTCTAAATTCAATTTTTTGCAAGTGGCTAGCCAGTTGTGCCAACACCACTTGTTGAAGAGGCTTTCTTTGCTCCGTTTAGGATTTCTTGCTCCTTTATCAAAAATTAGGTGATTGTATGTCTGGGGAAAATTCTCTGAGTATTCAAGCCTATTCCACTGATCTGAGGGCCTGTCTTTATTCCAATGCCATACTGTTTTGATAAGTACTGCTTTGTAGTAAAGTTTAAAGTTGGGGAAAGTAATTCCTCCCATATTCATTTTCCCAATGACTCCTTTAGCTATTCTAGGGTGTTTATTGTTCCAAATGAATTTCAAAAGTGCCTGATCCACTTCTTTGAAGATATCATGGGTATCTTTAGAGGGATCTTATTAAATCTGTACAATGCCTTGGGGAGTATTGCCATTTTGATGATGTTAATCCTGCCAATCCATGAGCAGGGTATGTGCTTCCATTTCTGCGTGTCCTCTCTTATTTCTTGGAGCAGAGTTTTATAGTTTTCTTTGTATAGGTCCTTCACATTATTAGTCAAGTTGATTCCAAGATATTTGAGTTTGTGTGGCACTATTGTGAATGGGGTTGTTTTCTTAATGTCCATTTCTTCCTTATTACTATTGGTGTATAGAAAGGCCATTGATTTTTGTGTGTTAATTTTGTAGCCTGCCACCTTGCTACATGAGTCTATTATTTCTAGAAGCTTTTTAGTAGAGTCGTTAGGGTTTTCTAATTAGAGTATCATGTCATCTTCAAACAGCAAGAGCTTGACTTCTTCCTTTCCTATCTGGATTCCCTTGATATCTTTTTCTTGCCTAATTGCTATAGCGAGTACTTCCAGTGCTATGTTGAATAGGAGTGGTGAGAGAGAGGACAGCCTTGTCTTGTGCCAGAATTTAGAGGGAAGGCTTTTAGTTTTTCTCCATTGAGGATAATATTTTCCACTGGCTTGTGGTAGATGGCCTTAACTAAATTGAGGAAGGTTCCTTCCATTTCCATCTTGCTGAGGAGTTTGATCAAGAATGGGTGTTGGACCTTATCAAATGCTTTCTCTGCATCTATTGATATGATCAGGTGGCTTTTATTTTTCTTGTTATTGATGTTGTGCATTATGTTGATAGATTTACGGATGTTAAACCATCCTTGCATTCCTGGGATGAAACCTACTTGATCGTAGTGGATGATCTTCTTAATGAGGCATTGAATCCTATTTGCCAGGATTTTGTTGAGGATCTTTGCATCTGCATTCATCAGGGATATTGGTCTGTAATTTCCTTTTTTCATAGCATCTCTGTCTGGTTTAGGTATCAAGGTGATGTTGGCTTCATAAAAGCTATTTGGAAGTGTTTCAATTTTTTCGATTTCATGAAAGAGTCTTGCCAGGATTGGTAGTAGTTTCTTTTGGAAAGTTTGAAAGAATTCATTAGTGAGTCCATCTGGGGCTGGGCTTTTGTTTTTGGGTAGACTTTTGATTACTGTTTTAATTTCATCAATAGTGATGGGGGTGTTTAGATATGCTATATCTTCTTCATTCAACCGTGGAAGATTATAAGAGTCCAAGAATTTATTCATTTCTTCTATGTTCTCATTGTTAGTGGCATAGAGTTTCTCAAAGTAGTTTCTGATTACCCTTTGAATCTCTGCCATATCACTAGTGATCTCTCCTTTTTCATTCCTAATATGAGTTATCAAGTTTCTCTCTCTCTCTTTCTTTGTTAGTTTTGCTAATAGTCTATCAATCTTGTTTAGTTTCTCAAAGAACCAACTTCAGCTTTCGTTGATCTTTAGAATTGTTTTTTGGGTTTCTACTTTGTTGATTTCTGCTCTCAGCTTTGTTATTTCCTTCTGTCTCCCTATTTTTGCTCCTTTTGTTGAGCACTTTCTAGTTCTATGAGCTGTGTCATTAAGCTACTCAGGTAAGCCCCTTCTTCCTTCCTGATGTGTGCTTGCAAAGCTATAAATTTTCCTCTCAGCACTGCTTTTGCTGTGTCCCATAAGTTCTGATAGTTTGTGTCTTTATTATCATTTGTTTCCAGGAAAGTTTTGATTTCCTCTTTGATTTCATCTTGGCCCCACTTGTTATTAAGTATGAGGCTGTTTTACTTCCAGGTGTTAAAGTATTTCTTCTGTGTTCCTTTAGAATTCACATATAATTTCAGAGCCTTGTGTTCAGCGAAGGTAGCCTTCAAGATTTCTATCCTCTTGATATTATGGAGGTATGTTTTATGTGCCAGCGTGTGGTCAGTCTATCCTAGAGAATATCCTAGAGAATGTCCCATGTACATTGGCGAAGAATGTGTATCCAGGTTTCTGGGGATGAAGTGTCCTATATATATATATCCACCATTTCTCTCCTCAGGTCTAGTATATTCTTGTTGGGTTTTTGTCTGGTTGACCTATCAGTGTTGCCAAAGCCATGTTGAGGTCCCCCACAATTATTGTGTTGTTATTGATATTATTTTTCAGATTTGTCAACAATTGTATTAAATAATTTGCTGGACCCTCATTTGGTGCATATATGTCTAGGAGAGTTATTTCTTCCTTCTCTACATACCCCTTAATTAATATAAAATGTCCATCTTTGTCCCTTACAACCTTCCTGAGTATAAAGTTTGCATTATCTGATATTAGTATGGCCACTCCAGCTTTTTTATGGGTGTTCTTTGCTTGGATAATTTTTCTGCAGTCTTTTATTTTGAGTCTATGTTTGTTCTGACTACTCAGGTTTGTTTCTTGTAGGCAGCAGAAGGTTGGATTGAATTTTTTGATCCATTTAGCCACTCTGTGTCTCTTAACTGGTGCATTTAGTCCATTGACATTGAGAGGAAGAATTGTCCTGGGATTTAATGCCATCTTTTTATTGAAATTTGGTGTGTCTTTTGGTCAGTCTTGTCTTAAATTAGGTCATTCAGTTTTTCTCTTAAGACTGGTTTTGAGTCTGTAAAGTTTCTGAGCTTTCTTTTGTCTGTGAAACCATGTATTCTTCTGTCAAACTGAAAAATGAGTTTTGCTGGGTACAGTATTCTAGGTGAAGCATTCATTTCATTGAGTTTTTTCACTATGTGCCACCACTACTTTCTGGCCTTGTGTGTTTCTGGTGACAGATCTGCTGGAAATATTAAGTATGCTCCCTTGAATGTAATGTCCCTTTTTGACCTTGCTGTTTTCAGAATTCTATATCTGTGGGATTCATCATTGTGACTTGGATGTGTCTTGGGGTATTTTTTCTGGGGTCTCTTTTGGTTGGTACTCTTCAGGCATGCAGGATTTGATCGCATATATTCTTTAGCTCTGGAAGTTTCTCTTTAATGATGTTCTTGATGTTTATTTCTTCCTGGAAATTTTCTTCCTGGGTTTCTGGGACTCCAATGATTCTTAAGTTGTTTCTGTTGAGCTAATCATAAACTTCTATTTACATCTGTTCCCATTCTTTGACTAATTTTTTCATTGTCTGTTCATTTGCTTTAAGTTTTTTTTCCAATCTCTCCTGCTGTATGGAGTTGTTTTTTTATCTCATCTTCCACAGCACCAATTCTATTCTCACCTTCTGTTACCCTGGTGTAGAGCTTATCCATTTTGTCTTTCAATTCGTTTACTGAGTTTTTCAGGCCTGTTATTTGACCTGTTATTTCAGTTTGGAGTTTTGTGATTTCTGTCTTCATATTTTCTTGGTTCTTATTAGTGTTCTGTTCAACTCGATCCATGGTTTCTTTGAGTTCTTTGAGCATCTTCCATATTGCTTGTCTAAACTCCTTATCTGAGAGATTGATTAGTTGGTTGGTCGTTTTCTGGTCATCAGAATTGTCATCTTCATTCTCTATGTCTGATGCTGGCCTGCTTTGTTTCCCCATTGTCACACTTGTATTGTGGGTTTTTCTACGTGTTGTGGTGGTATTCATTGGCTAAATTATATACACAGACACGCTCCTCTGGCTCCGCCCTTTATTGGTGGGTTGACTTGCCTCCAAGTGAGGGGAGTCCTCTGTGGATGAAGCCTCACACAGGATCAAATCTTTTTTTTTTTTTTTTTGGTTTTTGGGCCACACCCTGTGATGCTCAGGGGTTACTCCTGGCTATGCGCTCAGAAGTTGCTCCTGGCTTCTTGGGGAACCATATGGGATGCCGGGGGATCGAACCGCGGTCCGTCCTAGGCTAGCGCAGGCAAGGCAGGCACCTTACCTCCAGCGCCACTGCCCGGCCCCCCCCCCCTTTTTTTTTTTTTTTTGGTTTTTGGGCCACACCCGGTGACGCTCAGGGGTTACTCCTGGCTATGCGCTCAGAAGTCGCTCCTGGCTTGGGGGACCATATGGGACGCGGGGAATCGAACCGCGGTCCGTCTGAGGCTAGCGCAGGCAAGGCAGGCACCTTACCTTTAGCGCCACCGCCCGGCCCAGGATCAAATCCTAGGCCCAAGCATGCAGCAGAGAAGACAGTATGGGGAGAAATGCTGGGCTTCAGTAGTCCAGCAGAGTTCTTAGTGTGATTTTTTCTTCTTGTTGCAATGGAGTTCTTTCCTTAGAAAGAGCACACAGCTGCGTAGCAAAGCAGAGTGGCCGTGCTCTGCTGGAGCCTCTTTTCAGCCCACTCCCAAGAGGTTCAGGCGACAGGATAGGAGACAGACACACACAGGCAGCACTCACAATATTTTCTCAGCCTGACACACAAACAGGGGACCTGACTTCTGCAAATTACTGCTTATAGCCAGTTTTCACGTTATAAAGCAGTTCCTTGGTATTCCTGCCCTTGAATGAGCCTCTGGGAGAGCGACTTTTCTGGAGCCTCTTTTCGGCCCACTCCCAAGAGGTTCAGGCGACAGGACAGGAGACAGACACACACAGGCAGCACTCACAATTTCTCATGGTCGGGCCCCCATGTCTGCTGATATCTAAGATGAATTTTCATAGTTCACTCTCATAAGAGTGCTCTTAAGGGTCAGTCCATACAGAAATTGAGACATACCCTAGGATTGTGGACTTTGGCGCATATATTGATATCTTTAATATAAAATTGAAGAAATAGAAGTCTCCATGAGGTTCAACATTCAATTAGTTGGGGGGAGGTTGTTAAGGTCTTCTATTGGTCCCTTTGAGCTTCTGTTAACTGGGGCTTCAGAATGAGATCTTAGATTCCCTCTTGGACTCCAGACTGGTTTTATGAGGAACTTGTTTCGTTGAAGCACTTACCCAATAAAGACAGGGCTGGATGGACCCACATGTTGCTTACTTGAATATAAGTCATTCTCACAACCATGAAGAAGCATTTCATTGCACTTTTTCATTTGCACTTTTTTACTAATGAGTGATGCTGTGCATCTCTTTATATGCAAATCATCTGTATGCCCTCTTTGAAAAAGTCTATTAAAATTCCCTAAACATCTTTTGCTTGGCTTGTGGAGTTTTATGAGTTTGTTATACACTTGGCAGTGTGGACTCTAATTGTACATGTAATATTCAATATCTTCTGTGGAAGTATTTGGAAATAATAAACCATTTCACTCCCCCCCAACACATGGTCCTTTCCCTTCTAATATGGTTGAAAGGAAACATAATATTCACAAAAGGAATTGATGATGACTCAGAGAATGTAAAATAATGAACTTAGATTTCTTGGGGATGGAAACAGGCAAATAGAACATGGTGGCTTCTCTACTGAACCCCCTCCCTGGTGCTTCTGGGAAAGACCAGGATGGGCTAGCCAAGATAAGTGGTAGGAAACTCAGAAGGAGTATAATAAGGGGATAGGACAAAGATAGATGGGATAACTGAATTAGAATCATGGAGTGATAACCCGGTGGGTAGAATTTACTGGTTACTTGGATTCATGCCAAGCAAGTACTACAGCTTTAAAAGTCAAAGAGTATAATTGTTTTATTTCACCCAACTTTCCACAAATTCATCGAATTCATGGAATTTCCACAAAATCCACAAATTCTTAGTACTTCATGGAACTTCAGCCTTCAATCTCTGTCCTCAACTTCGTGATCTTTGAAGGAAAGAGCCACGTAGGCATTCAGAAATTGGACCAATAAACACCATTGATGTGACAGAATGCTGGGATGGGATAAGCTTAGCTATCAGATCCAAATAATGGGGTCAGCTATTTGAGATCTCACCAAGTCACCTTTGAACTCTAGGTAACCAGGAGAATATATGGCTACACATCGATGCTGCTTACGCAGGCAGTTCCTTCATCTGTCCTGAGTTTCGGCCTCTTCTGAATGGAGTGGAGGTGGGTACAATTGTTGGTCTTCAAAGCAATTTTTGTTACTTAGTTTGGATTCACTATATTAGAATTTATGTTACCATTGACTTCTCAGAATGATGACCATTCAATTCATTTATTCAAGTCAACTCTATGTTGTGGTTTGTTTTCAAAACAATCTCAATGAGCATTGAATATCATACTTTCTTAAGACCTATTGGAAGATTTCTGATCATATAGCCTACATTCTTTTTTTTTTTTGGTTTTTCGGGCCACACCCATCTGATGCTCAGGGGTTACTCCTGGCTAAGGGCTCAGAAATTGCCCCTGGCTTGGGGGGACCATATGGGATGCCGGGGGATCGAACCGCGGTTGCGATCTTTCCTTGGCTAGCGCTTGCAAGGCAGATACCTTACCTCAAGTGCCACCTTGCCGGCCCCATATAGCCTACATTCTTAATGCTCAAAGCTATTTTCCAATCTGCTCAAATTCTGGGACTAGCTAGCATGATAAAATAGATCTGAGTCTACGAAACTGTGGAACTATATTTAAGAGCAAGATTAAATCTCCATACCTTTTAAATTAAAGGGTAATTTGAAGGGCAATTCTGGCTTGCAATTCTATATAATTGGACTGTCTGATAGTCATGTTCTGACTGTGTGAGCAAAAAAGCTATTTAATGTAATCAATATGAAAAATCAATATGAAATTGCCTCAATGCATTTAAATATCTGATGGTACTTCTAAAATTCATAAGAGGTGATTCTGCAATGCCCACTAAAAAACCTACTTCTTGGGGCCCGCAAGGTGGCGCTAGAGGTAAGGAGTCTGCCTTGCCAGCACTAGCCTAGGACGGACCGAGGTTCGATTCCCTGGCGTCCTATATGATCCCCCAAGCCAGGAGCAACTTCTGAGCATGTAGCCAGGAGGAACCCCTGAGCATTACTGGGTGTGGCCCAAAAACCAAAACAACAACAATAACAACAACAACAACAAAAACACACACACAAAAAAAAACCTACTTCTTTTTGAGAAAAAGCAATCAAATTTATCAACCAATACCCTATCTCTGCAGAGCATAAAAAATCAAGCCAGTTCTTATTCAGTGCTCTGAGGGGTTGGTTAGTCAAGCAGGAATCTGAAAATGGGATGTTAATACCCCAACTTCTACATTGTTGATTGTAGCTCTGGGATGGGAGAGCAAGAAGTCCTCTCAGCCAGGAATTAAGAGATAAATTCAAGAAAAGGTGAGAGTTGGTAAGGACAGAGTGCTGTCTTTGCTATCAGGTTTTCTGTTTGATTGGAGTTCTCCTGAGACCTTGCTCATATACAGCACAAGGATTAAGGGCTCAATCCTCAATCTCAAATTCTACTAATTGTTTCAATCCAGTACTATTTTAGGCTTGGTAGAGTCCCCTGGCCAAGTTAGAGTGTTCTCTCCACCTCACAAAAATGAATTTTGTAATGATCCCTCTTTCAAGTGGTAAGAAACAAATCATATTTGATGGGCTTAAAAACAGTGTCCAGCACACAGCAAGAATTAGGCACACCATAAATGCTGATATTACTTTGTATCATGACTTGGAGAATCTATCCTTCAAAACTTCTGTTGTGAGATGTTTACCAGTAAATTTTCTAATTACTAATTTGAATCCTCATACTGCTTCAAAATCAATCGTATTTTATGCTGCCCCATGTAATATTCTGATTTTACACTCCTGTTGAATTTATTCACTTATTTATTCAATAATTACATGAGTCTCTGAATACATGGTATGATTTTGGTAGATGTGTTGTGTGTTTTATTGGGTTTTGGGGTCATGGATCATTCCTAGCAGTGCTCGTAGTACAGGAAACCAACCCAGGTTGGCTGCATGCAAGACAAGACTTATCCACTTTCCTTTTTTCTCTCACCTAATAATATAGATGTATGCAGAAAAATTGAAATTCTCCATAAATATTTGAAGGGGTCTATAGTTAGGAAAGATTCTAAATTGGATGTTGATGTTAATACTCCACTCTATATAGTTCTGACATGTAATTGTGTGGAGGTTATGGTGCTAAAATGGAATAATACTATCTCTGCATCACACACATAATTTGTTATGGAGAGTTACACATTACCAGAAATATTTATCTCTGCAAATTCAAGGGAAGAAAATCATTTCCAGGTCTCTCAATAATCTTGGCAAAGTCCAGATGCTCCAATCTAACTTTGTCAGGGTGAGGATTTTATGTTCTTTTCCGACAACAAATTTATTCCCCATAAACCCACATCTCTAAGTTTCATCTTTTGTAGGGGCTGCCTACAATTTTCAGGTGTCTACAGTGGATATTGAAGGAGACAGAAGCAGACAAGATTTCATAGCAAACAATAAGTTCTTTCCGTTTTTCCTCCATTATTATAGACTCTTTCCTTACCTGATGGAGGCCCTTATTGCCCAGCTGGTCAGATAAGGCATATTTTAATATCCTGTGATAGCCCTGCCCTGGAGATAAGAACCTTTCTCATTGTCAGCAGAAGGAAAATGTCACAGTTAGGTAATGAAAGTAGTTTGTACAGATTAGCCCTCTGAGAGAAATTTAATAAAATTTCTAGCAAACAAAGTGCTTCTTTAACCTTTAGTTCCCTTTTTATCAACAAATGAAATTCGTTCTCCTTGTAATTTCCTGTCTCTTTCTCAAAATTACTTTTATTAAAGCCTGGATGGAAATGAATATGCTGCCCATGGCAGGTTGACTCAGTTTGCCATCATCTGACAAAATGCTCTTCTGATCCTGCGTCCTGCATCTCCCCCACCCCTGTACTCTCTCTAGGCCTTTTCTCTCTCTGCCTCCTTAATGCTCAAATCTGGAACCAAATAGAGATGAGGAGTAACAGCATTTGGAAAAAAATTTTTAATATCACTTAGGAGTCAGAGAGGTAACTTGAACACTGGTAGAAAATAGTTCTCAGAACTGAGCCAGTCGTGGCCCCAGAACACTGCTAGGTGTGGCCCCAAAACCAAAGCAAAGAATTTTTTTTTCCTTACAGAATTCAGCTATATTTGTCTAAATTTCAGCTTAATTTAATGATTTGTCCCTATGACATTTCTGGACAGTCAAGTGGATATAGGTCTTGTCCATTAGTCATAGGATAAGCCCAAAACTAAGAAGGAAGAACTCACCATTATGACAGCTCAGTGAAAATACATAGGTCTCTCTCTGATTTGTGTGTGTGTGTGTGTGTGTGTGTGTGTGTGTGTGTGTGTGTGTGTATTGTAGGGATTGAAGTATTTGCCTCTGTCACCCTTGGTAATTGAAGTCCCTTGTTTCCTGCTTGAAAATATGGTGTTTCTTAAAATTAATGAGTGAAGCTAGTCAGCCAGTTGCAATTTCTACCCACAGCTCACAGAAATATGCAATATTTTAGGAACACAGTGAAATTTTACATCAAATGAAATTAAAGAAAAAATAATATTTGGTTTCGGGGATAGACCCAGTAGTACACAAAGAAAACTAATAGATTGTATAAAAGACTCAGGGATTACTCCTGACAGGTTCAGGGACCATATGGGATTTTGGAAATCAAACCCAAATTGGCCAGACATGAGGCAAGCACCCTATCTGCTGTATTATTGCTCCAGTGTAATAAGAAAATATTCAGGAAAATTGAAATAGCTGTTGATGTATTTTGTGAATATTTGTTAAAAAATCAAACCAAGCAAATAAAAAGATTTCTGATTACTAAAATTTTATTTTTCTGTTAGTTATGAGGATGCATATATTGCAGGAACTTTGTTAATTCTTGAAGTTAAGGGGACCACAGGCATAAAATATTCATAGAACTAATCCATAGAATTTCCAGGTATTAAAATGTACCTTATTCTAATTATTACAAATACTGTGGTAGTTTCAAATAGAATAAGGATAATTTTATGTGACTTCAATCTCTTGAAATTTGAAGATGTTAAACATAGAACATTAATAAGCACTAAACTCTATGAAGAAAAGCAGAGTTCTCAATTTTTTCAATAAAAAATGATTTAGCTTGATGGATGGGGCACATGATTTGCATGCAAGAGTCTTGGGTTCAATCCCTGGCAGCACAAGGTTCCTCTAGCATGACCAGGAACAACTCGAGCAAGGAGCAGCCCTTACCACAGCACACAGTGATGGAAAAACCAAAAGCTAAATAAATAAATAGAAGACTTAAAACTCATTCCAGTTTCAAATAAGAGAGTCAAGGACTTGTAAGCTGCCAAAGCTTTAGACATCATCTCATTGACAAACAGAAATTAACTTCCTAAATCCTTATTAGGGTTGAATTATTCTCTGAAATCTTCTTCCTTCCTTCCTCCCTTCCTTCCTTCCTTCCTTCCTTCCTTCCTTCCTTCCTTCCTTCCTTCCTTCCTTCCTTCCTTCCTTCCTTCGGGTTGAATTATTCTCTGAAATCTTCTTCCTTCCTTCCTTCCTTCCTTCCTTCCTTCCTTCCTTCCTTCCTTCCTTCCTTCCTTCCTTCCTTCCTTTCTTCCTTTCTTCCTTCCTTCCTTCCTTCCCTCCCTCCTTCCTTCTTTCCCTCCCTCCCTCCTTCCCTCCCTCCCTCCCTCCTTCCTTCCTTCCTTCCTTCCTTCCTTCCTTCCTTCCTTCCTTCCTTCCTTCCTTCCTTCCTTCCTTCCTTCCTTCCCTCCCTCCTTCCTTCTTTCCCTCCCTCCCTCCTTCCTTCCCTCCCTCCCTCCCTCCCTCCTTCCTTCCTTCCTTCCTTCCTTCCTTCCTTCCTTCCTTCCTTCCTTCCTTCCTTCCTTCCTTCCTTCCTTCCTTCCTTCCTTCCTCCCTCCCTCCCTCCCTCCCTCCCTCCCTCCCTCCCTCCCTTCCTTCCTTCCTTCCTTCCTTCCTTCCTTCCTTCCTTCCTTCCTTCCTTCCTTCCCACATCTGACTGCACCCAGGGGTAACTCCTGGCTCTGCTCTTTCTCAAGTGCTTCACTTACCCAACCCAAAGTCAAAAACAGTAGAATCAAGAGACCGAAACCACAGCAAGCTACACACAAAATGGACCACTTACACTAGCATTCCAGGAGGCTAAGGGTGGAGGTATGGGGTGCGTGCTAAAAACTCTGATGGACAGAGGTCAACACTGGGGGTGGGAATGGCCCTAATTCACTGTCACTATATGTCTGAAATACAACTGTGAAAGACTGGTAATTCACATGGATCTCAATAAAAATTATTAAAAAGTATAAAAAAGAAAATACATTGTTCATTATTGTATCTGAGGACAGTTTTATAGCTGCTATTAATAACTAAAGTATCTTATTTTTGTTTGCATTGTTCCTTGACAGTTTGCAGATTCATTCAATTTTAATCCCCACAAGTGGCTTTTGGTGAATTTTGACTGCTCGGCCATGTGGTAAGTTTTCTCTTCACTAAATGTCAGTTGCTCGGTACTCACCGTTCTTTATAATCGTGTCTTCTGTGAAAGATCTAGTGGGTGAGGATGATGTTGCAGCAACATACATACCATATTTCTTGCCCTATAAGATGTACTGGACCATAAGACACACAGTTTTTAGAAGAGGAAAATAAGAGATGTCAGGAGATGGCAGCTGGGAACAACTAGCCTGGGAGACTGAAATAGATTTACAATATGCTGGTGCACAGCTCGTTAAACACATTCACCTCACTTTTTTTTTACATCCGAAAATAAAAATAAAAACAAACATTTTAAAACACATTGGGGCCACACCCGGTGACACTCTGGGGTTACTTCTGGCTATGCGTTCAGAAATCCTCTTTTGGGGGACCATATGGGACACCAGGGGATCCAACCGTTGTCTGTCCTAGGTCAGCCAGCCATGTGCAAGGCAAATGCCCTACCACTTGCACCACTGCTCTGGCCCCACCTATGTAATAAGAATAAAAATGAGTATAGAGAGTGTAAATAAAAGAAAATAATTATAATAAGATAATAAAAATTTGAAAAAATATTTGAAAAAATTTGTCATAGAAGAGCCTTCCTGAAATAACTCCTGGACACAGAGCTAGGCATAAGCCTCAGAACAACTGAAAATGACCATCAAAACAGAAAAAAGAATTTTAAAATATATATAAATATGAAATATTTTATAAAAAGAAAAAGTCGTAAGGGTAAATATGTAAAGATTTAAACTGGATCAATTTATTTTAAACCTTATAATTTTGGTTTGGATTTTTATTTATTTATTTATTTTTGGTTGTTGTTTTGCTTTGGGTTTTTTTGTTTGTTTGTTTGTTTCTTGGGCCACACCCATTTGATGCTCAGGGATTACTCCTGGCTAAGCACTCAGAAATTGCCCCTGGCTTAGGGGGACCATATGGGACGCCGGGGGATCGAACCACAGTCCTTCCTTGGCTAGCACTTGCAAGGCAGACACCTTACCTCTAGTGCCACCTCGCTGGCCCCTGTTTTGCTTTGTTTTGTTTTGCCCAAGAGTCAGGAACAAACAGTACTCAGGGGACCCAGGAGCTACTCCCAGCAATTTTGGGGCAACTGGGTCAGCATTTTAGTGCTGGCCTTGTATGGTGCTGGAAACCACTAGGACCTTACAAGTAACGCTTAGGTGCCACTGAATTCACAGTTTGTGTTTCTCTGTCCTTTGGGCTTCCAGCGTTACACTCAAGAATGCTCAGGATGCTGCGAATAAACTGGTGTTAGGCACATGCCTCCTAGCCTCCTAGCCACTACTATCTCTCTAGTTCTCTAGAATCTTTCTTAGGCTTCTTGATTTGTTTAATTAAATGTTATATTTTGTAAATGCAAAATATAAATTTATACATATAAAGCTTTTATATTTTCTTTTTTGTTTATACTCTATGCATTTGTATTATTACACTGGAAAATTTGTTTCATTCTTATTTTGTAAGGGCACATTTAGTTCTGCTTTGCCTAAAGAGAGACTTGGACTTATGCACACGACCTGCATTTCTCTGTCCAGAGCCCTGCCTGGGAATGACACTCAGTAATGATGGTGGTGAAGCCACAGCCATTAGCTGAGGCCAAAGCCATTCGATGAGAACAATGACCGGAAAAAATGTCAAGATTAATTGGAAGAATCTTGATTTTTGAGCTCCTTGGAGCTGAGAACAGATGCTGTATCTCTGGGTTTAGGAGACCAAGACAGGGCACAGTAAAATATAAACAAAGTATATACATACATAAAATATATTTTATGAAATATAAAAATTATATAAATTATAGGGGCCAGAGTGATAGCACAGTGGTAGGGTGTTTGCTTTGCACGCTGCCGATTCAGGGTAGAGACGGGTTCTATCCCAGCATCTCATAGGGTCCCCCGAGGCTACCAGGAATGATTTCTAAGTGCAGAGCCAACAGTAACCCCTGAGTGTTGCTGGCTGTGGCATATATATATATATATATATATATATATATATATATATATATATATATAAAATCTACTCTAACAAGCAAAGTATAAACAAAGCTCTGTGAAACTAAATAAAAAGAAACTGAGACCAATAATGATCAAAAGTGATAACATGAAGGTTGTGTTTAGTGTAGATCAGGTACTCAAGGGATAATCTGGGAGTTGGAAGACAGAGTAGAAGCTGCCAGGGACCTATCTCCATGGGTTCATTGAGTCACTGTCCACTAGTTAATGAAGAGAGATGAAGGAGAGCTTCTCACCGAAGTTGCCTTTTCAGAGGCTGCATGAGTTGTGATCTGAGCTGAAGACTTCAGCCAACAGCCCTGGAAAGGTGTGTGCGCAAAAGCAAACTCAAAACCGAAGCTGCTAGAGATCATTCCGTGTGATCCTTATCAAATTAGATTTGCTTTAAGAAATCACTTCTACATAAAACTTGGAGTGTGTTCTATAGATGCTTAGTATCTTGCTAAAATTAGTCTTTTAGATGCTCCGTGACACCCTGGCTTTGTCCTGGGATTTGTGCAAAACCAAACTCTCTAATTACAGAAGACTGACTTTGACAACCGCAACTGAGCAGAACTTTTCCTGGGACCATATAGAAAGACCTTGGGGTTGTTTTCTGCTGTTCAGTGTTTCATTGTGTAATGTACCATGTCTTCATTATCCACTCATCTGTCATTGGCCATTAGATTGAGTTCATAGTCTAGCTACTGTACTAAGTGCTGGTTTAATAATGGTATGCTTAAGTCCTTTTGATCCATCCTGTGGGACATTTTCTCATGGATATTTCTCGGGGAGGGGGTGACGTGCAAATGAACACAAAACAAAGACAAACAATAAACTTAAGACAGACAAAGAGACATAGAGACAGAGAGAGAATGGGGAGGTTCCATTTATTAAAACAGAAAAAGCACTTTAAATAGATTACAGACTAAAGCAAATATGGGCAGGCAAAATATTCATGATAACAGGAGTTATTAAACCACAAAAAAATGTACAATAAACTGTCAACATTCCTTTCTCAGAAAGGTTAGGATATTTTCAAGGTGCCCCTTGTCACAAGACACCCTCAAGTCTAGTAAAACATTTATAATTGTTTTACTGCCTAGAGAAATTTGCTTCAGGTAAGTTTTCCTAACAGGACTTTCCTTAGCTCTGACCTTACTAGAACTTTGGCTCTTGGCATCCTTTGAATTAAATGTTTTTTGTGTGTTCTGGGGAATGATATAAAGAAATTAAATTTGGGGCTGGAGAGATATCATGGAGGTAAGGCATTTGCCTTCTTTTCAGAAGGATGGTGATTCAAATCCCGCATCCCATATAGTCCCCCGTGACTGCCAGAGGCAATTTCTGAGCATAGAGCCAAAAGTAACCCCTGAGCACTGCTGGTTGTGACCCCCCCCAAAAAATATAAAAGAAAAAAAGAAAAAAATTGAATTTCTGGGTCATATAAAAACTCTACTCTTACTTTTCTGGGAAATAGTCATCTTGCTTTCCATAGGGATAGAATAGTTTTAGTCAATATTTTCATCAGCAGTGAATGAGTGTTTCTTTATACGTTCTTTCCAGCATAGATTGCTTATAAGTATTTTTTACATATTTAAATCAGTATAAAATGATATCTCAATGCTATCTTGATTTGGATTTTCTTGACAGGTGATGATGAGGACAACTTTTTCATGTTCCACTTGTCTATTTATCTTCTAAATCTTTAGAGAAGTGTTCATTCATTTTCTCTCCCCAATTAGTTTTGGTTTGTTGTTATTAATCTTTGTGAGTTCTTTATATCTTGTGGATATTAAGCCTTTCTCTGATGTGTAGAGTGAACTATTTTCTCTCATTTAGTTGGTTGCTTTTTAGTTTCAGGTTGTATTTCTTTTGCCATGCAGAGACTCTTAATTTGATGTAGTCCCATTAGTTTATTTTTGATTCTGTTGTCTTTGACAATGGAATCAAATTATTGAAGACAGCTTTGAGTTCCAAATGTTGGGACATTGTGCTGATATTTTTATTAATACATTTTATACATTATGGTTTAATTTCAAGGTCTTTGATCCACTTTGAATTGACTTTTTGTGTAAGGTATGAGATATACATTCAGCTTTCTTTATTTATTTTTGTGTGATTTTTGGGTCCACACCCGGCTATGCTCAGGGGTTACTTCTGGCTATGAGCCCAGAAATCACTCCTGGCAGGCTCAGGGGACCATATGGGATGCCAGGATTCAAACCACCAACCTTCTGCATGCAAGGCAAATGCCTTACCTCCATGCTATCTCTCCGACCTCCCAGCTTTATTTTTTAATGTGATTATCCAGCTTTCCCAACACCATTTGTTGAAGAGGCTATATTCACTCTATTTTATGGACCCAGCTCACTCATAGAAAACTAGTTGACCATAGAACTGAGAATTTGTCTTTTGTTACATTTGGTTACTTGATTATAGCTCATTGAACATACCATTTTAATCAGTATATCTTTTCAGTATGGTTTCAAATTAAATGAGATACTCCCCAATTTCACATTTCTCAATATAGGATTGCCTATTTGGGATGTTCTTATGATTGCATATAAAATTTGTCACTGGCTTCTACATCTTTGAAAATGTCATATGAATTTAGGTGTGGGTTTTTATTGACTATATAATAATGTAGTAAAATAGTTATTTTGACACCATTGATTCTTCTAACCATGAACATCTAATACTTTTCCATTTCCTATGATTATCTTCTATCTCTTTCTAAGTGCTTATAATTTCCAAAGTATAGTTCTCTTACATATTTTGTTGAATTGATTCTTAAATACATGATGATTGGGGCACTATTTGGGGGGGATGTTGGAGCTATACACAGTGACACTCAGGGATTACTCCTGGCTATGTGGTCAGAAATTGTTCCTGACTCAGGGGACCATATGGGAAGCCGGGGATTGAACCCAGGTTCATTCTGGGTTGCCCATGTAAAAAGCAAACTCTTTACCATTGTGCAATTGTTCCAGTCCCTTTGGGACACTATTTTAAATGGAATGGACTCTGCTTTCTTCTGTAGTTTGTTATTTGCATATAGAATGCAACAAATTTTTGTATGTTGACTTTGTAGCTGGCCCCTTTGCTATACTAATCTCCTGATAGTGTGTTACAAAAATTGATTCAAGAATAGGAAACATGGAAAATCACGTAGCTATTAGATATTATATGCTGATAGATACATTTTGACCCAACAGAAATATATAATTCTTCTAATAGTAAACTTAACCAAACAATCAAGTTTTATTACAGAATAATTGTTATCACATAACGTTTTTAGTGTTATGAAAGGCTCAAAGGACATTGTTTATAGTCAGTTAGAAGTGAAGTGGGAGCTTCATTTACAGGACTGAGGTTTACTGAGAACAAATAAACATTTCCTATATTCTTGCTCTTTGAATCCCTTTAAGCCTAGGCTTTTCCAGTACAAAGAAAACTAAGGCTGTTCCTCTAATTGGTTCTCATATGAAACCCACAATGCACTAAAATGTCTGTCCACAGATCTCAATGCCATCATATAAAGCCAAGGAACTCCAGGTCAGAGAGTCAGGACTAGAGAGTTTGTTGACAACTTACAGCTCAATAACTCTAACTCTTCCCCTTTAACTACTTATTGATGGGTACTATATTGGGCTTCTTATTTCATGCTCACTGAGTTGTATCTTTGAGGGTTTTCACATTATATTTACTCTCAAGACTAAGCGGTAAGTTAGATATAAGTTAGATGGATGTTTCTTTTCTAATTTACTCCCAAGGATCCTCTCTCCACAAAATTGCCTTGACATGGTGTTCATGTTGTCAATGAGGCAGAGAGGCAATTACCAAAATGCCTCAAATTCTAGTCCAAAGGGGAGTTTTGAACCGAGTTGTGATGTATGACTACTACCCTGTATGTTCTCTGAGACATACAGTATAGAAGGGTTGGACTCTGAGGAGGACATCACCCACACCCACAATGTTTTCATTGTGCCCTTTGTTTATATGTATGTACTCACGTTACCTTTCAAGGCAGATGAATTAGAATCCTATTAAGGTAAGAGATTTATCCTCCAATACTTAATTCCTCATCTCAAGATACTATAGGGAGTCCCACAACACAGTTCAATGCTGTCACTCACATATTATTGAGAACCCCCTCCTAAACATACACACATACACACACACACACACACACACACACATCCAACAACACTAGCAGAAAGTAGTGGGTTCCATTAGGAATTTGCTCAATTTGACTGCAAAATCAGAGTTCTTACACTCTTCCAGATTTTTCAGGTTCAATAAATCACTAAAACCATTCACAGAACTCAGGCAAATGCTTACTTATATTAACGTTTCAGTAGGCTTCTTCAAACCCTTGAGACCTTCTAACCAGCATCAATCCATGTACTAGCTGTTTATTTGAAAAGATATAAGTGAAGAGTCCAGTGTAGAAGGTGCCCAGGACAAACTGTAGGGTATGGTAAGAAGCATTTCACTCCTTTCCACTCAGTATGCATTTGATATATCCAATATATTCAGCTAAGGTATTTCCAGCCTGGTGTTCAGGGAACACTCTTGGAGGTACTTTAATTCCAGGGATCAAACTCAGGGTTCCTTCTTTCAAATCACGACTTCTATCTCTCCACTTTATCTCCCTGGTCCCAAACATTTTTTAAAAAAAACATTATATGCTAATGTACTTGTATATGCTAAGTATATATATAATGTATATGATATATATATAATGTATATGCTAAGTACTTGGAGTCCAGAATATGACACTCTCCTCCAGTGAAGAAGTGGAGGTGCTGGTGCATGCAGAACTGAGGGAAGGAAAGGGGGCCTGGCCACTGCCCTAGGCTGAGCCTAGAAGGAGGAGGAGCACCCAAGTGGCAAATGGCAGAGGCATCCTTTCCAGCTTATTCTTAAACTTCCTCCTTTGTTGTCAAATCAGGGTGAAAAAGAGAACAGATTTAACTGGAGCCTTTAAACTGGACCCTCTCTACTTGAAGCACAGTCACCAGGATTCAGGTAAGTTTTAGTCTGATCCTCTACAGTCTTAGTCCTCTTGGCTCTATATTTGAAGACCCAGAGAGCCAGAGAGGAGGAATTCCATAGGGAGAAACTTAATTTAGGTCTGGACACGCAATTCCCAAAAGGAAGTCTTCATGTGTTCTTAGGAGGACTCAGGATAAAACCTTTGACCCTCTCCCAGAAATGTACAGTGTAAGCCAGGGAGGTCCATGGGCTGCCTGGATCTCTGCTAATATTGGATTTCACCTGCATATGATACTGGTTATTTTGCTTACCCTGGTGGTTGTCTGAGCATTTCCCTTTATTCATACCTAATATTATAAGGGGAACGTGTATGAACACTTTTACTGGAAGTTATATATTTGAGGCATGAAAAATTGGTTGAGGTTGTCAATTTGGAAACCTGTTTTCTATGGTTGTCTCAGTGTCTGCCCTCAAATCTGGTGAGATGAGACAAACCACACCCTGGGGTGACTCTTGTCTTGTGCTCACAGATAGCCTACATACGGGGCATTCGAGATAGATGAAGCTGTAATGAAGAGCAGAAAAGAAAATAAAAAAAGAAAAGGGCTAAAGAAACTGTGGTATATCTATGTAATGTAATACTATGCAGCCACCAGGAGAGGTGTAGTCATAAAATTTTCCTATACATTGATGGACATGGAAACTACTATGTTAAGTAAAATGAGTCAGAGGGAGAAAGATAGACACAGAATAGTCTCATTCATCTGTGGGATTTAAGAAAATAAAGGACATTATTGTAATAATGCACTGAGACAATAGAGATGAGGGCTGGGAGGACCAACCCATGATATAAAGCTCATCACCAAGAGTGGTGAGTGCAGTGAGAGAAATAGCTATACCAACAACTATCACAACAATGGTAGTGAATGAGAGAAGTAGAATGCCTGTCTTGAATACAGGCAGGGGGTAAGAGAAGGATAAAAAAGGGGGCATTGGTGGTGGGAAGGTTGCACTGGTGAAGGGGGGTGTTCTTTTTTTATAACTGAAACCCAACTACAAACATGTTTATAATCATGGTGCTTAAATAAATATATTATTTAATAAAAAGGGAAAGAAACATAAATATGAATTTTAAAGAATAAAATTATGTTACAAGGAAAAAAAAGAAATCCTATATAGTCTATGTATGATATTGTAGTAGAGATTCACCTATTAAAAATTAAGTAAAAGAAATTTTAAATAAAGGAAAAGAAAAGGAAAGAAAGGAAAGAAGAAACCTTATTCGAGAGGTTAGAGTGATAGGACAGTGGTAGGATGTTTGCCTTGCATGCTGCCAACTCAGGATGAACCCAGGTTTGATCCCTGACATCCCATCTGGTTCTCCAAGTCTTCCAGGAAAGATTTCTGAGTGCAGAGCCAGGAGTAACTAACCCCTGAGTGCCACTGGGACCCAAAAATCAAAAAACAAAACAAAATAAAACACAAAGACCTTACTTGAAGTGCCATTCTTGGAAAACACAAAGTACTGTGCACTTTCCTCTAAGTCCTATCCAAACTCTCAGGCATGTCCACGGTGCAATCTGGTTTCTCTGAGAGTCTCCTTATGCTGCTTTTCTTGCTGCTAAAATTTGAAGTGTCCCTAAAAATTATCTCTGCCAGTTAAGATAATCTGAGACTCCATTGAGATCCTGATAAACTAAAATGTATGTGGTAGAGAAGGGATGCGTGCAGACTTTCTCTGACAACATCTGTGCCCATATTTATCTACCTGCTGAGCAGTCTCCCACAATTTTGAGGGCCACACACTTTATTCACTACAGGCCCTCATACCACCAGCTCTGGCTTCAGAATGGGCCCACAAGGGAAGGAAAGACAAAGTCTTGTGGCGCTTCTATAGTCTGCTCTATCCCTGGATAATAAAGAATCCTCAGAACCATAAATTTAGGAGAAACAGTAACAATAATTACTCAATTTTCTGATGGTGAATCAGGCCTTGTCTAGGAAATAGCAATGTTTGCGGGCCAAAGTGACAGAAAGGGCAGAGTGTTTGCATTGAAAGTACTGACCCCAGATGGACCCAGGTTCGATTCCTGGCATTCCATATGGTTCACCAAGCCAGGAGCAATTTCTGAGCACAGATCCAGGAGTAACCCCTGAGCACTGCTGAGTATGGCCCCAAAACAAAAACAAAGACAAAAAAGAAAATAGCAATGTTTTCTTAATAGTGGCTGGAATAGAAGTCATCAGAAAGGCGAGGCATGGGCACTGTCCCCTTCCATGGACACCCAGAAACTCAGGAATACTTTCCATAATGACACAGGTGACATGGAAGTAACCAAAGCAGAAATGATATTTTATTTATAAATGCAATACATTTTGAAAATAGTCAGGATTAAACAATGAATTCAATAAACCCAGATGTTAAAATGTTGTTGGATTTCTTGTCAGTCTTAAGTGTTTTTTTGTTTTCACATCTTCCATTTGCAAGTGTAGACGCTGCTCACCCCAAATACATATTGTATAATTTTAAAGTCTTCAAGGATATATGGCATATTCACATTAGTCCACTGTTTCTGGAAACCACTGCAAGTGGACGTTGGGATTATTTATGTTAAGCATAAACTCTTTGGACCAGGGATGTAGCTTATAGGCAGACTACCTGTCTTACCCATGTGAGGGTTGGTTTTGTCACCAACATTTGTCCCACACACACAAAGAAGTAAACACTTATGCAAGAAAACCTCCAAGTAAACCCAGTTGTTCTTCAGCCAGCTCATATAGAAACATGCTCTGTAAACATGCTCTTTCATTCAGCAAAGATGTGGTTTGGTCATGAAAACTATTGAGTCTGAATCTTATACTTCTATTCTCTCTTTTTTAAATAATAAAAATAATAATAATATCTTTATTTAAGCACCATGATTACAAACATGTTTGTGTTGGGTTTCAGTTATAGAAAAAGAGCACCCTCCTTCATAACTGCATCCTTCCCATCACCATCAATGACCCCCCCATTACCTTCCTCCCCACACCCGCCTGTCTTTAAGACAGGTGTTCCATTTCTCTCACTCACTACCATTGTCATGATAGTTGTTGGTGTAGTTATTTATCTCACTGCACTTGCCACTCTTTGTGGGAAGCTTCATACCATGGGCCTGTTGTGCTTCCAACTCTCATCTCTATTGTCTCTGGGTATTATTTATAATACTGTCATTTTTTTTTAAATCCCACAGATTAGTGAGACTATTCTGTGTCTCTCTCCCTCTTACTCTTTTCAGCATAATAGTTTTCATGTATAGGAAAATTTCATGACTTCATTTTTCCTGAAGGCTGCATACAATTCCATTCTCATTTTATAGAACTTGCTATAACTCAAGCTGATCTTGAGCATCTGAAGAGACCAGAGCAACTGAATAACTAAGTTTCAAACTTGATTTCCTTGACATAGCATTTAAATAATCATGTAACCGCCATGATGGGCAGTTCTATGGTCCAAACCAAAAAGAAGGGTCACCCATCTTCACTTAGAGTGTCATCTTCATTTTCAACAAATTCTCCCAGAAGGACTATTACAAGCTAAGTATGTTTTGAAAGCTGTTATCTCGTTTCTATTAGTGTCTAGGAATTCCTGCCAGGTTAATTCTGGTGACTCTAGTGTTGACGTTTGTTTGACTCCATTCAGTGTGGTGGAAAAAAAAAAAGAGAGAACATTGATAGGAATTGATACTGGCAATGTGAGTTTGGGTTTCTTTTTCAGGGTCACTCATGAAATTAGGAGGTTGAACCTGACCAAATGGCGTTGCATGTTTGCCTATCTCTTTGTAGTATGATCTGAATGGAGAAAGGCCCGTTTTCTTCTAGTCAGATGGTAGGCTTTGAATTTTCTTGAAATTGTAACAAGGAGTCAGCTATTCAGTGGGTTAAAAGCTATAAGATAGTTGGATCACAGGCCAGAGCAATAGCACAGCAGTAGTGTCCAGGGTCTCAGATAGGTACACTACAATTCATGATCGAATTGCGAGCATACAGTATTTTAACACCAGTCTCTTCAGTAGTGTCGTTGAAAATAATTTATGGGGCCGGGCGGTGGCGCTGGAGGTAAGGTGCCTGCCTTGCCTGCGCTAGCCGAGGACGGACCGCGGTTCGATCCCCCGGCATCCCATATGGTCCCCCAAGAAGCCAGGAGCAACTTCTGAGCGCATAGCCAGGAGTAACCCCTGAGCGTCACAGGGTGTGGCCCAAAAACCAAAAAAAAAAAAAAAAAAAAAAAAAAAAGAAAATAATTTATAATTGAACACATTCAATATGAATTCAGGGCACCCACTCCAGGGACTGCCCTTGAAACCAGGAGAAGTGTTTTCAGCTTTTGCCCTCATTGGTCATACTACTTTTTTCTTTTTCAATAATATCTTTAAGTACTATGAGTACAAACATGTTTGTAGTTGAATTTCAGCCATAAAAAGAACACCGCCCTTCACCAGTGCAACATTCCCACCCCCAATGCCCTCCATCTGAATGCAGTTAGAGAAATAACTATACTAACAACTATCAGGAAAATGGTAAAGAGTGAGAGAAACAGAATGCCTCTTTGGTCTTCGATAGCTCAAGAGAGGACAGGTAGGGATGCAGGAAGATGAAGAGAGAGGCATCAACAATCCTATCTAATGCTTTCTTCTTTGTCCTTCTCTTTCCTAGGCTTGATCACGGACTACAGGGTAAGTGGGAGAGTGGTCCGTGGAGCTCCAGGTCTGTGACATTACAGTGCCAATCTGGGTCCTGTCTTAATCCCTTGAGTACACATCAGATTTTGGTATTTGCATGCTTAGCTGCAGAACTCACTGTCAGTTGCCTTCTTCAAATCGTCATGCTTGTGCACATGCTTGCTAGGGCGGGTGGGAAAATTATGACTGTGTTGCTCTCTGAGGTCTGTTGTGATGGTTGCTTATGTACTTACAAGTACTTCCTGGTTATGGTGCTTGTAGAGCTTGCTAGGTATTATGCCCCCACTCCTTTTCTTTTTGAGGACATTTTATTTTTTATTTCTTATTTTAAACACCGTGATTACAAACATGATTGTAGTTTGGCTTCAGTCAAAGAACAACCTCCCTTTACCAGTGCAACATTCCTACCACCCGGTGCCCCCCCATCTCCCTCCTACCCCACCCTCTGCCTGTAGTCTACTTCTATCACTCATTAACATTGTCATGCTAGTTGTTAGTGTAGTTATTTTTCTAACTGCACTCACCACTCTTTGTGGTAAGCTTCATATCATGAGCCAGTCCTTCCGGCCCTCATCTCTGGGAATTATACCAATGTCTTTTAACTTTCTTAAAACCCATGGATGAGTGAGATTATTCGGTGTCTCTCTCTTTCCCTCTGACTTATTTCACTCAGCATAAAGGTTTCTATGTACATTCATGTATAGGAAAATTTCATGTCTGTCCCTTTTTTGTGGTGATTACACACACCTATTTGGTGTGGCAGAAGTCACTTACAACACCAAAGATCACAGAAAGCCAAGCTGCCAGGCTAAAACAACAGATTTTGGGATCATGCTCAGTGGAAGTGGGACAAGAGGGTTTTAAACTCACGAGCATATGTTTGTACTGCAGGTGCTTTAAGTCACTGTGCGATTCTTCTAGACCCCACAATAACTTTTCTGATCTTCAAAAATACCCATTCAGTTTTTACAGAAGGTCCCCTATCAACTTGAAAAATAAAAGGTAGCAAATAAATTACACTGTAATCAAAGAAAAAAATATATATATATTAGTCAAGATTCAGCATTTGGATGTCTCTCAGCCTATACCTGCTTGCTTTCTCTCTGATATATAGGAAATCCCTACATGTCTGGACTGGAGTGTGTGGCTTAGTGGTAGAGTACATACCTTGCATAGGTGAAGTCATGAGTTCTATCTCTGGTACTGCCAAACCAAAAACTATGAAATAAAGGAGAAAAAAATGAACTGTTAACTTCTTTGTAGCTCTGTGGGAAGATAAAGTGAATGTCATTCCATCTAGTTCCAGGTATAAGTGGGGTTGACTAGAATGATGCCTCTGGATCAAAATAATAGATTGGCCATTCTCCTTATGACATAAGGCTATTAAAAGTACCATGGAGCTTGAACTGCACTTCATAAGTGGCATGCTGTTGAAGTGGTCAACACTCACCACCATTTGCCAACCATTCCGCCATGAAGCAGACCTGGGCATTGCTGGACCATTATATGGTATCACTTCCTGTGCTAAGAAGCCTCTCCTCTCAGCTCTGTTTTTGGCAAGAGCCCCAAAGGGGAGTTCCCCCTCTGTATTACCAATACAAGCTGCAAAATGACAAGTGACCAGAGGAATGACTCAGAAGGCTGGAGTGCATGCTTTGCAATTCTGAGTCACATATCTATCCAATCTCTGGCACCTCACGGTCATGTAGGCATCTCTGAGACTGACTCCAAGGCACAGAACCAAGCTGGAAGTAGCCTCCAGCTATTGATTATGGCCCCCAAACAAGAAAATTTTAACAATAAATGTAAAATAAATCACAAGGAGATGTTACTACTTTGTCTGATCCAATGGCTCTATTGTTATTCCCTGCCTCCTTCTTCTTTGCTTGAGCTAGTAGTATATTAACAACTACAGAACACTCTCCACAGAATGGAGAGTGAAGTCACCTGATGAAGTAAGAAAAAACTGGCAAAAGCAGAGGCAAAGCTTACTTAAGGACCATTCTACTGAAAGATATATTCCTTACTAAGAGGGCCCGATGAGCTATGCATGCCTGTTAGCAGAGCAGAAGGAAAATTAATACTATCTAGAAAATGATTCAGGGATCTAAAAAATGTGAAGCAAAGCATGTGTAGGGTTTTATCCTCTTTTCTGGAGCCAGAGAAGGCTCTGAAAGGCCACACTCCTGTCAACATTTTCAGAGAAAGTCTCCTGCAGTACACAATGTCCATAGCCCACTGAACACTCAACTTTGCCATCCATCTAGAACAGGAGACTTTCATAGAATTGGCTGCCTCCAAGAGAAACAGGGGAGCCCAGGAGGTAAAAGGCTCTAAACTATTTCTCACTGACACGTCATTTTGTTTTGTTTTCCAGCACTGGCAGTTACCACTGGGCCGAAGATTCCGCTCTTTGAAAATGTGGTTTGTGTTTAGAATGTATGGAGTCAAGGGACTGCAAGCCTATATCCGCAAGGTTATTATTTTCATTACGTATCAGGGAAATAGCAAGGACTGCGGGAGCTTTAGAAATGAACCATGATGCATTGATAGGCAAAGGGAGAATGACTATGGTGTGGGATATTGAGAGTAGAGTATTTATGTGATGGTTAGTGCATCTGGTGTATCTTCTAGATGTTTCCATGAAAGGTGTCCTTTGTGGGGGACCATTCCAGTGAAGAAGCTGCGTTGCTAGCATCTTAGTCACATCTCTCAAACAGGGTCAGTCAACAGTAGAAACAGTGGAGACAATGATTTTTTCCACAAAAGGAAAGTCTTAATGTTGAGTGGGAATACTTGTCAATCATGACCAACCCAAGGATTCTCAAATAAGCCTTCAACTCACACAGCTTGCTGCAAACTAGCTTCCTTGATCAGGTTCCAGTTTCCTGTTTTACTATGTGAAAACAGTAGTAATGATGAGGGTTAAAATTTGAGAACTACCAATCTCTTCAAGTTTCACCTTGAACCAAAATTCTCCTTCCTTCCTTCCTTCCTTCCTTCCTTCCTTCCTTCCTTCCTTCCTTCCTTCCTTCCTTCCTTCCTTCCTTCCTTCCTTCCTTCCTTCCTTCCTACCTTCCTTCCTTCCTTCCTTCCTTCCCTTCCTCCCTCCCTCCCTTTTCCCCTTCCTTCCATCCCTCCTTCCCTCCCTCCCTTTTCCCCTTCATTCCTTCTTTTCCTCCTTCTCTCCATCCTTTCCTTTCTCCTTCCTTCCATCCTTTCTTCCTTCCTTTCCTCCCTCCCTCCCTTCCTTATATTCCTTCCTTCCCTCCCTTCATACCTTCCTTCCTTCCTTCCCTCCCACTTCCTTCCTATTTAAGGAAGCTGTAATCTTATTTTAGGCTGCCATTTCTGTAGGTTCTATTATTTAGTTGTATAGGCACATAGGTTTCAGCCAATATCTTTCATTTTGCATCTTGTCTCAGCTGTGAGTTCTTAATGGACAGAGGTTCTCTCTCCCTATTGGCACTTTATTCTCTTCAATTCATGTGCCAAGGATCTACCATACATTTACAAGCATGACTTAGTATTTACCTTATGCCACATGGCATCTGTCCATCTTAGAAGGTAACCATAAGGCGACAAACATAGGAAAATTGGTTTTATTTGGGAATAGTTCTAGAAAAGAAAGGTATTGTGAGTTTATGGATAAGAGATCCTATTGTATAGCTTCATAATGATGGAGGATTTTGTTTCTTCACAAAAAAGATAAACTAGTGGCAAAAACTAGTGGCTTAATCTTACCTTAATAATTCCAGCTTTAAGTTAATGGACAACTGGGTGGGATTGAGCTGCTTCATGTTAAAAACAGTCCATGCAAACCAGGAGCAGGTTTCAGTCTTGAGTCCCAAGGATGATGTGGGGTGATTATTGTTATGGTGAACCACTGTGAACCTAAATTCTTTGGTGCCCTCTGGTGGACATAACTGTTAAATAAATATTTCTTCATTCCCATTTGAGTACTAATACTCAAATTATTTCTTGAGCATCAACAAGTGACAGCACTATGCTAGATGTCTTTGTCTAGAAGAGCAAGATGTGTTCCTAAACATAGAGATACTTTTCTCAGGCTTACTTTGGATATTAATTTGGATAAACACTATTTGGATAGCGTTTGAGCTCCCAAAAACTCCTTCCTTGATCTAGAAATCTAATAGGGTGGCTTATTTCATGAGAGGCAAATCTTGAATGCCAGGTGACTCGCTACAACTCTTGGTAGCAAATGCCATGGAACAACCACTATGGCAGCTGTGGAATGTAGAATTGAAGGTTACATCCTAGGCATTAGGATCACATTAGGATCACATCCTCAGTGTCCTTATTTGCAAGCTGGGCCTAAGTTTGTTTCACCTGTGTTGGTGTTGTGTGATTTACTCTGTGGTGAAGCACACAGCTTGCACTAGGAACCTATACCAAAGATAAAAGCCACACTGTTTAAGTATGTTCAAATTCATCTTCAAAGAGTTTATTCCAAAATGATGGGGAGAGGATTAAAAAAATGCAGCCTAGAAATTTATGGTTGGTGTTTTTCTGAAGGCGATAACCCTTTCTCCATGATGAATATTTTCAACCTGTGTGTGAATGGACAGGTGCCATAGACAAACACTTGAAGAAAATAGCTAAGAGCATATAAATAAAATATCAATGTGCAGTCTGAGGATGTTTTCTAGGGGATTAAATGGTAGCTAGAGACTCACCCAAGTTCCCCCCTTTCCCTTCAAGCATGTCCAGCTGTCTCATGAGTTTGAGTCTCTGGTGCGGCAGGATCCTCGCTTTGAGATCTGTGCAGCAGTCACACTGGGGCTGGTCTGCTTCCGGCTCAAGGTATGTTCAATAGTCAACTTTATTACAATCATCTTGTTTTCTTTCAATGTGATAGAGAGGAATGTGTCATTTAGGACCTTTGTGTTTAGAGCACACTCAGAATTAGATCATATCCCAGTCAACTGTTCCTCCACCACTTTCCACTCTACCTAACAATTGCCTAGATCTTCTCCATGAATTGTTTTCTCTTCCTTGATCATAGGCTGTGAATCCTCACTTGTTTTATTCCTTGGCTCTAGGACACTTACCAGTGTTTAAGAATTGGACTATCTATTATTATTATTATCATTATTAATAATAATAATAATATTATTATCTATTAGAGCCACTACCCTTAGTGTCACTCCCAAGAGTGAAGAAAATTAGTATCATTTTGAAGATGCTAAAAATGCTAGCATTGGACCCTAATCTCACAGGACAAAATTTGCATTTTTTAAAAATTGTATTTTAGTGAAACCACTGTGATCACAGAAGCCTTCGTAGTTGAATTTCAACTATACAATGAGTCAGGGCCCTTCCCACCATCAATGTCAACCTCCCTCCACCAGTGGACCCAGGATGCATCCTTTCCCAACACCCTTTGCTCCCTGGCCTGTCAGTGCAACAGGCTCCTTTGAGTTTAGATTGTTAAATTTTAGGCCCCTTGATTCTATTATTGTTGACTTTGGCTTGGATATTTAGTTCTGGCCTTATTTTTTTCCCCACCAATGCATCTGAGACACTTGGCCCTTGGATCCCAGCCTTTCTTTATGCCTTTCCTCTTAGTTTTATAGAAAAATACGGGAGTATGGGGTTAAATAATGTAATCCCAAGGTTCTATGAAAAAGGTGGTAGCCCCCAAAATTTGCATCTTAACATGCCTCCTCATTTCTCCTCGATTCTAGTACACACATGACACATGTATGCATACCCACACACAAATACACATAGATAAGATGGGCTGTGGCTGTGACAAAGACAAATGTGCTTGCTCTGTAATTGGAGTCTTGGCGATCCATCGCCAAGTTTCTCAAAAGATTCCATAAAACAGAGGATACAGGTCCTTACTGAATCTGTTCTGTAAAAATGAGGCTCTTAGACAACTTAATGCCTTAATGTTTGAATCAGCTCTTAAAAATAAAACAGAACCCCCCCCCCCCCCTTTCTACAAGGTTCTTATCCAAATTCAAGAAAGGCATTTAGGAAAACTGCCATGGCTCAGTTGCATGGTTATGACATGGGACTTCTCATAACTCATCCCTCTTTGAGATTCTTAGAGATCGAAGGTGATGATGAGAACCAGTTCTGAAAAGTCTGGAAGTAGCAGAAAGGGGAGAGAGGATTCCTAAGATCATGGTCATAGACGATCAGTGAGCATATGCTCACACCCAGTTTCATGTGGAACAGCCTCACAGCCCTACAGATTCTGCAATACTGTAACAGGCTTCACACTTCACCAGATTTGATGCTGGCATTCTGCTGAGACTTATATTCCAATTGTTTTTGTATTTATTTTACCACCAATGTTCTTGCAGGCTTTCGATTTTCACATTTCACCAATGTAATTGAGGTATCATTGATATGTCCACTTGAAGTATTTTAGCATCTATCCCAGCTTTTACATAAATAAATTTGAGAACATCATCATCCTCCCCAAAGAAGCCCCCCAAAAATCTATCATCCCATACTGTAATTTTCAGATGTTATTGATCTGATTTCTGTTGTGATGGCTTGGTATATTGTGAAGATCTGTTAATGAAGTCATTCGTATGTTGCCTTTTAACACAGCTCCTTTAGTCATAATGTTATCAAGGTTAGACAAGGGCATATTTTGGTTACATTTTGTTCTCTTTTCATAATTAGTGGTAACCCAACTCCATTATACATATGCTTCTCATTCTACTAGTAATATTCAGTCAGATTTGAAATCCAGGGTATTTCTAAGAAGTTTTTGTTTATCTTGTCATAATTAATTCTTGTTCCAGTTGTCGCCAGCATGAATTTCAAATACATCATCTACCACTCCAACATATAAAGGAACTTCATTTGATTCAAAACACAGTAATAGGACCATACACTGATAGTATTTATAACTGACTTCCTCTCATCCCCATCTTCATCCAACTAGCCCTCTATTATTATTCTTTTTGCATGTTTGTGTATAACCCCAGTGGCGCTCAGGGGTTTCTCCTAGCTCTGCGCTCAGAAATCGCTTCTGGCAGGCTTGGGGGACTATATGGGATACCAGGGTTTGAACCTAGATCTGTCCCAGGTCAGCCATATGCAAGGCAAACACCCTATCACTGTGCTATAGCTCCGACCCACTCTATTCTCATTCTGCATTCTCTTCTGTCTCTCCTCCCATCCTACTCTTTTTTTCTCTCCACATCCTACTTAATATCTTTTCTTTCTGGCATCTTGCTCCTATTTATTTTTTTTAGTCTATGCCAATTCTTTACTAATGTTTCAGAACACAGAGAATGTCTCCAATAAGAAGCACATTTTTGCTAAACCATTGGTTTTTACTTTCTGCACTTAATATTTATCAGATGTTTTCTCTTATGGTAAATCTTTATGGTACAGTTTTGGTTCCTTTTAGCATATTCTTTTCCATTATCCTCCTGGAACAGATTTACCTGGGGTTGGTGATGGCAATGCTTTCTGAACTAACATTCTCAGTAGCTGCCTATGTAAAACCAATGGTAGCACTACAGTTAAGAGCTGAATGAATCTCCTTGGGCCTCAGGCTGGATTCCAATATCTGTCTGTGTGTCTGGGCCAGACTGGATTTTTCTCTTTAAACAGTTCTTCCTACTACTCAGAACAGAGTGAAACCCAGAAAAATTCAGTCCTGTGAGGTGAGGGTTGCATGACCAAGTCTACAAGGCTCCACTGTCAGTCCTCTTTTGCTTTAACTGTGTGGCTAACAGAGGGTGGAGACACTATTTGGGATCAGAAAAGGATAGAGAATAGAGGGCAGAGTCAATTGCCCAGGAATTGGCACACAAGGGAGAAAATATGGCCTGATAAATAGTCCAACCTGAACTCTGTCTTTCTGTTCCAAACTGCTAGACTGATCCCTTCAAAGGGAAAGCCAAACAATGGCACCTTGGTCCTATGTTATGACCAGTTTCTCCAGATTCTAGTAAGAAGTTGACTATTATGCTTTATTTGCTATATTGTTGAAACATATGTCTTTATGTATGAGACTCATTAGGAAGCTCAGTTCTGCTCAGATCTACTGTTTAAGTTCCTCAGTATGGACCATCTCTAGGAAAATTCTTTTATTTTTATAGCTAGTAACAATCTTTTTTTTTTTTTTTTTTTTTTTTTTTTTTTTTTTTTTTTTTGGTTTTTGGGCCACACCCAGCGTTGCTCAGGGGTTACTCCTGGCTGTCTGCTCAGAAATAGCTCTTGGCAGGCACAGGGGACCATATGGGACACCGGGATTCTAACCAACCACCTTTGGTCCTGGATCGGCTGCTTGCAAGGCAAACACCGCTGTGCTATCTCTCCGGGCCCTAGGAATATTCTTTTAAAAAATACCCTCAGGACTTAGAAGGATAATTTTTTGAAAAAAAAAAAGTCTATTTTAGGGGCCAGAGAGATAGCATAGTGGTATGGCATTTGCCTTTCATGCAGCCAATCTAGGACAGCATCCCATATGGTCCCCTGTGCCTGCCAGGAGCAATTTCTGAGTGCAGAGCCATGAGTAATTCCTGAGCCAGTTGATGGGTGTAACCCAAAAGCCAAAAATAAGGCACTGTGATTTATAAAACTTTTGATAACATAATCAATGTTGTAATCCAAAGCACATTTCACAAGTGTCAGTATCTTTCCATCAAACCAAAGGTTCTCTTCCTCTCCCTACCCTACCACTGTAGAAAATTCATTAAAAAATGTACTTATTGGGGGCAAGAATAATATTATAGTAGGTAGGGCTTGTACCTGGCATGTGGCATGTGGACCTGAGTTCAATCTCTGGCATCACATATGGCCCCCATGAGGCTCAGCAGGAGTGACCCGTGAGGACAGAGGAACACAGAGACATGATGCCACCACATTGAGCCATGATGCACTCAACTCAAAATAAACACATAAAAATTTAAAATGTGCGTATCATAGTTGGATTGTATGATTGTTGTATTGTCCATATATGCTTTTTAGTATGTAGTTACCTCATCTATATAGCAACAATGTGTTCAAGACCAGAAGAATTCTATTTGAACACAAAGCATAGTTGAACATAAAGAAATGGTCTTGCATGCTATTTACAATAGCCAGAATCTGGAATCAACCCAGATGCCCTTCAACAAATGAGTGGCTAAAGAAACTGTGGTACATACACACAATGGAATATTATGCAGCTATTAGAAAAAATTAAGTCATAAAATTTTCCAATATATGGATGGACAGGGAAACTACTATGCTGAGTGAAATAAGTCAGAGGGAGAGAGATAGACGCAGAATAGTCTCACTCATCTGTGGGATTTAAAATACTCAGAGACAATTGAGATGAGGGCTGAAAGGACTGACCCACAATATGAAGCTTACCACAAAGAATGGCGAGTGTAGTTAGAGAATAACTGCACTAACAACTATTATGATAATGGTAAATGAGAGAACTAGAATGCCTGTTTCGAATACAGGCGGAGGGGCGAGGGGAAGGGAGATGGGAGGGCACTGGTGATGGAAGGTTGCACTGGTGAAGGGGGGTGTTCTTTGCTATAACTAAAACCAAACTACAACATTTTTGTAATTATGGGGCTTAAATAAAGTATTATTAAAAAAAAGAAATGGTCTTGCAGTCTCTTGGGAATAGTTTCTAATAGAATGTCTACTGGATTATTTTAGGTGCCAATGTCTCTCACTCATGCCCGGCAGAACTGCCAAACTTGGGTCTCAGTTCATTCGCTGACTTATTGACTCTTCATAGCCCTGAACACAACTCTTCTCTCAATACCTACAGGGATCCAATCAATTAAATGAAGCTCTTCTGGAAAGTATAAACAATGCCAAAAAAATCCACTTGGTTCCCTGTCACCTCAGGGACAACTTTGTGCTGCGTTTTGCCATCTGCTCCCGCACTGTGGAGTCTGCTCATATACACTTTGCCTGGGACCACATTAGAGAGAAAGCCTCTGAACTTCTGAAAGCCAACACCAAGGGCAAATGAGCCAGCTGCAGTAGGTGAGTTGCACTGAATTCCACCCTCATATCTTTTCAGTTGTTGATGAGTCAGGCTACTGTCATAACACTCTTTTCTATATTTAGCTGGAAAATGGAAATGTCTAGAAAGAATGTGATGTGACCGATATGTACCATTCCCGCTGGTGCAGGAAAGAATTTTTGTTTGATCCAGAGCTTTAGCCCATTCTGAAGTCAGTAGTGTGAACATGCATGAAACACCTGGTTAACAAGGCTCAATTACTGACTAGGGTGAATTTGAGGATAATATGTCACAGTCACAATCATCTCAAAAGTCTTCATATCAGAATATTTTGAGAATGTCTACCTTCAGGTGCGAGAGAGATAGTATTGAGGGTAGGGTACTTGCCCTGAATGCCATTGACCCAGGTTCTTTGCACCGTATCTTCTATGGTTCTGTGCGTATCATCAGAAATAAAGCCAAGAGTAATCCCTGAGCATAACTTATAGCTTATTATAACCCTAAAATAAAATTATCAACTTTATCTTATTTTCTACATTGGGAGGCAAGGGTGTTGTGACTTGCCTCTAATTATCTCCTGTGTCTTTCTGCCTCCTTTCTCCCTCTATTATCTACTTATGGGGTATGTAAAACCTCAGTGTCTATATCTGATCAGTTAATTTTACAGATCAAATATAGCTTTATCTTTTTTGTCCTTATTAACTGTTAGGTTACACCTTATTTTACCTAAAACAAAGATTGTCCTGGTTCTTTTGTATGTTTATTTATAACTTGGATTTATACCAAAACAGACTGTCTTATTTATAAATTTGGAATGTCTCAGGATAGCCTGAGCTATCTGTCCTTACTCTGTCCTTACTACCACACCCAGGGGTGGTCTCTGGACTCAAAAAAAGCAGCAACTTGTGCTCCATACGAGGTAGAAGACTGCCAGACTACATGTGTTTTACTCTCTGCCTGGTTTGAATTATTATGACCTTGGTTCATACTTGTTCACCTGCGGTTGGCGATACAACACATGGGTTGATTTTACAATTAACCATGAAAACCTGAAATCCCAGTTTGCTCAAAAAAGTAAAAGCTAGAGAGATAGAGAGTTTGGACAATCAGTAAGGCGCTTGCCTTTAATGTGGCCAACTTGGTTACTTTCCCTAGAACCCCATATGTTCCTGTGAACACCATCCAAAGTGCTCACTGTGCACCAAGCCAGAAGTAAGCTTTAGGTATTGGTAGCTGTAATCCAAAACCAAAAAAATAATTTAAATTGTAATTCATGTATGAGAAGTCAATTCATGGCTTCCAACCAACGAGAACAACAACCAGACAATGTTAGGGATAGCAGAGAGATCTCCTATAATTTAATTCAGTCCTGACTGTTCTCCCAAAGAGAGTAAGAAGACCTCATAGTTTAACTGATAAATCCCACAAGACTGTCCTCTCAACTTCCACACACATCACACACCCACTGCAAATACAGGTTGTCACCTGTGCTTTTGATTAACTGGTTCTCAGGGGTCCCCATGATCCCCCACTTAGACTTGATTAATGCCAAAGTAGTTCAGAAAATTTAGAGAAACATTTTACTTACTATATCACTGGTTTATTATATAAAGGGATATAACTAAGGAACAGTTCAAAGAAACATAGCTAGAGGTCAAGGTCAAAGGGCATAGAGGTCCTGTCCTCTCCAGAGAACTCCCTACAGATCTTCACATTCTCTAAATTGAAAGCTCTCTAAGTCAAGCCTTTCAGGTTTGAGAAAGGCTTCATTACAGTACCATGATTGACTGATCCATTAGCCATTGGCAAATAATTCAACCTCTTGCTCCTCTCCCCTACTTGGAGGTCTAAAGTGAGAATAAAAGATTCCCATTTTTAGGTTTGTTAAAATAAAAATGATATGTTTTGGAATAAAACATAATTACTAGGGGAATTACAAAGATTTTAGGAGTTGTGAACCAGAACCGTGGAAGATCAGATATGCGTTTTATGAATCAAAATACAATAAAAGTACTAAGCACTTGATTCTTTGCTTTTTCTAATACATGTGATTTTCCTAATACATGTTTGCTACTTTCCTTCTAATAGATATCAGAAGTTTAAAAATTATATATTGGAAAAGTGGAATGCTATACAAACAAATCTCATCCTGATTCCATGCAACCAAGCCTAAATGTGACCTTCTTTCTTTCTTTAAACCATCCAGAAGATGTGATCAAAACTGTTCAGTACCTCACCAATGAAGAAGTATTTTTTACTGTATGACAAGTTAGTCCCAGTGAATATAGCTTCTCACATAATCTGGCTGTGATTTTTTGCTGCTTAAAATTGTAGTGTTTCATGCTTGTAAAACTATCAGTGGCATAAAAGTCATATTGAAATATTTCTTATCTATAATTATAAGCTTGGAGTTATACCTTTGGTTCAAATAAATATTTATTTTTATTGAATTCTTAGTAAATGTAAGACACTGTTCAAGAAGTATTAATCAGATTCAATTATTACTTGTTATTATAAAGGAATAAATTCAGAACAAAGACACAACCAGAGTCTCAGTCCTATTTGGTTTGATGGAAAAAAAACTTTAACCCACAGACCCAATTTACTGATGTCTATCTGGCCTGGATTGTCACAAGTAACAGTTATAGAACTTTTTTTTGGTGGTGGTGGGGGGGAGTTAACATCCGGCAGTGCTCAGGGGTTACTCCTGGATCTACACTCAGAAATCGCTCCTAGCAGGCTTGGGGGATCATATGGGATGCCAGAGTCAAACCAATGACCTTCTGGATGCAACGAAAACACCCTACCTCCATGCTATCTTTCTGGCCCCAGTTATAGAACTCTTAATGCAAACAAGAATATGAATGAGATGCAACATTTACTCAAGTATAAATATATATTTATTTTAAAGAATAACCCTTATAAAGATTTATTATTAGTAGGCTTTAAGATAATTATAAGATAATTATAATTATATTATAATACATTATAATGAAACCTTAAGATAATAAGATATTCATAAAATAAATAAATTTTCTAGTTTCATATATATTAAATATTTTATTTATTTTAAGTATTTTAACATATTTTATTTATCATTTTAAATAATTTGAAATATTTTAATTTATTTCTATACTTAACTATGTCTATATTGCTTTTACATTACATTTATATAAATTGCTACATTATATTTTTATAATAATATGAAATATTTTTATTATTAGGTACTTGGAACCCAATAGAGTGCTACTTAATATAAAAATATTACATTTTTATTTTGTCATATCTAGGAATTCTTTCTTCTCTCTGAAATAATAATCTCTTCTCTCTGAAACTTGCAAAAAAGCAAAATTTTCTGAAATCAGATATTTTTGTTCATTTCTACTATCTGCTAAAAATAACCCCTACGTCTGACCAGGTAGGCTGCCTAGACTCTCCCAAATTAAAATTCAAAACCAACCCAGAACTACCCATTAACATTGACTTCAGACCTGTCCTAACTAAGGAACCCAATGGATGCAGCAAATGGTAAATTGAAAATTCTAATATTTCATTCAAAACTATTTGAAGAAAAAAATAAATATAACTTGGCATTTTGTTGTTGTTGTTGTTGTTATTGTTGTTGGCCATCCAGGTGGTTTCCAAAGGTCCTGAGGATACTTAGCCAAAGGTCTTATCCAGTTATACTTATTCTACTAGGCGAGAGCTGCAATACTACTCAGGTTCTGCAATGTTAGGACCACTTAGATCACCTTGGCAATGCTTAGGGATCTTACAGGGAGTTTATAGGTCACATCCTGTGATGCTTGGGGCTTCCAGTGCTAGCCCCAAGGTAAGGAGGTCATGTGATGCTAGTCATCAAACCTGGGCCAGGTTTATGCCTAGAATGCACTATAACTCTTGAACTATCTCCTTAGTCTTCTGATTATATTTTTTATATAGATTTTTAAGTATTGTGCATCAACATGAATACTAGGTTCCAACACTATGCCCTTCATCAGCTCAACCTATTCTCCCTCAATTCAACCTCCAACTTAATGAAGTCAAACTGAAAATACCTGGAAATTCTGACGCAAGGTGGTAGCATAGGCTCTTGGGGAAAACAAACAACATAGATAGCTCTTTCTGTCTCTCTAATTTTAGGAGAGGGCACCTCTAATCACTCATACTATTTTTTTTTTTTTTTTTAGTGTTTTGGGCCACATCCAGTGGGTTACTCCTAGCTATGTGCTCAGACATCGCTCCTGGCTTGAGGGAACATACTACTGAGTCAGAGAGAACAAAAAGAATATAGGGAAGGAGGGAACTAAGTACAAAGGACTCAAAATGGTACTTTCTAAGTTGAAACAGGTGTGGGACACAATACAACAAAAAGGGGTTGCTTTTTTCAGTCCAAGTTGAAGACAGTTACATCCAAGAGAAGCCAAGCCATTGGGGCTCTGTCTTGCCTCCATCCCAACAGGCTTGCCTACCTTAAATCTCACCATAGAAAATTTCTGTTATTTATTAGGTTTTCACAGAATTCATTTTATATTAGATTTTGTGAGTTTTAGTCTCTCTGGAATTCGTAAGCCCCATAAATATGGTAATGAAGTCACACTAGGTTTATGTAGGGAGGAGTCATTCTGGAGGGCAAATGAGCTTTGTTCAGAAGTATCCCACCATCAGTTCTGCCAAGCAGGTCTCAAAGTCATAGCACTGCTGCAAAAGTACTCTTCTCAGTTCCATCATTAAAGCTCAGATCCTGAAGGATGACAGGTTTTACCCTCAGGTTTCAGTTGTTGGACAATCCAATTGGTTCAGAACAGGTAAAACTGTCCTAAACTGACTAGAAAAGACTTCGATCTAAAACTTAAGTTAGAGGATACAGAGTTCAAAAAATAAATTTTATATCAATAACCATCATGTTAGAAATCGACTAGAATCTGGCAGCTGGACAGGGTACAGTTGTCCCCAAGCCACATTTAGGAGAACAGACATTTCAAGCAAAGAACTTGGGAACCAACATCAAAAAGACATAATAGGTAGCAAACTAGCTGAGGTGACCCTGCCCATTTGGTCTACTTTAAAGCAGACAGCCTGAGACAAGTGCTGGCAAATTCAAACATCTCCCTACAGCTGTGAAGAGCTTCTTGTAGACCGCTATGATTGGGTACATATGAACACAAACCTCAGCCAATGTCTCAGTCATTTAAACTGTTGTTATGGCACAAAATCTGCCAGATACTGTGAACCCTGGGTTGGACTTCTGGCCAACTAGATCTTGATGAGATAGCAGCCACAGGGTACAAATGCTATTACCCCATTGTTAACCAACTGCACAAAATCAGTGTCGCAGGCACCAGATTGGCCTTATAAGCACTTAAGTAGTACTCACAAATTGGATCGGTAGCACAGAGGTAGTGCATTTGCTTTGCACATGGCCAACCATGGACCCCTTTTGATTTCTGGCATCCCATATGGTCCGCCAAGCCTGCCAAGACTGATTTCTGAGTGCAGAGCCAGGACTAATCCCTGAGCACTGTAGGGTGTGACTCAAAAACAAAGAAAATACTCACTAAGCATTTGTGGCTGCCAGATATCATTAGTCATAGGCAGTACTATGACTACCCTCTGGGAATATGAACACAGGATTGCGGCTGAGAACATTTATAATTTATTAAAGTCTCACCCACAATTCCCACAAGGCACTAGGAATAATGAAAAAAAATGAAGAAATTAATGGGGAGGTGAGAGGGAGGGAACCTGAGGTCATTGATAAAGGCATGATGATACTGGTGATGGATTTGAAGATGGAATATTGAAACCCTGATTCTATCATAAAGAGATTTATAATCCATGGTGCATAAGTAAAAATAAACGGTAAACATTGAAACAAAAACATTGAAATTCAGCCACATCAACAGACTGGTATGGAAGTCCATGAAGGTCCTAAGGTAAATCCGAACTTTTGCTGCTGCCTGAGGGTGATTTCAGATAGTGCAGCAATAGGGCGTTTGCCTTGCAAATGGCCAACCCAGGACCAACAGTGGTTCGAATCCTGGCATCCCATATGGTCTCCTGTGCCTGCCAGGGAGCGATTTCTGAGTAGAGAGCCAGGAATAATCCTCTGTGAACTGCCGGGTGTGACTCAAAATCCAAAAACCAAAGAAAAAAATACTCTTGATTGTTGCAAATCAGCCCCTGATGAGGTTGACTGATGGAGGGATGGAGGATGAGGCCTTTCTCCTCCAGCTCTGACCACGCGTCTGTTACCCTATTCAGTAGGCGGTTCTGAGGTGAATGCGGTGGGAAGAAAGCCAACAGGCAGTCAGGCTTCCGAAGAAAACAGCTCTTTATTTCGTGAAGAGGCCGAAGCCAAAGGCCTAAGAATAGGCCCCAGAAAAAAAAGCCCTCACCTTCCACAGACCCTTGCTTTTATGCCCCAGAATCAGGTACCATCCAATGGTGGAATCAGATACCACCCAATGGTGGGAGCAGAATCAGGTACCACCCTAGGGTGGGAGCAGAATGCCAGGTCACACCCTAGGATAGGGCACAATCACTGATCAGGGTAGGGTCAGTAACATAATAATCCCATAAAAATGTTTACATACACAACACTTGATGACCTAGGAAAATAATTAGAAAAAAAATTCAGTAAATTTGGAGAAAAATCTATGTGTGCTTGAAGTGAGGAAAGTCTCTTCAACAAATGGCCTTGGGAAAACTGATTAGCCAAATGCAAAAAAAATAAATTAATCAGAATACAGTTGATTTATTAAGGAAAACATCAGCAGAACTCTTTAGCACTCCAGAGATGTTTTTGGTTCTATAAATTGATTGGTAAAGATCACAAAAACAAATAAAACTAAATCAAATTATAAGGTTTTATATGAAAAGAGACTCATGTTCACATAAAAACACTCCATTGAATGTGATAAAATACTTTCCTGCAAGACATTACATAAAATAATTCAAGATATATACAGCACTCTCAAAACTCATCAACAAAAATACAATAATCACATACATAAAAATAGAGTAAAGTGACAAACAGGCACTTTACTCAAGAAGACATATGAACTGCCAGTAAGCATCTGAAAAGGTGTTCTTTACCACTAATTATCAGAAAATGAAAATCCAAACAGCTATGATATGTCAACTTGTATCAGTGAGAATGAAATATATTAAAATCATATCAAGCAATAAGTGTTAGGGATGTGACAAAAAAAAAAGAAATATTCATCATTGATGGAAATGTTGCAGTAAGAATACTCAGCATCTTTGGAAAAGCAGTATATTCTTAAAAAAAATATAACACAGGGGCCACAGAGATAGCATAGAGGACAGGACACTTACCATTCAGTTGACTGAAGCTCAATTCCTGACACCCCACGTAGCTACCAGAGTCTGTCCAGAGATGATCAGGAGAGCAGACCCAGTAAGACCTGAGCACTACACAGTTGTCCCAAAAAGACATTTGACCCAGCAATTCTTGGCATCAAACTTGAGAATATTAGTCTAAAACGATAAATGCACATCTATGTTCATTGCAGTGCTCAGAACAATAGCCAAGATATGAAAAAAATAGATGTTTGATAAGAGATGAATGGATAAAGAAATTTCAAAATGGATTATCATGCAGCTGTAAAAAATATGAAATTATGCCATTTGCAGCTAGGTGGATGGAACTGGAGGTTATCATGCTAAGACAAATAAGTGAGAGGATGGTAATTATCAGATATTATCACGTAAGTATGGTATAGAGATAGAGACAAAATGAGGAATTAGTTTAACTGGCCTTGTATTATACAATCAAGCAGTGAAGGAAGAGATATGGTGGCAATGAAGGTGCAGATTAAATGTAACATTAAGCATTGCAATGAACATGGGTGACACATCATTTTAATGATTGTTTGTGTGTTTTGAGATTGGATATCAAGAAATGAAATCACAGGTTAATATGGGAGCTCTATTACTTAACTAAGGATTCTCCACAGGGGCTGAATGATCCACATTCTCACCAGCAGGGAAGGAGAGCCTTCTTTGTGTTGTATCTGTCAACACTGACTGTTTTGTTCTAGGTGTTTTTGATGTTATTCTCAGCAGTCAGATGATCACTCTTTGCCATATTGAATTGGACTTCCCTGATATAAGTGATAATAAACACTTTCATATTCCTACTGGACATCTATTATTTTCTTCAGAAAAGTGTCTGTTGATTTCCCCTTCACATTATTGTGGCATTATTACATTTGTTAATCTTTGTAAGCGTGTTGAATATTTAGGATATTAATTCTTTACCTGACAGATATTTTGTGCAAATATCTTCTCCCATTCAGTAGGATGTCTTTTAATTTTAGCCTGCATTTCTTTGCCATGCATGGAGTATTTATTTTTTTTTATTTTATTAAAACTATTATGAATTACAAAGTCCTTCGAGTTGGGTTTCAGACATACATGGATTAAGGCCAATTTCCACCACCAATGTCGATTTCCCTCCGCCATGTTCCAGAGTGTATCCCATACAACCTTACCTTTTGCCTTCCAGACTGCCAGTATAACAAGATAATTTACAGTTTAGATCATTAGTTTGGATCCTTTGATTCTATTGTTCTTGTTTTTGGCTTGGATATCTAGTTCTGTCCCCTTTTTTAATCTCCACTAATGGACCTGGGACCATTTTGCCCCTGGCCTCCATGCTTTCTATATTTGTTTCACCTCCTCCACTCAGTTTCTTTCCTACTTCTCGCTATTCTCTGGGCCAAGGGTGTTCAGGCGGATTCCCATTTAAACCATTGCATCTCTTCATGCAGTTATTCTAAAGACCACATATAAGTATTTATCCTTCTTCTGGCTTGCTTCATTTAACATAATATCTTTCAGTTCTAACCATGCTGTAGCAAACTGCACGAGTTCATCATTCCTTACAGCTATGTAGTATTACATGGTATATATGTACCACATTTTCATGATTAATTCATCCATTGTTGGACATATCTTAGCTATTGTACTGAGTGTTGCAATGAGTAATGGTGTGCATAAATCCTTTTGGATGAATGTTTTTCTGTCCTGGGGATAGATGCCCAAAACAGAGATTGCTGGGTCATATGGCAGCTCAATTTTGAGTTTACTGAGACCCTCCATACTGTTTTCCCTAGGGGTTGGACCAGGCAGAATTCCCACAAGTAGTGTATGAGAGTTTCTTTTTCACAGCATCCCCACCAAGAAATTTTTTCCATTATTTTTGATAGGTGCCATCCTCACTAGTGTAAGATGATATCCCATTGTTGTCTTGATTTGGATTTTCTAATGATGTTGTGAACATTTGGTCATGTGCCTGTTGGTCATCTGTTGGTCTTCTTCAGAGAAGTGTCTTTCATTCCTCTTCTCCCCATTTTTGATGAGGTTTTTAAGTTTTGTGGAGTAAACCCTTGTGAGTACTTGTATATCCTATATATAAAAAACCTTTATCCCTGATGTGTCAAGTGCAAAAATTTTCTCCCATTCAGTTAGCTGTCTTAGAATTTTGGCCTATGTTTCTTTTGCCATACAGAAACTTTTTAGTTTGAAGTAGTCCTACTTATTCAGATTTGATGCTATAGCCTGTGCCATTGGTATCCTGTCATCAAAGACTTCTTTGAGATCTAAGTCTTAGAGAGTTCTGTTTTCCTCAATGAACTTTATGAACTTGGTCTGATCCCACCAGGAGTGATCCCTGAGTACAGAGCCAAGAGAATGCTTGAGCACCTTCAGATGTCTTGTCAAAAAACAAGCAAACAAAAATGTACTGAACATTCATACCAGACTTTACATTTGTAAAAGGTTTTAAGGGGAGAAGGCTGGAATGTAATACAGTGAGTAAGTCACTTGGTTTGCATGTGGCTGACCTGGATTCCAAGCCTACTACCCCCTATGGTCGCTTGAGTACCACAAGGAATGACCCCTGAGTGTAGAACTGGGAATAAGTCTTGAGTACTGCCTGGTATGACCCCCAAAATCAAACAAAATAAGATTTTAAGGGTTAGGAAGATATTTATTCATGAACAAAAAGATCTACACGTCATTTATAATCATAAATATGTATGCACATAATATAGGATTAAATTATATGGAACTTCTAATAGATTCATCGAAGGAAAGATACTGACACTAACACAATAGGAAATTGAAGATGTTAACCTTATGTACTACATGCTGTTGACCATCCACCAGGTCCTTTTACTCACACACACCTGGGATGAAAAGTGGGCTGAGCATCTGATTGGGATAAGTTTGACCTGGCATACCAGAAGCACTGGGAGAGGAGTGTGGTCCAAAATAGCTCAGTGACAAGTTGCGTATTTCTCGCCATTTATCTTTCCTCCTCTTTTCCAAGTTTCCTCCCCTTTTATGTTTGTGATTAATTTCTGCTTTCAGTTTCTTTGTTTTTTTTTTTTTTTTGGTTTGTTGGGTTTTTGTTTTGTTTTGTTTTTTTGGGTCACACCCAGTGATGCTCAGGGGTTATGTATGTACAAAAATCATAAGAAAAAAATGGACTTAAAGGAAAAAATGGAAGGAGTCAGAGATATAGTACTGGAGTTAAGGAGCATGCCTTGCTTGTAGCAGATACTAATTTAATTTCTAGCATTATATGGTTCTCCAAGTACCACTAGGTGGAGTGCTCTGAGCACTCCAAGATGTAATCTTGGAAGTCTCTGAGCACTGCTGGAGTACCCTGGGTAATTCTATTCATTTTAAGGCAGCACCATATCCTCTTGCCCTTACACAAACCATCTGCTTAGTTGGCCAAGAATAGAGGGGTTCTGCCCTCCTAAGTACCATTTGAGAGGTCCTCCCAAAAACAAAAGGAAGAAATGAGCCTAAGAGCCAACTACAGAGCTCTCCACTTTTAAAATGTCAAGTACACATTCTTCTCCAACACGCATGGGATATTCAAGACAGATGGCATTCTGGGCATAAAAAGTCTCCATAAAATCTAAAAGATAGAGGGGCCGGGGCAATAGCGCGGTGGTAGGGCGTTTGCCTTGCATGTGGCTGACCTAGGATTGACCGTGGTTTGATCCCCGGGACCCCATATGGTCTCCCAAGCCAGGAGTGATTTCTGAGTGCATAGCCAGCTCACACCCTGAGCATCACTGGGTGTGACCCAAAAACAAAACAAAACAAAAACCCAACAAACCAAAATTAAAAAAAAACTGAAAGCAGAAATTAATCACAAACGTAAAAGGGGAGGAAACTTGGAAAAGTGAAGGAAAGATAAATGGCGAGAAATACACAACTTGTCACTGAGCTATTTTGAACCACACTCCTCTCCCAGTGCTTCTGGTATGCCAGGTCAAACTTATCCCAATCAGATGTTCAGCCCACTTTTCATCCCAGGTGTGTGTGTGTAAAAGGACCTGGTGGATGCTCAATAGCATCATCCCAGAATGACATCATCTTCTTCCCAGGAATTGTGATGCATAAGCAAATACACACAATCCCTTCTCAGTCTTTTATTATGTACACCAGCTAGAAAATCATGAGAGCTCACTGTACATACAAGCTATTTTAATGATTCCTTCCCTTTAAATTATGAGACATATCTCCACTTTCTTGCACTGTTAAGTGCTTCTCTCCCCAATTCAGACTCCTCCTGCAGCTCTGTCCTTGGATCTTGGGCATATATTGGGTATCAGTATTGGTTGGTTGGACCAACCATTTTTGCTTGGAGGTCAAAAGTCACAAATCCTTCTCAACTGCTTTGCTGGATCAGAACCCCTAAGAGGCTTCTTTCTGTCATCATGTTCTATACCTTCCCACTCCATATCACTTCCCCAATGATAGGTCTTTGGTCTTTGGATTCTGATGGATCCTACCCATATGGGTGGGCATCAGCCTGTATGTCTATGACTTCAAGTGTACCATTTTTCAGGTTCATAAGAACAACATGATCTCATGATAGCTCTTTACATAGAACATACCTTACATGGAATACATGTATACCTTCTGCAGTGAACTCACAGATTCAGAAATAGCCTAAATTCCTACTACAAAGCTGTTGGATAAAAATAAACTTTGCTTATTTATTGATGGCTATGGATAGCATTATTGATGGCTATGGATATGCTAAGCGAAACGAGTCAGAGGGTGAGGGTTAAACATAGCATGATTACATTTGTTTGTGAGAAATAAAGAAATAGTATGGTAATACTATTCAAAGACAATAGAGACAAGGGATAGGAGGGCTGTAGGCAGCTTGCCACAAAGAGCAGGAGAGTGCAGATACAGCAGAGAAAGGTATAATAACAGTAGTTGAAAATGATCACTCTGGCCAAGAACTGGTTGTTTAAAGGGCAAAGTGACATGCATGATAACCCTTCAGTAATAGTACTGCAAACCTTAAAAGGAAAAGATAGAGGAGGGAGAGGGAGGGAGAGTGGGAGAGAAGAAAATTATCTGCCAAAGTCAGGCTGGGGAGTTGGGGAGATTGGGAGGGAAACTGGGGATATTGGTGAAGGGAAATGTGCACTGGTCAAAAGATGAGTGTTGGAGCATTGTATGACTGGGACTCAGTCAAGAACAACTTTGTAACTCTGTATCTCATGGTGATTCAATTAAAATTAGTAAAATTAAAAAAAAAAAGACACCCACAATGTGGGAATATAAAGAACTTACCTTAAAATAGCCAAAGCCTTTACCACTAACTCACAGAAGACATCTATTTTCATAACATAAAAAGGACAAGGCACAAGACAAGGTTGCCAACACTCACAACTATTATTCAATAGTGATATTGAACTCTAGACAGGCTTTCTACTTCTCCCATTCAGCCACATTTTGTTATGATAGTTCTCAGTGTAATTATTTCTATGACTGCACTAAATGATCCCTGTGGTGAGCTTCATGTCAGGAGCTCGACCCTCCAGTCCTCCTCTATTTTGTCTCTGAGAATCATTACACAAATGTTTTCATTTTTCTCAAAACCCATAGATGAGGAAGACCATTCTGTGTTTATCTCTCTCCAGAGTACAGGCTGGTGTGGGGTGGGAAGGAAGGAGACTTGGGATATTGCGCATGGAAATGTTGCACTGGTGAAGGATATATATAAATCCTTCACCAGTGCAACATTCCCGTGTATGTGTGTGTATTAAAAAATCAAGAAAAAATAAAGAAAAGAAAAGATAAGGCCTCCCAATTCTTACCACAGGCTGTGTTCTTTACACTGACTGTATAGAAAGAGGAGGTACAGTAAATGCACCCCATATACACCTCAACAAAGGCCTTTTGCCTGGTCTGTATTGTGTATTGGGGGGCAAAAAAAAATAGTGGTATTGGAAGTTCTGGCCATAGCAATTTGCCACTGCAAATATGGAACTGAAATATACTCATGTAGAACAAAATTAGCCAGAAGAAGGACAACCACAGAATGATCTCTCTCATATGTTGTATATAAAGAAATACATTAGGGGAATATCTAATGGCCAAAGGCAAAAGCATCTGAGAAGAACTAATCTACAGAACGGAGGACCTTATTATGGCAGGGAGATGATGGGGTTGGGGGAGAAAAGATAATGGTGGGGTGGGAAGCTGAGACAATGGTGCAGGGAAGCAATCACTCTGGTTGAACATACAGGTTGAACCACGTAGACACGAAATTTTATCATTACAACATTGTAAATCATGGTATCTAAAATAAATTTTAAATTAATTTAAATAAAAATAAAACTGGGAGATGGGGGACTTTGGTGGTGGGAAGGTTGCTCTGGTAAAGAGGGGGTATTGTCTTTTATAACTGAAATCCAAGTACAAACATGTTTGGAATGATGGTACTTAAAGATATTATAAAAATAAATAAACTGGAAAAAATCGACAAACCAGTGTCTATTAATCACATAAAGTTATCTGATGAGAAATGGCTTGACAATTTAAAAAAAAGTGAGGCCAGAAAGACAGTACAGCAGGTAGACATTTGCCTTCACATCAAGCAAACCTGGCTGAATCCCCAGGATTCCTTTTGTCTCTAAGCCTGTCATAAGTAATTCCTAAGTGTAGAGCCAGGAATAACTCTAACATGCAACTGCCAACCTCTAAACCGTTCACTAGGCACCATCATGATACTAATTACCGCATGGTCACTGTAAGTGGCTATTCTGTCTTTGGATCATAAAAAGCACTCCACATCCTAATCTTCAGGGAGATGAAAATCAAAACAACAATGAAATATCATTTCATGCCACAGAGACTGACACATATACAAAGAACAAGAATAACCACTGTTGGCATGGATGTTGTGTAAAAGGAACTCTCATTCACTGTCAGTAGGAATGCCATCTAGTCTTGCCTTTCTGGAAAACAGTATGGATATTTCTGAAAAATCTGGACATTGAGCTCCCATAGGATTCAGTTATACCACGCCTAGGAACATACCTTAGGAACACAAGAAACAAATACAATAATTTTCTCTGCACTCCTATGTTCATAGCAGCACTATTTACAATAGCCAGACTCTAAAAACAACCCAGATGCCCAACAACAAATGAACGGCTAAAGAAACAGTGGTACATATACACAATGGAATATAATGCAGCCGTCAAGAGAGATGAAGTCATGAAATTTTCCTATACATGGATGTACATGGAATCTATTATGCTGAGTGAAATAAGTCAGAGGGAGAGAGAGACACACACACAAAATAGACACACACTCACTCATCTATGGGTTTTAAGAAAAATCAAGGACCTTATTGTAATAATGCCCAGACACAAAAGAGATGAAAGCTGGAAGGACCAGCCCATGATATGAAGCTTTCCACAAAGAGTAGTAAGTGCAGTTAGAGAAATAACTACATGAAAATCTACCATGATAATGATAGTGAAAGAAACACCGCCGGGTGTGGCCCAAAAACCAAAAAAATAAAAAGAAAGAAGAAAGAAAAAGAAAAAAAAAAGAAAAAAAAAAAAGAAAAAAAAAAGAAAAGAAAAAAAGAAAAGAAAAGAAAAGAAAAGAAAAAAAAAAAAAAAAAAAAGAAAAAGAAAAAAAAGAAAAAAAGAAAAGAAAAAAGAAAAGAAAAAAAAGAAAAAAAAAAGAAAAGAAAAGAAAGAAAAGAAAAAAAAGAAAAAGAAAAAAAAAAGAAAAGAAAAGAAAAGAAGAAAGAAAAAAAAGAAAAGAAAAAGAAAAGAAAAGAAAAAGAAAGAAAAAAAAGAAAAGAAAAAGAAAAGAAAAAAAAAGAAAAGAAAAAGAAAAAGAAAGAAAAGAAAAGAAAAGAAAAGAAAAGAAAAGAAAAGAAAAGAAAAGAAAAAAGAAAAGAAAAAAAAAAAGAAGAAGAAAGAAAAGAAAAGAAAGAAAAGAAAAAGCACCCCAAGGGACTTGCACATGGCTCTGGCCTCTGGTCCCCTTGTCCACGTCCCAGCCCGTCTCCTCCCAAATCCCGCGCCAACGCGCAAGCCCCGCCCACCCGCCCAGCGTTCTCGCGCGACTGCGCAAGTCTCGCATGCGCCCGCCCCGCCACGCTCCCACTACCGCACATCTTGGACACACGCAGCGCGACCGACGCAAGCACGCACGCACGCACGCAAGGACGCCGAGGGCGGGCCCGGAAGGACGGCACTGCGCAGGCGCACGTCGTCCCGCGCGCTTTTTGGATGCTCCAGGTTCGTGAGGCCACTGTGGGCCAAAGTGTGCGGGCGCGAGGCCGAGCTCCGGGGGCCGGGAGTGGGGCGCGGCGGGCTGAGGGGCTTCCTGGTTGGGCTAGGGGTGATGGTGGTGGACAGCGGTGGATGGCGTGGGGTTCCTGTCACCCTTCCCGCGGCCTGGCCCGCCAGTCCCTGCCCCCTGGCGACTGCGCATGCGTGTTGGTGGCAGCAGCCCAGACTCTGCAAATGCTGCCAATTCAATGCCCAGCTCATTCATTCTCAGCAGTTGTCAGAGATTGAGACTTCTGCTTCCAGAAAGGCTTGCAGAGAGGCACCCCAAGGTGTTGGGGACCGACCGGATCAGGAATCACTTTGGCAGCCTCTGGGGACTTTCTGGGATGCAGGGGATCAACCCTGGACCCTCCAGGGTAGGCAGGAATGCAAGGCAAACAAACCACTCTCTTTCCAGCCCTAGAAAGTATTTTTAGAGCATAGAGTATGCATGCTATACTACTTTGATAGGTAAAAATACCTCTAGTATTTTTCTAGGTATAAAGGCATAGGAGGCTTTTAGGGTGTTTAGGATGCCCCCCTCAACCCCACTCTGCCCATGGTCGTGATTGATATATTTCATAAATGTATGTTTATAACAGTTATAAGTCGTAGTTATAAATTATAAAACATAAAATATTAAAATATATAAAATGTTACTAAAAAGTTATAAATTAGAGACTACCACGCCAGGAAAAAATGGATTTATTGTATGCTAACGCCCTACCATGGTGCTAAGGGTCCTGCCTCCAGATGGGCTGCTCTGAAGTCTTTATTCTTACCTAGGTGGGAGAAATCATGTGGATGATAGGAAGTAGTACCTGCTTGCCTACTACTGACCAAAATTCAAGATTGAAGTGCTAGTCATGTACCTGTCGTCAGGATCCACATTCTTTGAGATCTAAGAAAGGCCTAGAAGGTTCAGTTGATTCTAATGGTAACTAATTTACTGGCTCCTAGTGATTAGTACAAGCCCAGACCAATCCTGGTGTCTGTATTGGGATTTGATAAGTAAGTGATCGATGAAAGGAGGTCTAGGGGTGTGCATGGTATGGGACTAGGTGGGGTGTCTGTTGAGCACAAGTCAGACTGAGTTTTGGGGAGCAGTGCCAGAACTCTGGGTTTGGAGGATGCTGGTACAGACCAAGTGGGATAGAGTCCCAGGAAAGAAGTGCATGTTATTAGTGATGTGAAAATGTGGTGTTTTCCAAGTCACCTCTTACATTTTCTTATTTCCAGTATTGCACAGATGATCGAGATAAAATAAATCGATTGGAGAGAGGCTCTCTGTAATCAAGGGATTTCAGTTCTAGTTCTGTGTGCCATTTGGCATATGAGCTTTAAGCAGATTCTCTGGGTCATAAGTGACATTCCAACAAAGATTTGTGAGCAGGCATCTACAATTCTAAAGTGGTACAACTTTTGTGCCACATTGTAGGAAATGCAGAGCTTTTCTCATTTACTTTTATATGACTGTTAAGATTATTTTTTAAATGAGTATACCTTTGCTTGGCAGATTTCAGGAGTTCACATCATATTTTACCTCATTGGGTAAATTCTCTCTTTCACTCACTCTCTCTCTTTCTCTCTCTCTCCCTCTCTTTTCCCTCTCTTTCCCCTCCCTCTTATACTACTCATAAACCACTCACACTGAACTGGTAATCATCTGCCAGTAACCAGTTTTTTCTACCTGTTTCTACCCTTTTGTCTCCATTCCTCTCCTTTTTGTCCTTTCTAGTTATAATCAACTTGTTGTCAGAAGCTAGGACAAATTTTTTTGTTCATTTGTTGCTTCCTACTTTATGTTCAGTCATATTCATGTTTTTTCCTAACTTATTTCACATAGCATCGACATTTCAAACCCCATTCTTTTTTTTTTTTTTTTTTTTTTGGTTTTTGGGTCACACCCGGCAGTGCTCAGGGGTTACTCCTGGCTGTCTGCTCAGAAATAGCTCCTGGCAGGCACGGGGAACCATATGGGACACCGGGATTCAAACCAACCACCTTAGGTTCTGGATCGGCTGCTTGCAAGGCAAGCACCGCTGTGCTATCTCTCCGGGCCCACAAACCCCATTCTTTTTTTTTTTTTTTTTTTAATATTTATAGGCCAGGTGAGTGATAAAAACAAATTCAGTTTCTGCTTTTTTTTTTTTTGGATTCCAGGGTTTTAATTTCTTTTTTTTTTTTAAACACCTTGATTACATACATGATTGTGTTTGGGTTTCAGTCATGTAAAGAACACCACCCATCACCAGTGCAACATTCCCATCACCAATGTCCCAAGTCTCCCTCCTCCCCACCCGACAAACCCCATTCTTATTGCAAATAAGATTTAAAAATATAGTTGAGTATATTGTCTATGTATACTACATCTTCATTGTGGTTTTTATTAGAGTATTTAGTATGCTTCCATATATTGGCTATTTTGAATCATGCTATAAACCTAGTAGTACTTAGATAATTGTGAATTAGTGTGATCATGTTCTTTAGAAATCAAGAGTGATATTGCAAGATCATATGATGGTTCTGATTTTTATTTTATGAGGAGCTTTTGAACTGTTCCACAGTGACTGGCATAATTTACAGTTACATAAACAGAAGACAGTGTCTTTCAGACCTCCTTTGTGTGGAGATACCTTTGTTCTCACAGTTATTTTCTTTTTCTTTTTTAAATTTTTATTTTGACTATATTGGCTTACATATCTGTCACAATAGTATTTTAGGTACATATTAACATTGAATCTGGGGAATTCCCATCACCAAATTTGTCCTCCCTCCACCCCTGTTCCCTTCCTGCAACCCATATCCCCCACCTACTCCTCCCAAGCTGCTAGAGTAGGTGGTCCCCTTTGTGTCTAGCTTACTATGAGTGATCATATATATCTGTTTGGTCCTGGTACCCTTTCTTTTTTCCCCCTCTATTTGAGAGGCGGAGCTAGATAGTTCGAGTTATGTGGTTTTGTTTGAAGGAAAGATTGAAAGAGGACAGGAAAAAGGTAATTGAAACACCGCAACAATACAGAAAGAAATATCAAATAAAATGTCCAGTGAGCACTGCAGCAATAAAGACAAGCACCACACAACAGTCTCGGTCCTGAAATCAAACCATGCTGGAGTGCAAAAAGAAAGATAAAATAAAATAAAATAAAATTGGAGGCATCAATTTCAATATTTACACCAAAATAAAGAAGTCAAAAAAATCAGTCAATAAATAAATATATAAGTGGATAAAAGGATTATTTTGGGCTTTTTAATTTCCCTTTTCTTTTTCTCCCTGCATAGGCACAGTAACTATTGGGGACATTATAGAGGGAATTCCCTTGGCCTGCCTAGGAGACACAGGGTTTCTCCACCCTTGAAGTATACTGTCATGGGATTAACTATAGACTCCTTGCATGATCATTTATTCTCCCCTCGGTGCTTTCGTGGTGTATGGAAGACTTCTGCTTCGTCTTGGATGGTAAAACCAGACCTCTGTATCTAGAGATCTTGGTGTCTGTACAGCTCAAGGAATGGAGCTTATGATGAAGTCTTTCTTTGTGGTTCTAGCAGTTCTGTTTCTTCAGTGTTGTTTTAATCCATCTTCTGTAGTTGGTGGTCTTGGTCATTATGCTGCTCCTAGGATGGAGCCTGGGATAGAGTTATGTTTCTGGAAGACCCATTCAGTTGCTATTGTCTCAGTCAGGTCTCTGGAATTGTTCTCACAGTTCTTTGGATCGTGTCTTTGATGTAAGCTATCTGATAGGTATGATTTAACATGAGGTTTTGGCTTGAGATTTTCTAATAATAACCTATGAGTATGGTTTTTTTTTTTTAATGTATCTATTGCTAATTCATATGCCTGTAGAGAAGTGTTTGCTCAGATCTTCTGCCCATGATTTTTTGGTGGGGAAAGGGCAGTTTCCTTGCAATTCTTGGGATGCTAGGGACCCTCTTCCAGTGATTCTTGGCCAACCAGACAAGCTGGTCAACACCAAGCTCTAAGGATGTGGCTTTGCTTTGGCTCTGCAGAGCCTGAGATTATCCAGAAGACCTCAGTATACCTAGTGCCTGGGGTCCTTCAAGGCCATAGATTCAGGGCCTAGTTTAGTTATATTCAGGGAACCATGTAGTGCTGGGGATTAAACCAGATTGGCTGCAGGCGCCTGGACCTTAACCCCTATACAATTTTTCTTGAAGGCTCCTTCTGTCCATCATTTATTTTATTTTTTTTTTTTTGTCTGATGTGTGCGTGACTATCTTATTTTATTTGTTAATAGTAAAGAAGATTTTTAGTTTGAAGTAATCCCATTGTGGGTAATTATCTCACATGATGAACTAAAGTAAACTTAGAATAGATAAAAAGACTTTCACATTACACCAAAACCCATAAAATACATCTAAGAAAACTGGCAAAATGCTCTGGAATACTGACTGCTCTGGTTTAATTAGGGATTGGATTCTGTTGACAAGAAAAAAAATACAAACAATGGGGTTACATCAAACTGAAAAGCTTCTGCACAATAAAATAAACTATCATTACAAAACAAAAAGACACCTTAGTGAGTGGAGAAAAATCGCATGCTGTGCATCTCACAAAGAGCTAATCCTGAAATACATAAGGAGCTCATGAAATGGAACAAAAACCTGACAGCCTAATAAGAAAGGATAGCGGAAGAGTTGAATAAAAACTTCACCAAGGAAGATATACAGATGATCAAGAGCACATACATACATATTTACTTATAACAAGTAAAATATATTAAGAAACCAGTCAAAATAACAGTGCTGTTACTTCATACCAGTAAGAATGACTGACCAAAAGAAACCCAGCTGTTGTCCAAGATATGGAGAAAATGGAACTTTTACACACTTGGTAAAAAATAAATAGGGCACTGAAGAGATATATCAGGGAAGGCATTTTTCTTGCACCTAGCCCCTGACTTCATATGTCCCCTCTAAGCCCTAACTGAATCCTAAGCACAGGGCCAGCAGTGACCCTGAACATAACTAAGCATGACCTTAAAACAAAAATGTTTTTAAAAATACATTTCAGATTTCTTTTTTGGGGGGCACCATACCCGGCGGCGCTCAGGGGTTTACTCCTGGCACTGAGCTTAGAAATCGCTCCTGGCAGTCTTGAGGGACCATAGGGGATGTTGGGAATTGAACCGATCCATTCCAGGTTGTGTGCAAGATAAATGCCCTACAGCTGTGCTATTGCTCCAGTCTCTATTTCAGATTTTTTTAAAAGTAAATTTGTGCAGTTCCTATAAAAAGCTGCAAGATTCTTCAACTTCTTTTAAATAGCCTATCATATGATTCATCTGTTCCATTGATGAAAAACCATAAAACTAAAAGATTAACAGGTACACCTCTATTCATAGCAGTACTGTTGACAGTAGTCAACTTTTGGAAACCACCCAAGAGTCCAATAGTAGATATTTTAGATATACTGTACTATGTAGTTGATATACCATATGTTATACTGTTATACTGTGGTATACCATGGGATGGAGATACACACACACACACACACACACACACACACACACGCATGCACGCACGCATGCACACTCACTCTCACTCTCACTCTCTTTTTCTCTCTCTCATGATAGATATACCATAGAATACTATTCATTATTAGAAAAAATAGAATCTTGCCTTTGCTGCAGCATTAATGGAACTGGAAGGGACTTCATACTGATTGGAGTAAGTCAGAGGGAGAAAGATATCTCATTGATGTGGAATATAAAGAAACAAAACAAGTATAGAAATCAGATCCTTAGGTTTTTTTGGTTTGGTTTGGTTTTGGGCCACGCTCAGTGGCACTCGGGTTTCTCCTGGCTCTGCACTCAGAAATCATTCCTGGCAGGCTCGGGGACCAGATGGGGTGCCAGGAATCGAAAGCAGGTCCATTTTGGGTCAGCCACAGGCAAGGCAAATGCCCTACTGCTGTTGCTGTTTCTCAGGCCCCTGATCCTTAGGCTTTGATGCCGAAGTGAGACTAATAAAGTTGTGATGTAAGCGGAGAGAAAGGGTGTGGATATCTTATGGACTGTGGTAGAAGGATAATTCACTTGTTGGTAGAGAGGCTCCCAAGTGGTACTCAACCGGTGTCTGTACCTGTGATTCTTAGTCAAGTTGGTGATAGATTTCATGTGAGGGCCTGAAGATGCAGTGCTGCTCAGGCCCTATGCCGCCAGAAATTAGACTGAGCCACACATCAGTGGATCTGGGGGCGCCAACTCTTGGTTGCTGGGAGGAAGTTGGGATTTCAAGGCTGCACCAAGGATTCTTTTTTTTTTTTTTTTTTTTTTTGGTTTTTGGTTTTTGGTTTTTGGGCCACACCCGGCGTTGCTCAGGGGTTACTCCTGGCTGTCTGCTGTCTGCTCAGAAATAGCTCCTGGCAGGCACGGGGGACCATATGGGACGCCGGGATTCAAACCAACCACCTTAGGTCCTGGATCGGCTGCTTGCAAGGCAAACGGCGCTGTGCTATCTCTCCGGGCCCACCAAGGGATTCTTGAGGGACCGTATGATGTGCTAACCACACATATGATGTCCGTTAACTAATATATAGTCTCCCAGCCCTTGGATATCGACACTCTGGTCATGAGTGTGATGCTGAAATTGTACCCCCAGAACATAAATATTTAAAACTTGGCATACCAAAAGTAATTTTGTAAAACAAAAATAATCTTTACTGAGGATTAAAAGATAAATTCTAAGGGGCTGGAGCGGTAGCGCAAGCCATAAATCTGCCTTGCGTGCGCTAGCCTCTGATGGACTGCAGTTTGACCCCCCAGTGTCCCATATAGTTCCCTAAGCCAGGAGCGATTTCTGAGCCCATAGCCAGGAATAACCCCTGGACATCACCGGGTGTGGCCCAAAAAACAAAAAATAAATAAATAAAATCTGAATATCTAGCAATCTGATACATTATGTGATGACATTAAAAGTCATTTTAATTCAGGTAAAGAGGCCATTAAAATAACAGAAGAAATGTATTATAAAACATGAATTTCTCTTCTAAGAACCTTGTTCACAAATTTCTTATTTCATAACAATTCCAACTTCAGTTCTAATGTAAAATTAGTTCTGCAGCAACCTGTATTGAATGCTCATTCACTAAGTAAATCTTAGAAATCTGATGTTTATTTGATAGCTGTTCATAGTAATCCTCATACTGCTGTCGTTTCTAGTAGGGTTATATTTTTACACTGAAGCATGCAGCAAGAACTGAAATTGCCGTTACGAATTCTGACTTCATTGCCACGGGGCTGTGAGCTCAAGTACGTTCCTTAACTGCATCTGCTTTTCATGTTTGTGTACTGCTTTTCAAAGTATTCATTATTTGACTTCATTCATAATGGACTTTTTTTTCACTTTGCAGATCAGAAAACTGAAGACTTGTTGATAATAAAGGTTTGCTTACATTTTTCTAGATGTTTTTCCCACTGTCGAGAACTTCTCTTGAACACATAGTTCTTCTTCACTTCCCGAACATTTCTCTTAAATTTCTTTCAATTAAAAACTATGTTGCTTTGCTAAAAATAACATTTAAAGGGCCCGGAGAGATAGCACAGCGATGTTTGCCTTGCAAGCAGCCGATCCAGGACCTAAGGTGGTTGGTTCGAATCCCGGTGTCCCATATGGTCCCCCGTGCCTGCCAGGAGCTATTTCTGAGCAGACAGCCAGGAGTAAGTAACCCCTGAGCATCGCCGGGTGTGGCCCTAAAACCAAAAAAAAAAAAAAAAAATAACATTTAAAAAAGCATCTAATATTTCTTAGACTAGAAATAAACCCTTGGCGTGGTTTATTTTATTGTCTCTTATTCTGTTGTTCTGCCATTACCTTTGAAAAGCTTTTGTAGGGATAATGCAGTTTAACCTCTACCAAATATTAAGTTGGTTGAAGTCTTTCATATCCTCAGTTATCAAAAACTGTTTACTAGATAATTTCCATGTTAATTTTATATCTCTAAAAGCTTGTTATAAAGATATAGTAAGCGTTTGGATGAACATATATTTAGAGTATATAGTTTGTATGTGCCAAGCCTGGTTCTGTCCCTGGCACTAGCTGATTTCCTAGACTCGTTTGAGTCCCTCATGTACTTCAGGCCATGATCCTGAAGGCCCCAGACTGCTGGGGTGGCCTGGGTAACCCAGTTAATTCTCTATCATAGAGACCAAGCAGTATTGCTTTCTTGGATCATTGCAGTGAATCAGCAGCCTGAGAATCATGGTGGGGTCTCCACACCCTTTGGCACCTCTTCTCTTCCAAACAGTTACATTTAGCAGGAGATACAGCTCAGTGGTAAACCATGTGTGTCCTGTGTATGAGGCTCTGTGCCCAATATCCACCATTCCTCCACATAAACTGTAAAAACCGTATGTTTAAAATATGATATTTTTGTTTGCTTAATATTGATTCTTTTTAAACTGTCATTTATCATAGGCCCTCTACAATGCAGACCTCCAATTCTAGATCTGTGCACCTCAGTGAATGGCAGAAAAACTACTTTATAGTCACATCTGACACGTGCACACCTGGACAGAAGGCGGATGCATACCGATCACAGATACTACAGATTCAGTATGCGTGGGCAGACTCTCAGATCTCCCAGGCCTGCGCGTCCACGCTTTTCAAGAAATACGCAGAGAAGTACTCCACTATTATTGATTCTGACAATGTCAAAACTGGTTTGAATAACTATGCAGAAAACGTTTTATCTCTGGCCAGATCTCAGCAAACTGATAGTGAAAAGTGGCAGTCTGGATTGTCGATCAATAATGTCTTCAAAATGAAGACTGTGCAGGAAATGATGCAGGCTGGCAGAAAATGTGAAGGGGATTTGCTGGCATCTTCTGACCCCTCAGCAGTGATCCATAAAGAGACTGCTCAATTAGATCTTAAGTTTAATGTTTGTGGTAGTACAGGGGAGAATAGTCCAATATGTAACTCAGTTCAGTATACAAATAAGATCCAAGGTCTCCCAGGTCCTCAGAATGCCCAGCTACCTACTCTGACGGACACCATTAAGACATGTTCTCTAGTTCCAAATGAACCACCTACTGCCAAATTCCATGCCACACCACTCTTTGGAAATGCTAGAAAGGAAAATAAGAGCTCTTCAAAAGCCAGCGTAGGCCTTGGTATGTTCTTACCTAGCCAGTCTTGTCTTCCTTTGGATTGTGAAGATTCACAGAAAAGAAAAGGTTTCTATGGCTCCGGCATCATTGATACACGCTCTACCCCGATGCCTAATGCTCCCAGTAAAACAGTAGATAACAACCCAAGGGAGGAGAGCAGCCTGCCCACTTTTAAAACTGCCAAAGAACAGTTATGGGTAGATGAGCAGAAAAAATACCACCAACCCCAGCGTGCAGCAGGGTCTTCATATGGTGGGATAAAGAAATCTCTAGGAGCAAGTCGATCCCGAGGAATATTTGGAAAGTTTGTGCCTCCAATACCTAAGCAAGATGGGGGAGAGCAGAATGGAGAAATGCAGCGTAAGTCTTACGGCACCGGATCTGCAGAATCAGCACCCCCCATTGATGGGCGTCTGAAGAACATGGAACCAAGGATGGTCGACCTTATTATGAGTGAGATTGTGGATCACGGCCCTCCGGTAAATTGGGAAGACATAGCAGGGGTGGAATTTGCCAAAGCCACTATAAAGGAGATAGTCGTGTGGCCTATGTTGAGGCCGGATATTTTCACTGGTTTGCGAGGACCCCCCAAAGGGATCCTGCTCTTTGGTCCCCCCGGGACTGGCAAGACTCTCATTGGCAAGTGCATTGCTAGTCAGTCTGGTGCAACGTTCTTCAGCATCTCTGCATCATCCTTGACTTCGAAATGGGTAGGCGAGGGGGAGAAGATGGTCCGGGCATTGTTTGCCGTTGCCAGGTGCCAGCAACCATCTGTGATCTTTATTGATGAAATCGATTCCTTGTTGTCTCAACGAGGAGATGGTGAACACGAATCTTCTAGAAGGATTAAAACCGAATTTTTAGTTCAGTTAGATGGAGCCACCACATCTTCTGAAGATCGTATTTTAGTAGTCGGAGCAACTAATCGGCCACAAGAAATCGATGAGGCTGCCCGGAGAAGGTTGGTGAAAAGACTTTATATTCCCCTTCCAGAAGCTTCAGCCCGGAAGCAGATAGTGATTAATCTGATGTCTAAGGAGCCGTGCTGTCTCAGGGAAGAGGAGATTGAGCTGGTCGTGCAGCAGTCTGAAGGGTTCTCGGGGGCTGACATGACGCAGCTGTGCCGAGAGGCCTCCCTTGGTCCCATTCGAAGCTTGCAGATTGCCGACATTGCCACGGTCACACCAGATCAAGTCCGGCCAATAGCTTATATTGATTTTGAAAATGCTTTTAGAACTGTGCGGCCATCTGTGTCCTCAAAAGATTTAGAGCTTTTTGAAAATTGGAACAAAACTTATGGCTGTGGGAAGTAAATTGGGATACTTGAAATGAAAAGATGTCATCTAGGTGCAGTTTTTTCAAAGCATTTGAACAAAAAAAAAATTCCACTTCCTGTGTACTCTCAATTCTATTACCTCATCTGATACAATAGAACAAAAGGTTAAATATTGCAGTTAACTTATCCTGTTAATAAAAGCTTATTTTCCAGTTATCTAGTAATCTACTCACGCAGTGAGAAATATTCTTGTATGAAACTTTTTCTACATGTAGAAAGTAAACATCTCAAATGTATATTTAACAGAATCATTTATATATGAAGCTCTAGTGGATCTATTTATATTTCATTGAAGAGTTTTTTGTAAATACCATATTCTTTGTACTTGAGCTGGAATAAATTTGTCTTAAAACCAGGAGTGAAAGTTCCTGTTCTTACTTTATTCTAGCATTTAATAGTTCTTCCCTAAACAAGGCTAATAAAGTGTTTCCAGAAATAGGGTAATTTAATATTAAGCAAAGCACAGAACTGAAAGGTGATGAGTATCATTTGTTCTAAGGGGAAGTGATGTTTAAAACTAATTGTCATCACAACCTGCATTTCAAAAATAGATGTTTTCATATTTTATACTGGTTATTTTTGTTTTGAAGCCATTGCATTTTTCAAGTATTTTATACAGGACTTCCTTTTTGTAGTCTGCTCATTTTTTAAAATACTTCCCACCTTATCACTTGTCTCTCTTCCTTTTTAAAAGTGCCTGTATTTCAGTTGTGTGGACGGACTGAATCCTCTGGGCATTTAAGGCAAGCCATGAGGTCCACCAATTACCTCCCCTTCATTAGCATTCCCCTACCAGTCTACCTATAAGAGGGTGGGGGAGGTACCTTACATTTTCTTCCAGTATTTTATATCTCCTTTCTTTTTGACTTTTTTTTTTTTTTAAGCTCTGCTGGCTTGTAATTTGTCTTCAGGTTTATCTATGCGATTCTCCTCCTGTAATTCTATTATGGCTTACTAACATGTCTTTTAGTTCCTTCTGTTCCATTTGTATGGATTCTCTCAGAGTTCTTTGAATGGTTGAATTGTTCATCTCTAGATTTCTTAATTTCACAAGCTAGTGACTCTGATTTTCATTGCTAAAACATGAGGTATTGATTTCAGGTCCTCATACTTAAGGCTCAGGCATTTGGGTGGACTTTTAAATTTGCCAGGATTTCTCTCCATGTCCCCAACTGTACGTGTCTTCCTTAACTTCCCCGTTGATCTTTAAATTTAGTGTTTTAGGATGCTGGAGTGTCAGGGTGTTCAAGAAAGTGATCTATGGAACTGTTTATATGAAAGGTGGCTCGAGGTCTGTCTTCTTTAGAGGTAAGTTTTCTAAACAAGCAAGATTACATGTATATGATAAAAATACTGCAAACTAGTTCATTGGTTTGGTCAGCTGGTTTTTGAGCTATATAAATTTTAAGAGAAAGAAGTTAGATCCAGTCTGCCAGGAACTATATGATACAAATTGAAATGACTTCATGCGCATGCACTAGCATCCACATAGTTTCAAAAAAGGAGGGTTGATGGGAAGAACAGGACAATCAGGAGGATTGGAGCTGGACCTCCAGAAGGAGGCTGAGGAACTCTAAATACAGCCCTGATCACATTTGGTGGGAGGGATTAGGACAGTTTTCCTGTTTCTGCCCAGACACAGACGTGACTGGCCACCTGGGGCAGATGATCCAGAGTGGCCAGATTTGTACTTTTATTTATTTATTTTTTGTTTTGTTTTTTTGGGCCATACCCATTAGATGCTCAGGGGTTACTCCTGGCTTTGGGGACCATATGGGACGCCAGGGGATCGAACCGAGGTCCTTTCTTGGCTAGCGCTTGCAAGGCAGACACCTTACCTCTAGTGCCACCTCGCTGGCCCCATTTTTAATATTTGTATTATCTATATTATATACCTATGTAGGTATCTATTATATACCTAATTATAATTTACATATTATTTTATTAAATTTTTTTACTAATAGATTTATTGAAAGTCTCTCTAGGCAAATATTTTGGAAGTAAAAAATGGAAAAATAAGCAAATAGTAACAGCATGACTCTTGGCCAGATTCAGTCTTGCTATAGTTGCAATGGGTTTTCACTTTTGAAAAGATGAAAAATTTTTTTAATTACTTGAAGGTAAATTATATTTTGCTTATGACCTTCTATTATAAATGTTTCTCATCCTGAGATTTTAGAAAGAAATAACCACAAGGTTATTTATACCTTCAAGATATAAAGACCTTAAAGATTAAACTACTAATGCCATAGAGGTTTTAAAATTTTGAAGACACATATATTATGAAATGTTAAAGAAATTATGCACTAGCTTACCAAAGCTATTATTTGTATCAACCTTTTCTTTTTAATATTAGGTTTAAATTTTTTTCTCTTCTCATTCAGTTTCTTCTCTCTGTCCATTTTTTCCCCTTTATTAAATTAATTTTTTATTTTTAATTATGAGAACAGTGATGCAAAGAGGACAAGGTAAAGTTACAGTGGAAGGACAATCGCCCATAAACATAACATAAACAGAGTTCTCAGAAGAAATCCCCTTGCTGATGCCTAAATATTGAACTTACAGTCAAAGAACATTAAAAAAAATAAGGCAGAACCCATGTACAATTACTTTGTCCACAAGTCCCCAGATTGTAGTACATTATAACATTTCTTAGCAGTACACAAAGCAATCTAAAGCCATAAGATTTATGTGACTCCTTAAACATTGAAGGCATAGTATTTTTTAGTATTTTCATGCACATGTATATTAGTTTAAGTTAACATCAAAAGTTTAAGAGGTTTTTTTTTAAGGGTTAGAGTCAAAAGAGCACAGTAAAAATGGGGTTAGAATGGCAAATATTGTTTGCATAGGCCCACCAAAATATGGGGGACATGGAAAGGAAAAGCCTTGGTCTAAATACAAGGAGACCCTACCCCTGAAGTTTCCTGGCACAAGACCAACTCTAGGCTCCAGGCAAATATTTTTAAATATTATTGTAACTTGATCTTTTTTCCATTCTTCTGGAAGTTTAATTTATTTTTTTTCTATTATAAAATATTAAGTCCTCTACACTAATTGACAGTATGGAATTATATATAGATCATGGACTTGGAAACTAATTGGACCTATTATGTTTTTTCATTTGCAAGCTGTGTCTACACCACATAATTGTTAAATGTCAGTTCTAAAGTAATATCCTGAGGTTCCCAAAGTTATTGGACCTACTGTTTTCTTTTTGTAAAAAAAATTACTCAGTGTCCTCCCTGGGAATCCATCTTCTTTATGTGAAGAAACAGAAAGCAGCTCCCACAGGCACTTGGAACGACTGTTGTCCCTGGATTCCTCAGAGACAGTCAGGGCATGGCATCTCCCTCCTTGGAAAACACTGGTCAATATGGAGAATTAAGAAACAAGTTGCAAGTTCCAGGGTGCCCAGTAATTCATTCTTGTGTTTTCATAGTGTCAAAGGCTTGTTTTAAACTTCCAAGAGTTGCCTAATCTAATCTATTTGTGGTACTTGTATCATAGATAATCATTAACATTTATGTTAGTATTGATGAAGTAAATCTGATTCAAAAGAAAGAAATGTGGTTTTTCTAGATTTAAAGACTTGTTTACAGGTCCTGGGTATTATTTTTCATTACTCATCTGTCAGTATACTGTCCCCTTGTTTTTTGTTTGTTTTTTAGGTCACACTTGGGTTACTCCTGGCTATGCGCTCAGAAATCGCCTCTGGCTTGGGGAACCATATGGGATGCAGGGGGATCGAACTGCGGTCTGTCCTAGGATAGCGCACACAAAGCAAATGCCCTACCACCTGCACCACCACTCCGGCCCCGTCCCTGTTTTTTTTTGTTGTTGTTGTTTGTTTGGTTGGTTGTTTTGGGTCACACCCGGCAGCGCTCAGGGTTACTCCTGACTCTGCTCAGAAGTCGCCCCTGGCAGGCTCGGGGGACCATATGGGATGCCCGGATTCGAACCACCGACCTTCTGCATGCAAGGCAATGCCTTACCTCCATGCTATTTCTCTGGCCCCCTGTCCCTGTGTTTTAAAGGGACAGTCTATGCCCACCTTCATGCTTTAGACTTAGAGGATTCTATGTAGACTCTGGCAAAGGGTCAGGCCAAATGAGTGCTCATCTGCTGACTGATCTCTAGTTTTTGATCACAAGTCTGGGTTTGTTGGTGATTGAGTCAAGGGAAACAACCGTTTAAATGTCTGTCTTCACCATAGCCATAAGGGAAAGACTGATGAGAGTTGGTGAGATATAGTCAACCACTTTAACTTATTTTTTTAAATAAATACATTTTTTAATTGAGTCATCATGAAATACAGTTAAAAAGTTAGACATGATTGAATTTCAATGTCATGCGATGTCCAGCACCCTTCACAGTGCATGCTTCCTATTTCCCTCCTGCTCTTCCCTCTACCTTCCCCATGCTTGTCTCTAAGGCAGGTATATACATACATACATACATACATATATATACATACACATACATATATATAAAATTCACTTAAACACTATGGTAACAAAGTTGTTTATAATTTTTTTTACCCACTTACACTTATTCGTGATTGAGTTTCATTCATACAAAGTACAACACACTTCACCAGGAACATTTCTGGCCACCAATATCTCCATTTTTCACTCCCTGCTGCCTATTGGGCAGATTATTTTCTGCTTTTGTATTCTCTCTTCCCCTATGTCTCTCATTCTCACTTTCTCCCCCCACCCTCTTAGACACTTGGTTTTCAATATTGTTAATGAGGTGTATCATGTCCGCCACATTTTTCCTTTTAGAACCCACTTGTCCAGAGTGGTATTCTGGGTCACCTGGTCCTTATTTCTGTCATTTTGGACATTATCACCATAGTCTCTAAATTTTTATATCCCCCCCCCCCAAATGAATGTAATCATTCTGTATCTGTCCCTCTGGCTAATTTAACTTAGCATAGGCTCTCAGTATCCATCCGTGCATAAGTAAGTTTCATGACTTCATTTTTTTTTTCTAACAGCTGCATAATATTCTCTTGTGTAGATATACCACAGTTTCTTTACCCACGTTTCTGTTCTCAGACACTTGCTTTGTATCCAGATTCTGGCTAATATGAATACTGGTTTAATTAAAAATGAACAGGGCTTTTCTGCTATTTTTGTTTTTGAGCTGCTAGGATATATTTCTAAAAGGTTTTTCTGTGTCATATGGAAGCTCAATTTCTAGTTTCTTTTTTTTTTGTTTGCTTGGGTCACACCCGGCAGCGTTCAGGGGTCACTCCTGGTTCTCCACTCAGAAATTGCTCCTGGCAGGCTCAGGGTCCATATGGGATGCCAGCATTCGAACCATCGTCCTCCTGCATGCAAGGCAAACACCCCACCTCCATTTTATCTCTCCAGCCCGATTTTCTAGTTTCTTATGTAATATCCATATTTTTTTCCAAAAAAGGCTGGATCAGTGAACATTCCTCCTAGCAGTAAATGAGAGTCTATTCTCTGAGATGGTATCTCATTGAAATTTTTTTGTTTTGGGGCCACACCTGGTGACGCTCAGGGGTTACTCCTGGCTATATGCTCAGAAATCACTCCTGACTTGGGGACCATATGGGATGCCGGAGGATCAAACTGCGATCCTTCCTAGGTTAGGGCATGCAAGATAAATGCCCTACTGCTGTGCCATCACTCTGGCCCCTAATTGTACTTTAGATTTGCATCTCTAATATTAATAATGTGGAGCATTTTTCATGTGTCTTTGGCCATCTGAATTTCTTCAAAAAATGTATTAATTTTTTCTTGTTTTGGGATGGGGTTCAATTTTTTTTTTAATTTTTTAAATTTTTTTTCTTTTTCTGGTTTTTGGGCCACACCCAGCAGCGCTCAGGGGGTTACTCCTGGCTATCTGCTCAGAAATAGCTCCTGGCAGGTGCGGGGGACCATATGGGACACTGGGATTCGAACCAACCACCTTAGGTCCTGGATCGGCTGCTTGCAAGGCAAACGCCGCTGTGCTCTCTCTCCGGCCTCACAATATTTTATTTTTAGGCTAAGTTTTACCAGGGCTTTGTATAGCTTAGATGTTTACTCTTCATCAGATGAGTACTGGGGGAATAGTTTCTCTAATTCTGTGGGTACTCACAGTTTTCCTTGACGTGAAAGTGCAGTTGATTCTTGGTTTAATGTAGTCCCATTTGTTAATCTCTCCTTTCACTTGCCTGGACAAAGGTGTTTCCTTCTTGAAGATGCCTTTAGTATCAGTGTTCCTGGAGTGATTTTTCCTATGTTTTTCTCTATGTACTTATGGTTTTAGGTCTGATATCAAAGTCTTTAATCCAGTTTGTTTTGACTTTAGTGCATGACATTAAAAAGAAGACTGAGTTCACCTTTTTTGCAGACATTTTTCATCAATTTTCTTCTTTGTCACATTATTGTGACATATTTTCTTCTATGTCTCATTCTCTCCTCCTTTATTTTTCTTTTAGATCCTGTAGTTTGCAATATTATTATTGAAGCTGGGTCATACATATCACTTTATCTCCTTTCAGCACCCAGTTCTTTTCCATTTAACTCTTCTATTAGAGAGAACTTTTATGTAGCACAATTTTATTGTAGAGAATGTGGAAAATACATCATAAAACTGCAAATAATTGAGCTTTTCAAATGTTACCTCTCTTGTTTCATGTTTCATTCGTTATCAGGTAGACTTGTCTTTTTTTTTTTTTTTTTTTTTTTAGGTAGGCTTGTGTTATGTTTTCCTTAAAATAATGGCTTTGCTATTCTATTACTAATTTCCAGAAATTGAGCATCATTGTGCTAAGTTGGTAACAACTTAAATGCTAGGTTCCTAAAAGTTTAAGGATTTTTCTGTTTAAGAGTTAGTAAAATAATGAGTGAAAACTTGAAGGGATAGAACTGTAAGGAATCATAATTGTGTACTTTATATATACAGATCATTTAAGAAAAGAATAAGCATTATGAAGAAGTTTGGCAGTAGATTTAAGTAAGGATACTGGGAATGTGGTGTTTTTCATAGCAGGATCTGAATTCAAACAACCTGCTATTTAAACTTATGTGCCTGTAAGTACCGTATTTATTCGAGTATAACACATGTATAATGCAGACCCCTAATTTTCTATTAAAAATCGGTATAACATTTTGTTGTCACTCTAAGCATTGTAATTGACAAAAAACGTTGAACACGTGCAACCATAATAAAAGTCATTTATTGACAACGTAAACTGGTATCAACACAATACCGAACTAAAATTATCGGTAACTATTTATTTAAAATGCTTCAAAGCCAGATCCATCATCAGATACACTAAAGAGTTGTTCCCATTCTTCTCGAGTTAATTTTTTCATCAGTGTCCCAGTTGGCAGGAACATCTGTTTCTCAGTTTCTTTGCTTTCTTCTGAGTCTGAATTCCACAGCAGGTCGTCTTCTGATGCCTGTCTTCCAAAAACTCTTGATGATCATTTCTTTTGGTCTGTCTTCCCATGATGTTTTAACCCAGGAAGTCATGAGAGATAGGCCAGGTTTCTTGAGGTTTTTTTTTTTCTTCGCCCTCACGTAGAGTGGCAGCTGCAGCCCGGAAAAAGCGCAGTGCAAACTCGCAATTCGCCTGTGCCCTCATTGGACCAGCCGCCACAGCCACTCCAGCCCAGCCCTCATTTATAACGTACACCCAAACTTTGATTTCTTATTTTGGTAGAAAATTTTGCGCATTATACTTGAATAAGTACAGTAATGAATATAGGATGACAGCCAGCTATTAGCCCAAGACACAAACAGTCCCCCAACTTTCCCCTTCCTTAAACCTCTTCCTTTGATATGTAAAAGCCCACTGATAGGTACTTTTGTCTCACTCTGGATCTTCCCCTTCCTGGTGGATGGATGTTAGTTTAGTTAAGAAAATTCAGTTTTATCTGGTGCTCAGAAATACCAACAGGTGCAGACTGGCTCCATATCTTTCTCCTGACTGCCTTGCATGCGGCTGATCCAGATTCAATCCCTGGCATCCCATACGTTCCCCTGAGCCTGCCAGGAGTAATTTCTGAGTGAAGTGCAGGACTGCTGGAGTGCCATCGGATGTGGTCCATAACAACAGAAGAAAAGAATGGAGGTGCGAGTGTTTTACATGATGGGTCCTTGGAACTTCATAGTAGACTAAGTTCTGCAGAGAGAGCTCCAAGAACAGAACCAAGTGCTACCATGAGTACCATCGGTATGACCCAAAAAGTTAACAATGTAGATTGTAATAACATCTGGCTTTTTGCACAAGTTCATACATATTTTAATTATTAGTTTAATATAATAAAATGTAAATACTACTGATCTTTTATTGTGTGTTTCATTTTGCTTTAAGGAAATTGGTTTATTTTTTGGTTGGCTATATTGTTTTGTTTTTTTGTTTTGTTTGGAGGCCACAGCCAGTTATGCTCAGGGCTGACTCCTGGCTCTTTTTAATGGAAAACATTGTCAGGAGACTGAAATGTTACTCCAGAAAGAAGAATAAAAGCAGCATTTAAAGATAAAAGATAAGGCCAGAGTAGTGGTGCAAGCAGTAGGGTATTTGCCTTGCACACGCTAACCTAGGATTGACCGCACTTTGATCCCCGGCATCTCATATGGTCCCCCTAGCCAGAAGCGACTTCTGAGTGCATAGCCAGGAGTAACCCCTGAGTGTCACTGGGTGTGGCCCCAAAACCAAAAATAATATAAAAGGTAGAATATAGTGTAAATTTTTGAGTGTAAAGTAGAAAGCTCCAAGTATTTAGGTGACTGTGATATTACCACAAAGCAAAATAATATATCTAGAGTTAACTTAAGACACTGGTTCCCTTGTTGGGAGCAAATGATAATAAGCTAAAATAGTAAGCAATAAATATGGGTAACAATAATAAGCTACTTTTTGGGAACTTTTGAAAGTGCAACAAAATAGTATTTTGAAATTATTTAATAACAATAAGAAAACTGGCTTTAAAAATCACAAGAACCCTACATATTTTAGAAAGTAATGGAGCTATAAAAACCTAAAATTTGAAATGACTTTCTCAGTTGATGACCAAGCAAAAAATAAAATAAAATAAATCTTAAAGAAAAAAAAGAAACAGATGGGAATGCTCCATGCTTTACACATATATAAAATTTTATTTAGAAGCAAATCCTTCAGAAGCAGAATCCAAAGCAATACTCATTCATTCAATTCCAAATCGAGCAAAGCCATCAACAATTGCTTTAAGTAGTAGCTGTGAGAGAAATACAAATTTTTGTCTGCATGTTAAGAAGGGAAGAATCAGAAACCCATTTTATAAAGGAATCTTTGGGAAAGTAACTTATAAACATAACATTACATATGTGAATATAGAAGGGCTATGTTTCATTTTATTTGAGTTTGGGATAGAGGTAATATTCAACTCCCACATCTGGAAAATATGGCATGGCATACATAAGTTTCCGACCTCATAGAACAATGCATCTTCAAATGTATGATAAGCTTATGGAAGCATAATTTCACAAAATACAGAAAATTGCTGTAAAACCAGTGCATGATTGCAATTTAAGGGAAATGGTGCAGATAAATCTATTTTAATGGATAAGTTTAGTGGATGCAAAATAAATATGTCAGTACTTCATTATTTATTCTTTTCAAGAAGTCTAAATTAGAGTGGAAAATGCACATGATTTCCAATCTGCAATACACATAGAAATGAAAATAAAATTGTCTTTCCTAAGCCATTTTAGTACTTTGGAAAAACTCAATCCTAGTGTATAATTAGTTTCAAAGGCTTTCTGTCTCAGTTTCACTAAACTGTCTATTGTTCTCAATCTTTGTATAGCATAATTATCCACTGCTAAATGGAATTCCCCAATTTTTCTTTTGATAAAATAAGTCTCTGAACTCTTAAAGGTCAGTTTTTCCATTCAGAAAAATTAATGAATTATGACATATAGCATATATAATATATATTATTATATTATGTATATATACACATATGATATATATGTGTTTTTAACATGGTTGGACAGAAAGTTCTGGCTTTGTTGCCAGACAAAAGGGCAAATGACTTTGAGACCCACCCAAGTATTCTCAAAAGGATCTGATACCTTCCAACTTGGTGATTCTCAGTTTATTGAGCAATGTTATTAAGTGAAAACAAGGCTTTGCAGCCTCCACAATATATTTTAAAAAGGAGGAACTGAAAATTAAAGTCAACTTTTATAGTCAAATTTTATTCTGTCCATATAAGAGTCAAAGCACAGACTATTTTTTTTAAGAAATTAGGAATTTACTATAATTTTTCTTTATATTATTTTACATAAATACATAATTTTCAAATGTATGAGTTTTTTAAAAGAAGGACAGAAATTCTCAGTAACAGTAAACGATACAGCATCAGGTATCATCCAAGATTACTAAACAGCCTTAAATAGGAGAAATTACATTACACAAAACAGGGTTTTGCATGAGAGAAACTCCAACACTTTTTGTTTTTGTTTTTGGGCCACATCCAGTGATGCTCAGGGGTTACTCCTGGCTCTGTGGTCATAAATTGCTCCCGGTTTGGGGGACCATATGGGATGTCGGGGATCGAACCAAGGTCTGTCCTAGGTCAGACGTGAGTAAGGCAAATGCCCTACTGCTGCGCCACCATTCCGGCCCCAACCAACACTTCTCTTAACTTAATAATAAAAGTGTACAGTAGGCTCAGGCTTCAAAAGTAAGTAAAACAACTAAAACTTTCTCTTTGGATGAAAAACTGTAAAGAATAAAATTCTAGGTAATAGGATTAAAAAATGTCATTATGTTCCTTATCTCTCTATTTCTCTCCCCCTCTCTTCTTTTTTTTTGGGGGGGGGCTACACCTGGTGACACTCAAAGGTTGCTCCTGGCTCTGTGCTCAAAAATCACTCTTGGCAGGCTTGGGGGACCATATGGGATGCTGGGCTTCAAACTCAAATCTGTTCTTGGTTGGCCGCATGCAAGGCATATGCCCTACTGCTATGCTATCTCTTCTCCCACTCCACCTCCCATTGTCTTTAATGATCTTTCTCCATCCTTTATTACTCATGTCTTTGGAGATGTCACAGCTAGTGGTGCCCAGGTGTGTTTATCCTGGCAAATAACTAGGGAAAGGGGGTTTGTTTCCTCCCAGTGGTGCTCATGGACCCCAGAGTACCTGTTATCCAAGCAGGGCTCCTATATACAGATCATATACAACAATCTTCGGAACTATCTTACTGAACTTCATTTCTCATGTGAATAATATTCCATACTTAAAGATCATGGCAAGACACATACAAAAGAAATGCACATTTGAAACAACTGAGGATTATATTGTATTTTCTGCATTATAAGACACACCTGACCGTAAGATGAACATAGATTTTAGAGGCCCTCTTTCCCTGCACTAAGGCTTCAGCTCCAGGTGGCGTTTGCTCCATATGATGCACTTTGGGGTGTGTGTGTGAGGGAAGTGCGTCTTATGATACAAAAATATGGTAATTTATATATGTTACAACATTGTTTTCTGTTGTTCATCTACTTTCTCTCCCTTTATTCTGTATATTTTACAGGTTTTCTTTAAGCATTATCTAAAAGTTCCTCATTAGGATGGTGAAACAGTGTTGGACTGTCATTGTGTTTTAAATTTAAGTTTTATTTTAGGCACCAGGGTTTGCAAGACTATTATTAGTCCAGTTTCATGCATGAAACACTACAGCACCACACCCTCTGCTCGAGAGTCTGCATCATTACACCCATGTCCTTCCTCCTTTCACCTCCCTGGGGTGGGTGAGCTTCCTACTGGAAACCAGTTCTCAGTTTCTGTTGCCTTTGGGGATTTGTAATTTCTGTACCATGATTCTTTAGATCCAACATATGAGAGAGATCATCTGTCCAGTTAAAAATCATTAACAAAAAAAGTCCCAAATACCAAAACTCTCCTCCTGCTCTTCCTTCTGTTTACTGATGTTAAGATGACTGAAAATGGAATATTTTGCTTTTCAGGTTTGTTCACACACTCCCCTCAGTGATTCTGCTTTCCAGGCTAACCAAGAGAGGTAAGAATTATACTTGGCATATGCAGCAGCACTGGGGATTGAATTGGTGGCTATCTGAGTGCAAGGCAGACGTTCTAGGCCACTGAGATATTTCTTTCACCCCTTTAATATATTTTGAAGAGAAATAACTAAGATGAAGAAATAACTAGGATGAAGAAAAATGACCTTTATAATTATCTGGAAATTAAAGTTTTACTGATGAGTCTTTGTAGTGAATTTCTAATTGAATTTCCTTTAACAAATTTTCTCTAACTGTTGGTAATTCTGGCTTCTAACTGTTGCGAAAAATCTTAATGTAGAATAATGTACTCATATAATGAATTTCACTATTCTACAAATGCTCATTGAGGATTTAAAACGTGCAGAATATAAGAAAAGATAAAAAAAATACAGAAATTCGCAACTCAAGATATTTTGGCATTCTCTCTGACAAACAGACTACAAACACAATTATTAGGAATTAATAACATTAATAATCAGAGTTTTATAGCTTCAAACTCAGGGGTTATAAAATATTTCACTGCGTTGGCATCTTATTTATCAGTGCAAAATTCTTACAAGGAGAGTATGGATTGCTAGAAATAGAGAAATTGCTTTATTTTTAGTAAGTGACCTACCACTAGCAGTGGTCCTCAAACTAAGACCCATGGGCCACATTTTATTGTATTTGTTCCTGTTTTATTTCTTCAAAATAAAATGTGCAGTGTGCATAGAAATTTCATAATTTTTGTTTTTACTATAGTCTGGTCCTCCCAACAGTCTGAGGGACAGTGAACTAGCCCCCTGTTTAAAATGTTTGAGGACCAAACTTTATACCAACTCATACTATTAAATATGTACCAACTAAGGTAGCAATAGTTGGTTGGACAGTAGAGACTGAAGGATAAACATAATATACACTTTAAATCTCAAGCATGATCATGACTTTCTTAATTCAAGATAACATGTATATTTCTGGAAAAAATATATATCCATATATATAGCTAAAATACAATGTAAAATTATAATATGGTAGAATTTTTGAAGCCACTGGCCTATTGACTGTCTTCATATAATGGTGATTTAATGAAGTGTTAGTGTCATCTCTAGCTTGTTTGAGACCCTGAGTTCATTCTGTCTATACTTTATATGCTGTAAAATCCAGTATAAACCTGGTGGCACCCAAGTAACATGGCTGCAAGCACTATGCGGTGTGGCCTGTAAAAAATAAGCGAAAAAATAAAGGAAAAACTTATGAATCCTTACTCTTACTACAAAAGTTTGTTAGGTGAAAGTCAGTTTAGTACACTGTAAACTTTGTTATTCTCACAAAATTAATCATTCATAAAATGTCAATTTTATTCAGAGTTTTAAGTACATACTTTCTTAAAGTCTAAAAACTTGGCTTACAGAACATCTTGCTAAAATTAAAACCATTGCCATATATATTTGTATTAATATAATTCCTTTTTTGAGATAGTAAGTGTAGGGTAATATCTCACTGTGCTTTTGATTCGCATTACATCTCTATTTTTTTTAAATAAAATCTTTAAGCACCATAATTACAAGCATGATTGTAGTTGGGTTTCAGTCATAATCAGAACACTCCCTGCATTATATCTCTTGTAATTAAATATGACTTTTTTCCAGATTTTTTAAAATTTTCCTCTTCTTACCTCCTCTTTCATTATTTTATTTACTTATTTATTAAAAAAAATGTTACCTAGAAAGTTGTGAGGGGAGAGAGAGAGGAATATGTGTTCAAAAGGAAAAACAGGTTTTTCAAGAATGAACAAAGCAGAAAGTGAGTGTTCAAGTGTTGAAGGCAGAACTGAAGCTTGAGAAAGAGAGCTTCTCCTTTTCAGTTAAATTGATGACGACTTATTCTAATTTTAGAGAGCATTGCTTTTTTTTTATCTTTGCATATTGTATTTGAAAAACATGAAGACTATTGACAGATGAAAAATATATAAAATGCACTCAGGAACCAGCATATATTTAAATATTTTTAAATAGATTCCCTACTGCTTAATTTGTATATACGTTGTCTCCACAGTAGAAAAATTTGTAGTTTGAGCATCTTTAATTTAAATATTCACATTGATATTTTGAATGTAGCTTCCTTTACTATTTTTTGGGGATTTGAAAAAAAATGTTGGCAGAATGGAAGCAAGATTGGCAGAGGGATACCGAGATCTCCTGCTATTCAAAGAGCTATGAAATAGATAAGGTCATGAAGCAAAATGTCCTTCAGGGTATTAGCAATTATAATACAACTTTTATTGCAATTAAAACAATTTAGCCTCTAAGTGCAAAAACTATTTGTGGTTTAGGCAGCTGTTTCAACAGATTGTTTTCTTTTGTGAAGTACAATGAAAGATCAGAAGTGGCTATTAGTAATTGAAATCTGAATCTAATTATTTGTTAATTAGAGAAAATGCTGTTTTGATACCAAAGCAAAATGCAAGAAAATAGCACCAACTGACTAAAGAGATTTAAGATTGTTTTAAAAGCAGCAAAATATGATACAAAAGATAGAAAGTACTTATCAATGAAGATAAAACTATGAGAGATTTAAGTAGACACAGCAAATACAAGGTGCAAAATTTGTCACTTTGTTTTAGTATAAATGGCAGGTGAGCTGTCAGCATGTACAGTGCTTTCATAGATAATGAAAGGTTTGATTTTTTACCAGCTGGATTCACCAAAAAAAAAAAAAAGCTAATTTTAACGATATCATAGATTAAAATTCTAGCACAGGGCTTGAGCGATAGATAGCACAGCGGTAGGGTGTTTGCCTTGCACGCAGCTGACCCAGCACAGACCTGGATTTGATCCTCACATCCCATATGGTCCCCCCAAGCCAGGAGAGATTTCTGAACCTAGAGCCAGGAGTAACCCTGAACATTATCAGATGTGACCCAAACATCAAAAAAAAAAAATTCTAGCACAAAGTCAAATATATTTACAATATTTTGATAGTGAACCCTTGCACTGTTGCTAAATAATATTTTAATATTCCCAAAGCAGGAAATAAGTATATTATGTATCGCTAAATCCCAAGGTTTTACATTTCAATGAGAACTAAAGCCTTTCATTTTAGTTTTTCCAATATAATCCCTGCATGCAAATCAATTAGATGGTATTTTATCACACAACTACATGAACAGTATATATGTAGAAGAAAAATAGTGTGGCTATTCTTTCAGCTCTCATCTCCTCATCTAATGTATTCCCCGTTCTAGTGATACTGTCTTTAGCTTACATATATGTATGTGGCTTATACATGTACTGTGCCCTGCACTATGGTTTATAGTAATGTTGTTAGCACTTTACCACTCCCTGTTCCTGGATGAGCACTTTCCTCCACTATATTCATTCACAAACCCCAACCCAAGCCACTCCTGTCCTTCCTGTCCACTCCAGCTCTTCCTGGGACTTGTGTTTTTCCTGAATACTAGTTCTCATGTTCCTTATTTCCATCATCTTTGGGTACTTTGGGTTATTCCACCATCATATTTCTTTATAACCCACACAAAAATGTATAGTTCTGTGTAACATTCTCTCTCTGACTAAATTAGCTCAGCATAATATTCTTCAGGTCTTTACCAATAGCGGCACATTTCATAGCTATCTTTTCTCATGACGGAGTAGTATTTCATTTTGTGTATGCACCGTAGTCTTTATTCAGTCATCTTTCTTGGGCACTTGAGTCATTTCTAGACCGGGGCTAATGTAGACAGTGATGCAAGGAATATATAGGTGAAAATATATTTTCTCAATTTTTTTTTGGGGGGGCGGCCTTGTATCATCATTATTTCCTTTGAGGTGCAGAAGCTTCTCAGCTTTCTAAACAGTTTCGTCTGTTTGTTCTGCTTCCACTTTCGTGGACAGTACTGTTTCCTGTTTCCTCCGTAAGACGCTTTTAGTCTCAGCGACATGTTCTATGGTCTTGGCTTCGATATCAAGGTGTTTAATTCATTTCTACTTGACCTTTGCTCAGGATGTTAGGTGGAGGTCACTCTTTTGCATGTGGCTGACCAGTTGTCCAAGCGCCACCTGTTGCGGAGGCTCTCCTTGCTCCATTTTGCATTTCTCACCCCTTTGTCAAAGATTAACTGGTTGCATGTCTGGGCGACATTCTTGGAATACTCAAGTCTATTCCACTGATCTGAGGGTCTGTCTTTATCCAATGCCATGCTGTTTTAAGAACTATTGTTTTGTAATACAATTTAGAGTGGGGGAAAGTGACGACTTCCATCTTTTTAATTTTATTTTGGTTTTTGGGACATAGTTGGCTGTTCTCAGAGGTCACTCCTGGCTCTGTGCTCAGAAATCATTCCCTGGCTTAGATTACCATTTGGGATGTTGGAAATCGAAACCAGGTCTGTCCTGGGTTAACCGAGTGTGAGACAAATGCCCTACAGCTCTGCTATATCTCTGGTCCATCCTCCCATCTTCTTTTTTTTCCTAAGGGTTTCTTTAGCTGTTCATGGGTGTTTATTGTTTAAGTGGATTTCAGGAGCGTTTGATGCACTTCATTGAAGAATGTCATGGGTATTGTTAGAGGAATTGCATTAAATCGTATAAAGCTTTGGGGGGAATATTGCCATTTTAATGAAGGTATGTGTAGCCATTTCCTTGTGTCCTCTTTTATTTCCTTAAGCAGTGTTTTGTAGTTTTTTTTTTTGTTTTTGTATATGTCCTTCACCTCTGTAGTTGATTTCAATGTATTTGAGTTTGTGTGGCACTAATATAAATGGGATTTTTTTTTAAATGTCCATTTCTTCTCTATAGTTATTGGTGTATAAGAAGGCCATTCGGGGCCGGGAAGGTGGCGCTAGAGGTAAGGTGTCTGCCTTGCAAGCGCTAGCCTAGGACGGGCTGCGGTTCGATCCCCTGGTGTCCCATATGGTCCCCCAAGCCAGGGGTGATTTCTGAGCGCATAGCCAGGAGTAACCCCTGAGCATCAAACGGGTGTGGCCCAAAAACCAAAAACCAAAAAAAAAAAAAAAGAAGGCCATTCATTTTTGTGTGTTACTTTTGTAGCATGCTTCTTTGCTATATGAATCTATTGTTTTGAGAAGCTTTTTGGTAGAGTCGTTAGGGTTTTCTAAATATAATATCTCATCTGCAAACAGTAAGAGCTTGACTTCTTCCTTTTCTTGAAATCATTTCCATGCCTAAATGCTATGGCAAGTACTCTAGTACTATGTTGAATAGGAGGGGTGAGAGGAGGGCAGCCTTGTCTTGTATCAGATTTTAGAGGAAAGACTTTTAGTTTATCCGCATTGAGAATAATATGTGCCATTGGCTTGAGTTAAATGGCCTTGACTATATTAAGAAAAGTTTCTTCCGGGGCCGGAGAGATAGCATGGAGATAGGGCATTTGCCTTGCATGCAGGATAGTGTTCGAATTCCAGCATCCCATATGGTCCCCCTGAGCCTGCCAGGAATGATTTCTGAGCGCAGAGCCAGGAGTAACCCCTCAGCAGTGCCAGGTATGACCCAAAAACCAAAAAAATATGAAAAGAAATGTTCCCATAAAACTTCAATATGGTTAAAATATTTTTAAAAAAAAGTTCCTTCCATTCCCATCTTGTTGAAAGGTTTTATCATGAATGGGTGTTGGACTTTATTAAATGCTTTCTCCACATCTATTAATATTATATGGATTTTAATTTTTCTTCTGTTGATATGGTGTTTTATGTTGATTGATTTATGTATGTTAAATCATCCTTGCATTCTTGGACTGAAATCTAGTTGGTCATGGTGTATGACCTTCTTGATGAAGTGTTAGATCCTATTTTCCAGGATTTTGTTGAGGATCTTTGCATCTGTGTTCATTAGGGATATTGGTCTGTAGTTTTCTTTCTTTCTTTTCTTTTTTTTTTTTTTTGCAGCATTTCTGTCTGGTTTTGGTATCAAGGTGATGGTATCTTTATAACAAATATTTGGGAGTGTTTCTGTTTCTTCAATTTCCTGAAAGAACCTGAAAAGGATTGGTAGTAGTTGCTCTTGAAAAGTTTGAAAGAATTCATTAGTGAATCCATCTGGGCCTGGGCTTTTGTTTTTGGGAAGACTTTTGATTACCATTTTAATTTTCTCAATAGTGACGGGGCTAGTTAGATATGCTAGATCATCCTGGCTCAACCATAAAAGATTATTAGAGTCCAAGAATTTATCCATTTCTTTTTTCCAGGTTCTTATATTTTGTGGCATAGAGTTTCTCAAAGTAGTCTCTAATTATTCTTTGAATTTCTGTTTCAGCAATATGGAGCAACATTCAAAGTTCACATAACTCTACTGATTCAAACTATTTAAAAATTTCATAGCTAGGGCCGGGCGGTGGCGCTGGAGGTAAGGTGCCTGCCTTGCCTGCGCTAGCCTAGGACGGACCGCGGTTCGATCCCCTGGCGTCCCATATGGTCCCCCAAGAAGCCAGGAGCAACTTCTGAGCGCATAGCCAGGAGTAACCCCTGAGCGTCACCGGGTGTGGCCCAAAAACCAAAAAAAAAAAAAAAATTTCATAGCTATAATTTCTAATACTACACTGAATTACTGTATTTTTCTAAATAAAAAGACAAAAATGACATGTAATATTTTCTATGTGTGTTTTGTTACAAGATACTGAAATAAGGAATTGCCCTTATTTTCATTATATAAATTAATATTTAAACATGCCATATACAACATTCAAAAATAGTTAACCAAGACTTGTTAGTTTTTATTTTTATTTTGTTCATGAATCATTAAAGTTTGAAAAGATTTAATTTGTGCCACACACTGTTAAAAATATCCTTAGCAGGGGTGTGCCTTAGTCGTAAGGATCACATCTCAAATGTGTGAGATCTTCATACTACCATTAAAAATGTATCTCTGTGCATAGTTATGCATATATAAAAATAAAATTAAAGATCACGAATATATTTCACAACTAGAAATTAGACAGCTAGTTATTTTATTTCTGTTTTAAGTACCACCACTATTCAGATATTTCAAAAAAATGAACACATTTTAATTAATATTTACTGCTTAATGAAATAATCAAGATATAACTATCCTTTGCAGTTATTAACTAAAACGTGTATATGTTTCTGTCTCTTAAATATGAGTATCAGAAATCTGTGACTTGTGTTCCTATATATATATATGCTACCATATCATATAATACCATTACATATAAAAGAGTCCAATTTAGGTATGAAGGGAGAGCTTAGGTTCTATCCATCTCTTGCATGCAGCCGACCTGGGATAAACCAAAATTCAATCCCAGGCATCCATATGGTCTGCAGAGCCTGCCAGGAGTGATTTCTGAACACAGAGCCAAGGGTAACCCCTGAGGTGCTGCTAGGTGGTCAAAAAGTCAAAAAACAAATTTAATTTGATAATTTAATTGATAAATAGAATCCCTAGATAATCCCAAAATTTAAATGTTATATATTTGGGGGCTGATATAGAACTTGCCTTATAAATAGTTGGCTAGTTTCAATCTTACGACCCTTTTTGGTCTCCTGAAGATGGCCAGGAGTAATTCTTGATTGCAAATACTGAGTAATCCTCATTATTGTTGGGTGACCCGACCAAAAAAAAACCAAAAAACCAAAAACCCCAGAAAAATGAGTTATCACACTAATATCAAAACAAAACTAACACAATAATAAAAAGTAATAATAATGACAAAGATTGGCAAAATTGTTTAGGTGTTCTAAACTTTATACACTGTTGGTAATAAAAATTCGATGGCATAGTCATTATAAAATTGATGTGTCTTAGGGCCTGGACAATAGTGATAGCACACGAGTTAAGGCATTTGTCTAGCATGCCGCTGACCTGAATTTGCTTGCAAGTATCACATATGGTTCTCTGAGGTTGTCAGGAGTGATTTGTAAACAAAAATTCAGGAATAACCCTTGAACACTGCCAGATGTGGTACAATCCCCCCAAAAGTAATTAAATAAATAAGAATATATCTTCTCAAAAATTAAAAATAGAATTAGCACTAATTAGAATGTCTAGTCTTGGATATATATATATATACATTTATACGTATATACCAATATATATTAATATATACTATATACCAATTATATATACCAATAACTGACTGTAGGATCTTGAAGTTAAATATATGCAATTATTTTAGAGCAATATTATTTGTTAATATAGTAACAATAATGTTTTTGGGTTTCTTTTGGGGGGGCTACACCCATTGACGCTCAGGGGTTACTCCTGGCTATGTGCTCAGAAATAGCTCCTGGCTTGGGGGGACCATATGGGATGCTTGGGGATTGAACTGCCATTTGTCCTAGGCTAGCGCTTGCAAGGCCGAAGCCTTACCTCTAGCACCACTGCTCCGGCCCCACAATAATGTAATTGTCAATAAATATATGAAAATACAAACAAAATATGATATATACTTAAAATGGAATTATTTGACCTTAAAAATAAATGAATTTTTTTGCTTACTACAGCCTGAGTGAAACCTGAAAACATTATGCTATGTAAAATATACCTGCTCAAAAGACAAGTTATATACTTTTTCATTATATAAGATACCTAAAGTGGTAAAATTCATGATCAGAACGTATAGTCATAGTTGCCAAGGTTGCTGGAAGAAATTAGCATAGGATTTTAATTTCTCATTTTATTAAAAACCTGGACACAAATTTCATAATTGAACTTATTGCTATTATACAATGGAATGTATGATTTAAGTGTTCTTATTTATAAGGCAATTATTACTATAGTCAACTGTAAATACAGATGTAAAAATTTAGAACAGTCAACTAAATACACTTAAATAGGGATTTCCAAAACACTTTGGTAAATGTCCTTTGTGTCTCCTGAGTAAGAGAACAGGTATAGTTTATCAACACGAATGAAACTAAAACTGTTAAAAATAAAGAATTATGGGGCTGGAGAGATAGCACAGCGGTAGGGCATTTGCCTTGCATGCAGCAGATTTTAACAGACTGTGGTTTAGATCCCGGCATCCCATATGGCGCCCCAAGTCTGCCAGCAGCGACTTCTGAGTACAAACCCAGGAGTAACCCCTGAACGCCTCTGGGTGTGACCCCAAAACCAAAAAATAAATAAAGAAATAAAGAATTAAAAATATTATATAAAAATCTCATTTATATTATAAGAATCGAAATATTGTCTTTCGCTTGTATTTGATTAATTAAAATAATATATTAACTGTTTGTTGAAGAATTTACCTCACAAATGGAAAAAAACGTAGCATTTTTCCAAAGAAAGAAATGGCTGTATTTTAGAGAACATGAGATTATATGTTTTGTTTTGTTTTGAGTTCCCACCTGACAGTGCTCAGGGTTTACACCTGCCTTTGATCTCAGGGGACAATATGTGTTGCATTGGCTGAACCAAAACACCGTATCTGATATATCTCTTGTATATATCTTATAAAATTTTATCAAAGCATGCTATATAAACCTTCTAGTTCTATCTCCACTTTTAAGAAAGTTTATAATGTTGGGTGACAAAAAAAAAAAAAGAAAGTTTATAATGTAAAACAGTTACCTCCGTTTTTTTTTTGTTTGTTTGTTTGTTTGTTTTTTTCATCTGTGGCATTTGGAACTGAAGTTAATTCAGGGGGCCCAGGAAGGCTGAGAGACCACCTACCAGTACCACCCTGTGACCCTTTGTGACTCATGGCATCCTCTCAACCATCCTGTGACCCTTTGTGACTTCAGTGGCTGCTAATCATATAACCAAGTCTCTATCTACAGGGCCTGTGCATTCTGGGATCAGTTGTCTGGGGAAAAAAATCAGTTTCTCAAATTTACTAATGGAATAGCCCTACCTTTCCTGAAGTTCCATCTCCCAGCGCTGCCACCCAGAATCCTCTCTCTCCATGGGCTGTTGGAGAGACCATCTGTGAGACCACCAGGTGTCAAAGGTTCTTTATGGTGTCCCGTCCCTGTCAAACGTCCAGCTTTCAGCCAAAGTCCTATTTCTTCTGCAGCCCTTTTGAGAAATATCCAGGGTCTCTGGGTGCAGATCAAGCGGCAGCTGCTTCCTGGGCTCTGGGCTTAGGAGCTGGGATGTGGATCCCAGGGCTTGCATTCATGAGCAATGGAGTCTATGGTTTCTGTTCCCTAAGCTAAGGAGCCCAATTTTGTCTTCCTTTTTATTTCTTCCAGGAGAATTTGTTTATTTTACTATCAGCCACTTGGCACTTTTGGCTTTTACTGATTGTTGCATATCTCTCATATCCAAGAAATGCAGATGCTATCCTGAGATTGCCTAATGTCTTTAATGTCTCCATTTAAAATATTGTAATACTCCCTGAATTGTGGCTGATCTTTACTTCTTTTACCCTCAGGACTCAACTGCATAGTGAATGGAATTCCAATGGAGTTCCAATCTCTGTACCAGATGGACGGTCAAATTCTTCTAATAAACTTTAATCCTGCCATCTCTATCTAAAAACACTGTCAATGTTAAACACAAGTCAGTAAGAATGTTGTTCCTAACTCTGATAATAAACTTTAGGATGGATGTTCAGCATTTGGGGCATATGCACTACTTTTTATAAAGCCTAGAATCTAGGCCCTAGATAGTACTTAATAATTATGTATCCTTTTGTAAAGCAAACTAGCTTTCTTTAGATAAGTATAAGGGAAGATAATGAGAGCGATGAGAACAAACGGGAAACTAGAGGGAGAATGAGAAAAGAGTCAGGAGCACAAATTTGATGTTGAATTGTGTGCAAATGCTCTAAAGATTATGTATTATAAATGAAAGAAATTCTGTATATCCCAGATCTAGATGCAACAATCCCCCAAAAGGAGAAGGAACTGATAATTCTTCACTTAAGCATATATCCCTTTGATTCTCTCTAGCTCAAAATTTTACTGACTAGAACTCTCAGTACATTTATATATTCTCATTTCCACAATATCGATGTTATAAAGACATTTTTTAACAAAGCAATTTCAAAATCATAGGAATAATGTTTAGATCTATATGTAATTATATCTATGTATGATGAACCTTAAATGGATATGAGCTTGCAGATATGTTTTTGATTTTGTTGTTGTTATTTTCTTGGGGGGAGGCACTCCCGGTGATTCTCAGGGGTTACACTTGGCTCTGCACTCAGAAATCACTCTTGGCTGGGGGGGACCATATAGGATGCTGGGGAATCCAACTGCAGCTCGGTCCATCCTGGGTCAGCTCTGTGCAAGGCAAACACCTTTATATATTTTAAATAGGTAAAATCCATTCTCAATCTGATCAAATGATTTCTGTCTGTATAAGGAAGCAGTCTCTGAACTTAGAAAAATAACTGACTAGGCTCAAAATGAGTAAAATTGCACCTTGATCCTTGATCAGCAAGCAAACTTTCACAGATACAAATAAAACACTTAATACAATGAAAACTACAATTTCTGATGCATAAAAATGGAATCATTTACTTCTCCCACCCTTCTCTCTTGCAAATTATAAAATGCCAGGTAGTAACACTATAAAAAGTAGGGTTACCTGAGATAGACTGCATACTAATATCTTCCTATTTCTTACTTAAAACAATCTTAGATATCCCTGAAATTTTAAGTTGGAAAGTAACATATTAGAGGGTTGGCAAAAAAAAACTTTAGACTTCAAAATGAGTAATTTATTCTGTGAAGCTCTCTTTACATAACTAGTAGATGATAAAATTTAAAAGATTAAAAAATGATAAAGTCAAATCATATCACAAAACAATAAAATTTTAAACCATTCAAAGAACCTGTTGATGATGTAAAGTGTGACGAATGAACTGTAGTATGGGCTGGATGCATTTTTTTAAAAAGGCTTTCTGTCCCCATTTTCAACTTTGAAAATGAAAGTCAGCTGTCTTTGCTCAAATACTTCTGTTGCATCTCTCCTGTCTATTTTCTTCTTTTTTCTCCCCTTGATCAGCATGCTTCTGTTTATGTAGGGACCATCTTTGTAAGGTCCTCGAGTTAACTCAAGTTAACTATTGTATTCCTCAATTACTCTTTTACACACAAGGTGACATATTGGTCATTTGAATAACTTCAACCACAGTTTCTCTTTTTTTGTTGAGAATTTTCTGGAAATTATGCTGTTGGAATATTGTGGACCATTTTTTTATTAGATTGCACCTGTGTATGGATGATCATAATAAAATACATAATTTTAACTCTGTCTTAGAATTGGTTTCAGTAAATACAAAATAAATCTATGTAACAACAATGACATCAAGATGTAATTATTTTCTTGATGCTGAAATAATGACTTGAAGGAAAATTTCCCTAAGGAAATAGCTTTTAATATAGGGTTAAGTTATCGATATATAACAGATATCTGAGTTTTGGAGTGAAATTTTTAGCAATAAATCTTAAGATATGCTTCATAAATTTGAAAAAAGTTTTGAAAACCATTTCTATCTTTGATAAAAAAGACAAGGAAACATGAATTTAAGCCAGAAATATTTCGGATGATTCTTGGCCACGTTTTAGTGGTTTAGTCTGGTTTGAACTTTTTCTCAAGAGAAACATGTCATTACATTGCTTCTTGACTAGATTTTTTTAAAAATATTCTCAATGATTCTAACAAAACTTTTTTTTTTTTTTTTTTTTTTTGGTTTTTGGGCCACACCTGGTAATGCTCAGGGGTTACTCCTGGCTATGCGCTCAGAAGTTGCTCCTGGCTTGGGGGACCATATGGGACACCGGGGGATCAAACTGCGGTCCGTCCAAGGCTAGCGCAGGCAAGGCAGGCACCTTACCTCTTGTGCCACCACCCGGCCCCCTAACAAAACTTTTTAAAACTATATTTTCTCATTTGACAGACTTCAAAGGTTTCAAAAACATTTCTAGAATGCAGGACAGTTTATTTCCAAATCTTATTATATCCCTCTGATTTAATTATTTATATTATTCTACTTGAGTCCTTTCTTAATTTACCTATTTCTTAAGTCATGAGTGAAAGTTTTTTTAATGTACTTCCAGTTTTCATGATTTGCCTGTTAATTATGTGATATTGTGAGATCATAAAAATTTTTGAATCAATCTTTCACTTTTTTTTAATTTTTGGGTCACACCCGGCAGTGCTCAGGGGTTACTCCTAGCTCTGTGCTCAGAAATCGCTCCTGGCAGGCTTGGGGGACCATATGAGATGCTGGGATTCGAACCACCGACCTTCTGTATGCAAGGCAAACACCTTACCTTTATGCTATTCCTCAGGCCCCAATCTTTTCACTTTTATAAGAATAGCTTGACATTTTTCATTAAATCATTTGTGATGATTTATATCCTTCAATAAATTAAAATATCTATTTTGGTTTTATTTTTCTTTGAAATATATAGTGTAAAATTTGGAAATAGTTGATTATATTTATATTTTATTCTAGACATAATTTTCATATGTTTATTATTATGGAAAGAATATTTCTTTTTCTACAGCAATTATATGTATCTTAGAATACTTTTATGTAAATACTCTGCAAGATATCAATAAAATATTCAGAACCATTTGCTTATTTTTATGACTTTTGTGGACTTATAGGTATGACTAAGACATGTCCCAAAATGACAGACAGAAATTTAGTATAAGGCTGTTGATTAAAATAATAAATTAGGTCCTTAGGATGGAGCTGGAAGGAGGTGGATGGTGATGGAAACCTTTCTCCTCCAGCTCAGGACCACGTGTTTCTAACCCAGGCAGGTCTGCACTTTCAGTTAGCGGCAAGTAAATCATCCACAGACAGGTTCCAAGAAATATCAGCTTTATTTGCCCTGGCCAACATGTGTGGCCTATAATCTTAAACCTATTTAAGCATGGTCTTGTCAGCTTGCCCTGCGTCTAGCCTTTTCCAGCCATGTTTCCTCCTGCTCCTTCTCCATCTAGATAAATTCTCTTTCTTTTGCCCTTCTGGTCAAAGGCTTTTATTACCTTCCAAGAGGCTCTTTCTTGTAGGTCAGGTTATAAGGAGATTGAGAGGTGGAGTTACATAAGGTATTTAATATTAGTTTACTGGTATATATAGAAATGCATATCACAGTACTTTTCTCAGAATGATTGACAAGCAAGTTTTAAATGTAAAGAGCATGACTCTTACATATAATGTTTTATCCTTTTAGATTTATCATTATTAAGATAGTTTCCTTATAACACATTTATAGTAACATTCTTGATTTCTCATGATCTGTAAACCTGAGAACTCCTTATTTAAATCCTCCTCAGGATAGTCAAGTAATTGTTGATTTGAGATTACCATACTCATTACACCATGTTATCACTATGCTACAATCTTCAGAGTTCATTGCAATTAACTGTTAGCTTGAATTTCAGAAGAATGAAAGGAAAAATTTATTGAGATGAATATGTGATCAAGGAAATGCTATTTTATATGAAACTAGCATTAGAATGTGAATCAAGTGGTAAAACACATGTATTTAGGTGTGAGGTCCTGGTTCTACCCCAGCATACCATTGTCTTCATAGCACCACTATGGGGGTGAGGCAGGCACCAGAGTATCCCCTGAAATGGGCCTAGTGGGTCTGGTTTTAAGCTCCACCAAATGTGGAGATTTATGGCAACTGCAAAGAAAATTAAAGTAAGGATGATCTAAGATTAAACATACTAGGGCTACAAAAACCATGAGAATAGATCAAGGGAGTATGAAAAGAAGGGTCAAGTGAAACGAGTAAAACATTGTAAAATTCCTTAGTGTTCAGAGAAGAATTGGTTGAAGAGAAGGGTGGAGAAGGAACAGGTAGGGATATAAGATCATGTATGTAGAGAGTATGACAATTCACCTGAGTTGGCAGGGATGTGGCGAAGAAAGAGCTCTCATCCACTGCTGGTGCAATCTTGTCAGCTCCAACCCCTTAGGAAAGAGTCTGGAGGGTTCTCAGTAAAATCTCAGTTTAGCTCCTGGATGATCCAGAAATTTTTTAATTTGGCTATCTATGCCCAGGACAGAAAAACATTCCTTCCTGAAGACCTACATACAACACTATTCACTGAAGCCCATTCACAAATCTAAGTGTGAAAGACCTCTCAATTCCAGACCTCAGTTCACATGTGAGGCATAAAGATTTATAGGAAAAGTGGGTGTGAACACAGATATGGTCCAGATGGGGAATCCTGTCAAAATGCAAGGACTGACTGCCTCAGGTTTATAAGGAAGGCAACTGTAGACAACAGTCAGGCAACAGAGTCCAGGGAGCTCAGGTGATCACTGGATTTCTGAGAGAACAAGGCAGGGGAGCAGGGAACTAGAGGAAAGGGCTGGAAACAGGAGGGAAGATAGGATTGAGGGACCTCAGGGGTCCTTGGAGGGGCTGGGCCTGTGGGCACCATGACCATGATGTCTTCTACCCCACCCTGTATCCTTTTGTGAGGACACAGTGTCAGTTGATGATGTCACCGAGTCTATATATACAGTTCCTGCGTGTTCTGGGCTCAGTTGCCTTAGGCAAACTCTTGAGTTTCCCATGTGTCCCATAGTCATGGAATCAGGAAGCACCTTTCCTCCCACCTTTCCTGAAATCCCATCTCCCTGCCCTGTCATCTGGTATGGCCACCCTGACCTTATGGACCACCTCCTTTGTGTGATACTTTTATCATTTTGTCTTCCAGGTTTCAACTACAGAGAGAAAAGCCTCTATGCGAGACACCAGGTAAGGGAAAAGGGCAAATACTTGAGGGATTGAATGACCATGTCTCAGAATGAGACTGTTCAGAGGAAGGTGGAGGGTGGGGAGTCTGAGGCCAGCATAGAACATTATTCATCTCTCAGACCCCAAAGACCCAAGGAGTAGGGTATGGGTGGAGGAGGAACCAATATTATCTCCGGTTTAGACATATTTTGGTGTTGAGGCTGGGCCCAAATAAAAACCCACTGTACAATGCTGCTAGAGTTCTTTAGACTCTCAGCTCCGCAGGAGATGACAGGACTTACATTTTAGTTGTAGTCACAGACCACGTGTGACCACTCAAATGGGGATCCATGTAGATTGATCAGAACATGGCTTATGGGCTTTGTTCTATGAGTCTCCTTGTCAGGGCTCTGTGGACACCAGCTAGTGTGGGCCAGACAGACTAAACCTGTGATTAGCATCTTTATGGATAATATCTTTGTAATGAAGAGACATGATTGTGTGCTCCCTGAAGTCATACTGTGCTGCTCAGTTATGGCTTCTCTGAGTTTCTCCAAGTCCCTGCCTCACTCTCCCTTTTCTTTCAGAACTTGAGGGCAGCCATCAGGAGAAAGCAGCCAGCAGTGAGGAGGAATGAGAAGCCTTTCCAGCACACTCTAAGGGGGTCCCCTCTCCCTACCATCCAATAAGTCCCAGATTTTGAACACTGGGGATGTCAGTTTAGACAACAACCCTCAGAGAATTCAGGGACCTAGAAGGAAGAAGGGAAGGCTGATGAGAGGACAGACAGATCCTGAGTGCCTTTGGGCATGAAGGGGGAGCTGGGCATGGAGAAAATGGTGAGGACAAGACCCTGAAATTGTGCTTCTGGAATTGATCACATTCCCTGAGGGTGTAGATGATGTGTCCCTCTAAGGAAACTGTTCTTGGGGCTCCCAGGGCAGTTGTGAAAGTCCTGAGATGGTCTGACAGGCCTTGGCCCCAAAGTAGATGCCTCTGTGAGTCTTGGACCATTCTGTTGCTTGGGAAGACCCTGGGGGGTACAGAGACTGACCTAGCCGGGGTCCTACCAGACCCGACCACAAGCTCTGGTGCTACCCTGACAAGTGCCCCTTTCCCTATCACAGGAGGCTTCAGAGTCTGTGGGAGAGGAGAGGAGAGGAGGATAAGGTGCATTCTTCACTTGAGGTGATTATTTTCCTCCTTCCCCACATCAATTCCGGGTCTGGGGGCTGCTGTGCTGGACAGGGCCGTGGTGGCTATGACAATGGATGTGGGTGGCCATGGGCATTTGGGGCTGCTGTGACATCATGGGCAGAGCTGAGAAGGGAGAAGTGAGATACGGGGGGATTCTTCCCCCAGACAGACTTGGTGATTTTGTTCCTCCCTCCACCTGATATATCCTTCTCTGTTTCCTCTGCAGAGACCTGACCCGGTGCTGGGACTCCACCTGCCATCGCTGACCTCCATCTTTTGGCCCGTTGAACACCTGGTCCTGGAGACAAACAGCTGACCAACACCTGAGTCGCCCACACAGCTGCACTGCTGCCCTGGTCTCTCCGGTCCTGGGGGGCCCCAGCATTTACAGGACCAAGGCATCTACCTTCCTGGTCCTCTCTCCAGGGGCACAACGCCCACGACCTGTCTCACTGCTGTCTCTGTGCTGGTTCTCCTTCCTGTCCCCACCACCCCTGCTGCCATTTCACTGCTCAGCATCACCAGAGTACCCCCCCCCCCCCGCCATCTCCCACCACCACCTCTTACCCTGGATTCCTTCCCTCCACTGGGTTTGCCCATGCAAGGGGATCCACTGCTCGGCCTGGTTGCCTGTGATCCCGAGGGGAACCTTCAAACCCACAGTCACCAACTTGCTGCAGTTCCATTTGCAGACCTAGTGCTAGCTGATAAGGTCCACTCTTACCCAAAGAGTGGAAGAGTCTGGTCTCAGGCCAACTCCAAGCAAATCTGCTTTTTCTTCTGGGCAATGCACCAATCATACCAACATGTCTCTAGTGCCACTAATTTTTAATGTTTTGGGTGGGGGTTGGGTCACACCCGGCAGTGCTCAGGGGTTCCTCCTGGCTCTATGCTCAGAAATCGCCCCTGGCAGGCACGGGGGACCCTATGGGATGCCGGGATTTGAACCACTGTCCTCCTGCATGAAAGGCAAATGCCTTATCTCCATGCTATCTCTCCGGCCCCAGTGCCACTGATTTTTAAAATATTCTTGATTTTTGAACCACATCAGGTTTAGACCGTGAGGTCAGGATACACATTGGCTCCAGAGGCTTCTGGGGCCTGGACCTAGAGCTTGCTGTGCTGCCTGGGTCTGTTTGCCCAACTGTTGAGAGAGTCTCTTTCCAGGCCAAGTGCAGCCAACCACACACCTTCACAGTCCCTCACACTTTCCAGCCCTTTCCCCTTATCTCCCAAATGGGTAGTGCCATGATGGTCCTGACACTCAGAAACCATCTCTTCTGGAGCCTTGACATCAATCCTATCGCAAACTTCTGTCCAGCTCATTGGCCCTATTGCGACCGAGCTGGGGCCTTCAGGAGGAAGGGTCTCCTTCCATTTCTACTAGCTTTGTGGAGCCAGGGGAACAGGAGTACTGGGCCCTAGACCCTGAGCCTAGATCAAGTCACCCAACAGGTTCAGGTCTAGTGGATGTCCAGGTGGAGTTCGGTTGTAGGAGGACCTGGACTTCTCGTTTTCTAAGAGGTTCCAGGTGGGGACAGAACCAGGGAGCTCCGTGTAATTTGTCCATCCCAGCAAGGTCTCAGAAAAAAATGCATTGATCAAGGCCCTTCCAAGGCTTGGCTGTTACTTCTGTGCAGAGGCCAAGAATGAATAAAGTAACGATCTTTTTGACCATACTGGTTGTTTGGATTCTGTCTGTTGGAGACAGAAGATGGGGGCATGACACAACTTACAGAATCCCCCCTGACTCCAGAGCCCCTTGGAGAGCAGAAACTGTGTGCCCTTCCTCCTCCCAGAGAAAGGTTGGGGTGATCTCAACCTTCAGGAAAATGTAAAGCAGCACCGACCCCCTTGCAGGAAGAAAATCAAGGGCCCAGATGCCCCAGAAGAGATTGTTACCTGATCAACAAGAATATGGGGAACAGAGGTGGACATGAGGAACATGTGAATATCTGGGTGGGGAGGGGAGCACAGATATTCATGGGGGAGGATACTCTGAGTTCCCACAGAAAAAAGACCCTCGCAGTAGAGATGCCCCTCCTAGGATTGTCTTTTAGCGCTGATGATGGGACACTGAGCAGAAGTGTCAAGTGAAGGACCACTGACTAGGTGGCCACCACACTCCAGGGGGTCCAAAACCTGAGAGGAAGGAAGTAATGCCTCCTGGAAGAGTAGAAAGTGGGGACTGGAAGGACAGACACTTGGGAAGAAATTTATCTTAGGACGTCAAAGTGTATGTCCTTTTCCTCTTGAACCATCATACATCCCCCTCAAAGGTGATTACAGGCATAGCCCCTAAATGCTGATCAGAGTGTCCCCCAAAATATCCTGCAGCTGCTGGGTCATGTCCATAGGTCTACAGGGATGTAACCAGGCATAGACTTCTTTATGGGAAATACCAGGGTCCTCTCAATAGTCACACTGTGACAATACAGAAAGACTCCACTCATTGCATAGATATCTACCTACTTTGATAAAAAAAAAAAGTCATTGCAGGAGTCAGGGACAATTTTCCCGGAAGTCAGTCATTCCTGATTATAGAAGTTCAGGGATACAGGTTGGCAACCCACCATGGGGCCTCATGCAAATGTGGTTTCGGGTAAAAAGACACAAATATCTTATTTCTAAGATCTGCAGGGTAGGGACTATCCAAGAAATCAACAAAGAGGTGACATTTTTCTAGTTGACAACAGATTTTCTAGAAATCCTTTCTGAATGCCTGTCATCACAAGAAAACAGCAAGTGACTGACTCACAGGGCTGCAGCATATATGTTGCACGGGGATTCCACTTTCAGTCTCTAGTGAGATTTAATTTAGCCATGTCTAGCTATAATCAATTTAAATAATTAAATTAATTTAATTATATTTAGCTATAATTAATGTAATTATACCACTGCCTGAGAGATAGAAAACCAGACCCCTCACATCGCTCTCCATCACCTGTCCACAAGTTTCATCTGAAAGCAAGAATGCAAAGCCAACACAGAAGTTTACTACAATATCTCTTAACCAGAGTTATGCCCATGAGCCAGAGAAGCCTAATGTTTCTGTAAGGGGGAGTGGGGGGTTCTCAGATTGACCCTGCGTCAGCTGCATGCAAGGCAAGTACCCTGTCCTCTGTACTAGCTCTCCAGCTAGAGGAGCATTTTATTATAAAACACAAAAGGGGATATCCTTGTTAGGTAGTGTTATAAATCTTCTAAATTTATATGAAAGCAGAATCTGTAGGTGACTTGTCTATGTAGTTCAGGTTTTCATAAAGTAGCAATCTAGTGTCTTATTAATGCTCATAGTGAAATGTCGGATTAGACAGCTAATGTTTCTGAGAGGATTATTTAACAAACAGAACCAAAACTTGATGATTTTGGAGCTTCTCACCCTCCATATAGGAAAATATGAAAATTAATCATTTCATTGTCAGGATCATGTGTTTAGGGGAAAAACAGAGGATGCTACTTAACCTTTTGCTTAACCTTTTACATCACCTTTCAGGATTGAAAATCTAAAATAGTCATTTCATAGAACTGAGCATCCTTTTGTGCCATGGGACCTCCAAATTAAACCACAAGGCTTCTAAGAATTTTAAGTGTATCATTCTTTAGCCAGTTTTACAATAAGGAAGTATTTTAAAAAGATTAATGGATTAACTTTTGTCCAATGATATTAACTGGTGGAAATTCATAGAAGACATGTAGTGTGTTTAAGAAAGCTGTATAAGCAGAAATAAACGAGACCAACATGGACAGATTAACAAAAGAAAAATGAAGAACAGATATTAGATTCCCCAAATACCTCTTCTCGGAGACAGGCTGGCAAATATTTACCTACAAATATCTTTCCTGACAAGCCAAGAACTCAGAAAGCAGAACCAAAAACTCAGTTGGCAAAAGTCACAGTTTCTTCCTATCTCTATCCAGGTTTAGGCTTTTGTATTTGAATGTTGTGGAAAGTATTTCCAGAAAAGATAAAGTATGAAGTAAAATAGTTTTGTGCTATATATATATATATATATATATATAATATTTAAATACTTTTTTAGGGAGCAATAATATCTGGTAGTGTTCAGAAGCTATTCCTGCTTTGGTGCTCCTGAGCTGCTTCTGATAATGCAGAGAATATCATAAAGTAATAGGATAAAGTCCAAATATACACATGTATATATAATTTTTATCATACATTATAATACTGAAACTTAATATATAATATTGAAAATAAACATAAATTATAAACTTACAATATCGAAAAGATTAAGAGCTTAGCTCAAGGTTAAAAATGAATAAACTTTGAACAGTGACAGTTGTGCTTTTCATCACTTCCTTTCAAAGACCCAAGATAATGGCAGGTTAAATCATTACTCAGTGCTCAAGTCCAGCCTTCATGGAAAACAATATGAAGGTTACTCCAAAAGCTGGAAATCGAGCTCTCACAAGATACAGCTATACACTCCTCGGGATATACCCTTGGAACACAAATATACAATACAAAAATCTCTTCCTCACACCTATATTTATTGCAGTGCTATTTACAATAGCTAGAATCTGGAAACAACCAAGATGCCCTTCAACAGATGAATGGCTAAAGAAACTGTGGTACATAGACACAATGGAATATTATGCAGCTGTCAGGAGAGATGAAGTATGAAATTTTCCTATACATGGTTGTACATGGAATCTATTATGCTGAGTGAAATAAGTCAGAGGGAGATAGATACAGTATCTTCTGTGGGAATTAAGAAAAATAAAAGACAGTATGGTAATAATACCCACTGACAATAGAAATAAGGGCTGGAAAGCCCAGCCCATGATATGAAGTTCACCACAGAGAGTGATGAGTGCAGTTAGAGAAATAACTACATTGAGAATTATCATAACAATGCGAATGAATGAGGGAAGTAGAAAACCTGTCTAGAGTACAGGTGGGGGTTGGGTGTGGGGGAGAGAGATTTGGGACATTGGTGGTGGGAAGATTGCACTGGTGAAGAGGAGTGTTCTTTTTATGACTACAGCCCAACCACATAAAAGCTTGTAATCATAGTGCTTAAATAAATATATTATTATTTAAAAAATTACTCACAAACTTTTGCCTTAGGTTTTGTAGATAAGGTAGTGTGCGCCTCAGGGGGCCTGCCCAGGAAAAAAATGATCTTGATTTTTCTGGTACCCTTTTTAAAAAATGGGTCTCCCTTTTTCTTCCTATAAAAACTGCTTCTTCTGACAGTGCAGATTAAATGGTTTGGGGGATATGAAACTTTTATATTCTAACTTGCTCTTGTGTCAGTGAAGCTTTATTCTCAACTCATCACCCTGTCCCTTGGCTGATCGACCTTTCAGTGGCAGTGTAGCTAGAACTTCAGATATAATATTGCACGTCCGAAAGGTAACCATTTAGACCCCATATTACAAATGTCCTGGTTTATCTCAAGAATGCACAAAATTCTGTGTCCAACAAGGTATGACTGTTGTTAGAGTACATTTTGATCTTTGAGAACATGAACAAAAAACAAGCCTAGTGAGGCATTAGGAAAAATATAGCTGAGACTATTACCTATGCACAGACCATGGCTATAGTTCTTGGTATTGTTTTCACACAGAAAACTAATAAATGTCTCACAAATGGAGGAGGAAATAATGGAGGGTACCAAGACCAAACAGTCATATAAACATTGAGTAGAAATAAAAAATGATCAGACTTAAATACCAAATCCAAAGCCAACTACAACAGACTCGATACCCAATCTACAACAAGCTAGACAAACCTATCTACAATAAGCTAGACCATTTATACTAGCAGCCTGGGAGGCAAAGGAGGGAGATATGGGATGCATGCTGGGAACAGGGGTGGAGGGAGGGACAACACTGGTGGTGGGAATGCCCCTGATTCAATGTCACTATGTACCTGAAATACTACTGTGAACGATTTGTAATCCACTTTGGTCAAAATAAAAGTTATTAATTAAAAAAGAAATGCATATTCTAAGTTTCTATTTTCAGACATGCAATTTAATTGATTTGCTATGGATTTTGAGCAAAGTTATATAAAAAGCTCATCAAATGAAATTATCCTACATTGCTGATAAGATTGGAAATTAATGTTATACATACAACATTGGGAATTAAAATGTTCAAATTTCTTTGAAATTTGAGTAAATACTCCTCTGAGTCAAATGCTCTCTGTATTAAATTCTTTGGTAGGGGAGCAAAAATATGCCACCACAAAATGTCTTTAACAAACATTAATCTCATGAGATTTCTAGGAGATAAATGGAGAAAATCTTTTGTTAAAGATACTTGTATGTAAACCTCTCCTTTAAAAAGCATCTGGAAATTCTAATATTTATATCTTTTTCATGGAGAAGGCAAGACTTAAATTGCATTCTATTGTTTACTGATTCTCTATTAATCTCCCTAACTGATATTTATTTTCTCCATTCCAAAGGTCATGCTTTAGATGAACTGTTTAAAGAAGTGTTTGGTACCTTGTTGGAAAGTTAATCAGGGTTTTTGTTTTAATTTGGGGGGGGTTCCAAGTGATTCCAGGATATATACATCTTTTAATTATAGTTTTGCTTTGCCAAGAGTCTACAGGAGATATACATATTATTCATAATCTATTTTCTGTTATCAATCAGCATAATATTTGTTTACCTAGCCTCTGAAGATTTTTCCATTTTTCTGAAGTACCCAAAGATTTTAGGTGGTTTTCTCTGTAATTTGCCACTCCCAATCGATAATGGTAATCAGAATAGGTCATATGATCCTAGAACACTAAAACTATTTGTATGCATTTACCTCTTTTAAACATGATTTATAATTCATATTTACTTTCAAATGAATTGTCTTTTTTTTTCTTAAAGTCCCATCCCCACTATTTTTTTTATTTAAACACCTTGATTACATACATGATTGTGTTTGGGTTTCAGTCATAAAAGGAACACCACCCATCACCAGTGCAACATTCCCATCACCCAAGTCCCAAATCTCCCTCCTCCCCACCCAACCCCCGCCTGTACCCTAAACAGGCTCTACATTTCCCTCATACATTCTCAATATTAGGACAGTTCAAACTGTAGTTATTTCTCTAACTAAACTCATCACTCTTTGTGGTGAGCTTCCTGAGGTGAGCTGGAACTTCCAGCTCTTTTCTCTTTTGTGTCTGAAATTTATTATTGCAAGAATGTCTTTCATTTTTCTTAAAACCCATAGATGAGTGAGACCATTCTGCGTTTTTCTCTCTCTCTCTGACTTATTTCACTCAGCATAATAGATTCTGTGTACATCCATGTATAGGAAAATTTCATGACTTCATCCCTCCTGACAGCTGCATAATATTCCATTGTGTATATGTACCACAGTTTCTTTAGCCATTCGTCTGTTGAAGGGCATCTTGGTTGTTTCCAGAGTCTTGCTATGGTAAATAGTGCTGCAATGAATATAGGTGTAAGGAAGGGATTTTTGTATTGTATTTTTGTGTTCTTAGGGTATATTCCTAGGAGTGGTATAGCTGGATCTTTTGGGAGCTCAATTTCCAGTTTTTGGAGGAATCTCCATATTGCTTTCCATAAAGGTTGAACTAGACGGCATTCCCACCAGCAGTGGATAAGGGTTCCTTTCTCTCCAAATCCCCGCCAGCACTGTTTGTTCTCATTCTTTGTGATGTGCCATTCTCTGTGGTGTGAGGTGGTATCTCATTGTTGTTTTGATTTGCATCTCTCTGATGATTAGTGATGTGGAGCATTTCTTCATGTGTCTTTTGGCCATTTGTATTTCTTCTTTGTCAAAGTGTCTGTTCATTTCTTCTCCCCATTTTTTGATGGGATTAGATGTTTTTTTCTTGAAATTTCTGTCAGTGCCTTGTATATTTTGGAGATTAGCCCTTTGTCTGATGGGTATTGGGTGAATAGATTCTCCCACTCAGTGGGTGGCTCTTGTATCCTGGGCACTATTTCCTTTGAGGTGCAGAAGCTTCTCAACTTAATATATTCCCATCTGTTAATCTCTGTTTTCACTTGCTTGGAGAGTGCAGTTTCCTCCTTGAAGATGCCTGAAGTCTCAATGTCCTGGAGAGTTTTGCCTATGTGTTGTTCTATATATCTTATGGTTTGGGGTCGGATATCGAGGTCTTTAATCCATTTGGATTTTACCTTCGTACATGATGTTAGCTGGGGGTCTAAGTTCAATTTTTTGCAAGTGGCTAGCCAGTTGTGCCAACACCACTTGTTGAAGAGGCTTTCCTTGCTCCATTTAGGATTTCCTGCTCCTTTATCAAAAATTAGGTGATTGTATGTCTGGGGAACATTTTCTGAGTATTCAAGCCTATTCCACTGATCTGAGGGTCTGTCCTTATTCCAATACCATGCTGTTTTGATAACTATTGCTTTGTAGTAAAGTTTAAAGTTGGGGAAAGTAATTCCTCCCATATTCTTTTTCCCAATGATTGCTTTAGCTATTCTAGGGTGTTTATTGTTCCAAACAAATTTCAAAAGTGCCTGATCTACCTCTTTGAAGAATGTCATAGGTATCTTTAGAGGGATAGCGTTGAATCTGTATAACGCCTTGGGGAGTATTGCCATTTTGATGATGTTAATCCTGCCAATCCATGAGCAGGGTATGTGTTTCCATTTCCGCGTGTCCTCTCTTATTTCTTGGAGCAGAGTTTTATAGTTTTCTTTGTATAGGTCTTTCACATTTTTAGTCAAGTTGATTCCAAGATATTTGAGTTTGTGTGGCACTATTGTGAATGGGGTTGTTTTCTTAATGTCTATTTCTTCCTTATTACTATTGGTGTATAGAAAGGCCATTGATTTTTGTGTGTTAATTTTGTAGCCTGCCACCTTGCTATATGAGTCTATTGTTTCTAGAAGCTTTTTGGTAGAGTCTTTAGGGTTTTCTAAGTAGAGCATCATGTCATCTGCAAACAGTGAGAGCTTGACTTCTTCCTTTCCTATCTGGATTCCCTTGATATCTTTTTCTTGCCTAATCACTATAGCAAGTACTTCCAGTGCTATGTTGAATAGGAGTGGTGAGAGAGGACAGCCTTGTCTTGTGCCAGAATTTAGAGGGAAGGCTTTTAGTTTTTCTCCATTGAGGATAATATTTGCCACTGGCTTGTGGTAGATGGCCTTAACTATATTGAGAAAGGTTCCTTCCATTCCCATCTTGCTGAGAGTTTTGATCAAGAATGGGTGTTGGACCTTGTCAAATGCTTTCTCTGCATCTATTAATATAATCATGTGGTTTTTATTTTTCTTGTTGTTGATGTTGTGTATTATGTTGATAGACTTACGGATGTTAACCATCCTTGCATTCCTGGGATGAAACCTACTTGATCGTAGTGGATGATCTTCTTAATGAGGTATTGAATCCTATTTGCCAGGATTTTGTTGAGGATCTTTGCATCTGCATTCATCAGCGATATTGGTCTGTAATTTTCTTTTTTCGTAGCATCTCTGTCTGGTTTAGGTATCAAGGTGATGTTGGCTTCATAAAAGCTATTTGGGAGTGTTTCCACTTGTTCAATTTCATGAAAGAGTCTTGCCAGGATTGGTAGTAGTTCCTCTTGGAAAGTTTGATAGAATTCATTAGTGAATCCATCTGGGCCTGGGCTTTTGTTTTTGGGCAGACTTTTGATTACCATTTTTATTTCATCAATGGTGATGGGGGTGTTTAGATATGCTACATCCTCTTCTTTCAACCGTGGAAGATTATAAGAGTCCAAGAATTTATCCATTTCTTCCAGGTTCTCATTTTTAGTGGCATAGAGTTTTTCAAAGTAGTTTCTGATTACCCTTTGAATCTCTGTCATATCAGTAGTGATCTCTCCTTTTTCATTCCTAATAGGAGTTATCAAGTTTCTCTCTCTCTCTTTCTTTGTTAGATTTGCCAGTGGTCTATCAATCTTGTTTATTTTTTCAAAGAACCAACTTCTGCTTTCGTTGATCTTTCGGATTGTTTTTTGGGTTTCCACTTCGTTGATTTCTGCTCTCAGCTTTGTTATTTCCTTCTGTCTTCCTATTTTTGGGTCCTTTTGTTGAGTACTTTCTAGTTTTATTAGCTGTGTCATTAAGCTACTCAGGTAAGCTCCTTCTTCCTTCCTGATGTGTGCTTGCAAAGCTATAAATTTTCCTCTCAGTACTGCTTTTGCTGTGTCCCATAAGTTCTGATAGTTTGTGTCTTTATTGTCATTTGTTTCCAGGAACCTTTTGATTTCCTTCTTGATTGTCTTAAAGTAGCAGTATCTATGAGTATGGTACTCATATGTGACTGACCAGTTTTGGATTTTTGGTATTTCATATATTAGATCCCCAAACATTATGGAGTAATTCCTGGTTTCAAGAGATGGAGGAGGGAGGTAGTATGGAAACAAGAAAGGAAAAATGGAAGGAAGGAAGGAAGGAAGGAAGGAAGGAAGGAAAGAAGGAAGGAAGGAAGGAAGGAAGGAAGGAAGGAAGGAAGGAAGGGAGGGAGGAAGGGAGGGAAGAAAGGGAGATAAGGAAGGAAGGGAGGGAGGAAAGGAAGGAAGGAAGGTAGGAAGGAAGGAAGGAAGGAATGAAGTGAGGGAGGAGGGGAGGAAGGGAGGGAGAGTGGGAGGGAGGAAGAAGTTACTCTTGATAATGTTCTGGGTAGGAGAAGTCACTTCCAAAACAATACTGGGTTGGGGACCATGGGTACAGTGCTGAGATCAAATTTTTGCATGCATTGAGCACAGTGAGTTATCTTTGATTCAACCTAGAGTCTGAAAAATAGTTTAATCTTTAGCTCTTTCAACATCTTAAGCATTTCCACATTGAACTTCATTTCAGAGAAGTTATAGAGGCCATTACTACTGTCTGGGTCTGCAGGATTACCTTAGTCCCCTATAGGGTGTGGTGGGGTTTTTTTTTTTTTTTTTTTTTTTTTTTGGTGCTACTTTACCATGGTTCCTGTTTTCTCAAAGTGCTTCTTTCCTAAGTCACTGTCAGTCTTCCCCACTACTAGGGAGGTCTCAGGGGAGTTTATATAGGTGAGAGACTATCTCAAGGCCCAGTAGGTGGCCAACCACCTGGGATACCACCCGGGGGCATGGCCCCTGTCTGCGTGTGGGTAGGGCAAAATTCATATTCCAAAGACCTCTTGGCTGGGGACCTTGTCCTCAGGAACCAAGCCAAGCCACTGCTGCCACCACTGCTATTCTTGCTCTGCCTGGTAGTGATCTCCAGAAATAGTTTTAGTTTAAAAATAAATAGTTAAAATATTTTAAACAGTTGTATTTTCTTTCTTTTTTGGTTTTTGGATCACATGTGGTGGTGCTCAGGAGTTAGTCAGGGTTCAATCTCAGGACTCACTTCTGTGGTGCTTGGGGGATCATAGGATTCTGGGGATTGAACCTGGGTCAGCAAGGCAAGCACCTTACCCACTATACTATCTTCCTAGCCTGAAATAGTTGTATTTTCTTAAGTATGAGTAAAGATTTTGGGAAATATAGGAAAAGAACCAAAGAAGAAAAGGAAGAAAAGTAAGAAAAATTATTACATATATCATCTGAAGTGGAGACACAATTTTTCTTTATTTAATTCCTCTATTTCTTTTTTTTTTTTGGTTTTTGGGCCACACCCGGTAACGCTCAGGGGTTACTCCTGGCTATGTGCTCAGAAGTTGCTCCTGGCTTGGGGGACCATATGGGACACCGGGGGATCGAACCGCGGTCCGTCCAAGGCTAGCACAGGCAAGGCAGGCACCTTACCTTTAGCGCCACCGCCCGGCCCCTAATTCCTCTATTTCTTTAAAAAATTATGGAATCAGGAGCTGGAGAGATAGCACAATAGGTAGGGCATTTGCCGTACAAGTGGCTAACCCTGGTTCAATCCCCAGCATCCCATATAGTTTCCCCAAACTGCCTGGAGCAATTTCATCATTCTTGCATCAATCCTATGCTTCTGACTCATGTCACTTCTCACAACGCTCTTCAGATACACCCATGCAAAGTGAATTGCGTTACTTCAACTTTTTCATTGCGTATATGTACCTTAGTTTCTTAACCTACTCTTTTTTTGGGTACTTGAGTTGCTTCCAGATTTTGGAAATTGTGAATAGTGCTGCGATGAACTTAGGGGTACAGATGTCCTTCTTTGCTTTTTCCTTTTAATTAAATCACATAAGATACAGTGATCGTTTTCAACTATTCTTGGCATAGTGGTCCTTCTCTGTCTTATCTGCATGTCTTACTCATCATTTCTACTATCTTCAGATATTATTCTCATACTATGGTTTCTTAATATCCTGCAGATGATCTTCTATGTCTGTACCTCTCCGTCTGATTCATATCAGCACGATATTATCCAAGTTAATCCATGCATAAGTAAAGTCCATGACTTCATTTTTTCCTAACAGTTGCATAGTATTCCATTGTGTCAATGTACTAAAGTTTCTTTATTCATTAATCTGCTCTTGGGCACTTAGGTTGTTTACAGATAATGGCCACTATAAGTAGTACAAAGGAGTGCGGATGCCTTTTCTGCATTATTTTGGGTTCCTATGGTATATTTCCAGGAGTGGTATAGCTGGGTAGAATGGAAGCTGAATTTCTAGTTTTTGAGGAATGTCCAAATTGTTTTCCAAGAAGGCTGGACCAATAGACATTATCACCAGCAGAGAACAGCACATCTCTTTATCTCTGTATTTGTGGCTCATAATAATCTGTTTTTTTATTTTTGATGTGCCAGTCTCTGTGGTATGAAATGACATATCCTTACTGTTTTGATTTGTATTTTCTTCATAATTAATGACGTGAAACATTTTGTATGTGTCTTTGTGTTGGTTTTTAACTTACAACTTGGTTCCACCCAAAAAAAAAAAGGTCACCCCTGGCTTCTTTGACTTATCAAGCAAACCTGGGCTGGACTGGCTTAGGATAGGCCTTCTGTCTTTACTCCCCTCCCTCCGTTTTCCCCTTCATTCCTTCTTTTCCTCCTGCTCTCCATCCTTTCCTTTCTCCTTCCTTTCCTCCCTCCCTTCCTTCCTTATCTCCCTCCCTACCCTTCCTTCCTTCCTTCTTTCTCCTTCCTTCCTTCCTTCCTTCCTTCCTTCCTTCCTTCCTTCCTTCCTTCCTTCCTTCCTTCCTTCCTTCCTTCCTTTCTTTCTTTCTTTCTTTCTTTCTTTCTTTCTTCTTTCTTTCTTTCTTTCTTTCTTCTTTCTTTCTTTCTTTTTTCTTTCTTCTTTCTTTCTTCTTTCTTTCTTTCTTTCTTTCTTTCTTTCTTTCTTTCTTTATTTCTTTCTTTCTTTCTTTCTTTCTTTCTTTCTTTCTTTCTTTCTTTCTTTCTTTCTTTCTTTCTTTCTTTCTTTCTTTCTTTCTTTCTTTCCTTCTTTCTTTCTTTCTTCTTCCTTCTTCCTTCCTTCCTTCCTTTCCTTCCTTCCTTCTTTCTTCTTCTTTCTTTCTTTCTTTCTTTCTTTCTTTCTTTCTTTCTTTCTTTCTTTCTTTCTTTCTTTCTTTCTTTCTTTCTTTCTTTCTTTCTTTCTTTCTTTCTTTCTTTCTTTCTTTCTTTCTTTCTTCTTCTTCTTCCTCCTCCTTCCTTCCTTCCTTTCTTCCTTCCTTCCTTCCTTCCTTCCTTCCTTCCTTCCTTCCTTCCTTCCTTCCTTCCTTCCTTCCTTCCTTCCTTCCTTCCTTCCTTCCTTCCTTCCTTCCTTCCTTCCTTCCTTCCTTCCTTCCTTCCTTTCCTTTCCTTTCTTCTTCTTCTTTCTTTCTTTCTTTCTTTCTTTCTTTCTTTCTTTCTTTCTTTCTTTCTTTCTTTCTTTCTTTCTTTCTTTCTTTCTTTCTTTCTTTCTTTCTTTCTTTCTTTCTTTCTTTCTTTCTTTCTTTCTTTCTTTCTTTCTTCTTTCCTCCCTCTCTTATCTTCTTTCATCGAGGTTTACTCCTCTGATCTCAGGTATTATTCTTGGCAGAGCTCAGAGACCATATGGTTGCTGTGGCTCAAACTCAGGTGAGCCAGCCTCATGCAAGGCAAGTACCTTACCCACTATACTCTCTCTTCAGTCCCATGCCAGTTTTTTTTTGACGACGATTTGCCTGCATGATTGTTTTTTCATTTTGTGTATATCATGATAATCTTGCAAGCAGCAGGAGATTGGATTCAATTCTGTGACCCATCCAAAGTTGTCAGTATCTACCACTAGATGGCAAGCTTCTCCAGGTTTCCCAGGGTTCCTAGTCTGCCTTTGCTACGTGTGTGCGTTCGTCCCTTTGAATTTGCTATCATTTCAAAGAATTCTAACTCCCATGTTAGAAATTGTTCAGTGAATTTTATAAAAAATCTTCACTTGTGTTTTCTTAATTTTTTAATAATAAAATGTATTATTATTATTATTATTATTATTATTATTATTTTGCTGGGAGGCTGCCTACAGAACTGATCCACTTATGCTTCTACATATGAGAAAACAAAAGCAAAATAGAAAATGAAAAACGACCTGATTCTTTTTCTAGAGAATTATACTTTTCTGGGTCAAGTAGAAACATATTTGGAGAGATACAGTTTTTACATTCTGGAAGACAGTCATCACTATACTGACACCTCTTTCTGAATTTCTTTTAACTTCCAGACTATTTCTATTTCTGAGTTTTAAGTACAGAAATATATACAAAGGTATATACTTTGATTGTAGAATAGATAATTTTAAAAGTACTTTCTGAGTATATGTGATCTACTTGAATCCATTCTCTTCTGTTTTTATAGGAGTTTGGTAAAACTGAGTTATGTTTAATGACAAAAGTCCATTCTATTTTAAATATATAAAATCTATAATTAAATAATTAATGAATTGAACAGCTTTCATTCTAGCAAGTAGAAGTTACTGCAGAATGTTGTCCAAAATGGAAGATTATGTTAACAGGTTGAGACAAAGTCATGAGTAAATGAAAAATAGATTATTTCAAGCGAAAACACCTTGACTTAGGTTTTATTATGAAGATTTAATCACCAATGCTGACCAGAAAAATTATTGATTAATTAAGACTTTTGTTTGGGGAAAAGCTTGAATTTGGGCCTTCCTTCTTTCCTTCCTTTCTTCATCTTCCTTTCATCTATCTTCTCTTCTTTCTCCTTTTCTTTCCCCTCCTCTCTCTCATCTTTCTCCACCTCCTCCACATTACCTCCTTTCAGCACCCTTTTTGCCATTTCTTCTTTAAAGGCTAATATTTTTTAATTGATTTTTTAGGTGTGGTTAATCTCTTTAGTAATGAGAAGGGGTATTACAGTATTCTACTACTATTGTGCTGCTTTTTCTGTCTTCAGTTTTGTCAAGAGCGATCATTTCCAACTCCTTCTCTGCTCACACACCCTTTTAGTATCTTCTTTTTCTAAACAACTTTTCCCAGACTGGTCCCCACTCAACACAGAAAGGAGTTAGAAACTGAACTTTCTCTACATGTCTCTGGTCTGTTATGATGATGGCTGGAGATCCTCAGTTCTCATGTGGCTCTTCCAGAATTGGACCTTATTGGCCTCAGGGGCCTAGGGAAGACCAGAAGCTTCCTCTTAAGAAAGAACCAAATAATTTGAATTTCCATTTGTCTTCAAGCTAATGATGTCAGAAGTTGAACTCTACGGAGCTGGGGAATCTGGCGAAGGGAAGATCCTCCCGGGGTCCCGGAATCTGAACATTGTGTGAATGTGTGGAAATAGCATTTTCACAAGGAACATTTCTCTAACTGCAAAGGAAATTAGGCAAGCAGTTTATTTAGTAGAAGCAGAAGCAAGAGGAAAGTGATTTGTCTTCTTTTCCTCTTTTCCTCCAGAGAGGAGAATGATCCTGCAGAATGCACCAGCGGGGTGTAGCAAGTCCTTCCCTATTTGCTGGAAATTCCACCCTCCTGCTCTCCTCCTCAGTTTCTGTTTTGCAGGTTGCTGCTGGCTGAGGGCACTGGAGGTCATTGGAGCTTCTCCAGCCAAATTCTCCAGAATTGGGTTGGAAGTCTCAGAGAGCCTCTAGTCTTCAGCTCTGAGGGAAAAGCACTCCCTATCCTTGTTTGCATCTTGACTGGACTGATGTGCGTGCCTTATGGAAAGAAAGTTCATACATTCAGGCAAATGTAGTTTTCTCTCTACAGAGTGAAAGGCCAGGCTCCCGAAGAGGAAGTGCAAATTGCCACATAATTTGACTGTGGAAGGCAGCCTTAAGCATTCTGGCTTTGTGAAGACAAACTGGGAGCAACATTTGTTGAGGAAATGAATACTTGCCTGAACCCTCTCTGTCAGGATTTATGCTGGATATTGGGCACCAGAGAGAAAACAAATCTTACCCTGATCTCTCTAACAGAGCTGCCTGTGGACATACGAAGGCCCCCTCTGTTCTGGACAATATTGTGGTTACTGTTGCACATGGACCATTGAATAACATCTATGTTGATATTGTAGTGGAGGGACCAAGCACTCTATTGCATTTACTTTTAATGAATTTAAATTTTTTTTGTATTTTTTTTATTGTTACGACTTTGGTGGGTATTTTTTTGGTTTTTGGGTCACACCCGGCAGTGCTCAGGGGTTAATCCTGGCTCTAGGCTCAAAATCGCTCCTGGCAGGCACAGGGGACCAGATGGGATGCTGGGATTCGAACCACCATTCTTCTGCATGAAAGGCAAATGCCTTACCTCCATGCTAGCTCTCAGGCCCCATTTTTGATGGGTAGTTTTGTTTGTTTGTTTGTTTGTTTTCTTTTTCTTCTTTTGTGTTGTTTTGTTACCTTTTTCTCCTTTTTCCCCTTTCTTCTTCTAAATTAATATTTATAACACCTAAATTCCTTCTATTTTTTTTTTTGGCGAGGGTGTGTGCCTGTTTTTTTTTTTTTTTTTTTATTTTCGCTTTTCACTTCTTATACCTCCAACAGAACCACATTACTGAAATCATCTTGCTCAGCCTCATAATTTGAGGTGAAAAATGGATGGTACTAGGACCAGACAGTCATATGAACATTTAGTGGAAATAAAAAATGATCAGACTTGAACACCAAACCCAAAGTCAACAATAACAGAATCGATACCCAACCAGAACAAGCTGTGCAAGTGGGGACCAGTTGCACAAGCATTGAGGGGGGGTAATTCTGGAGGGAGAAGTGGGATGCGTGCTGGGAAAACGGGTGGAGGAGGACAACACTGGTGGTGGGAATTCTTCTTATTCATTGTTAAAGACTCCATTTCATGATGGGGGTGTGTGTGTGCAAAGTTGGAAGGATCCAAAGTGCCATTAGTATCTCTGATACAACTGGGGAGGGGCATTTTCTATTTGTTCACTTAAGTTAGAATTCCCAAAGTGGTGCTGACTCTATTTTTTTTTTTTTTTGAAAAACAGGCAATTAGTACCAGAGCACAGAGGTAGGAAGTCTGCCTTACATGCTGCTAACCTGGGACAGACCTCGTTTTGATTCCCAGCATCCCTAGGGTCCCTGAGCCTGTGACAGGAGAGATTTTTGAGTGCAGAGCCAAAGGTAACCACTGAACGCCACTGGGTGTGGCCCAGAAAAAAAACAAACAAAAAATTAAAAATAAAGAAAAGTTAAAAGGGCAATCAACTAAATACATTTGGAAACTTCTTGCATAATACAGTGCTTTTCTTTTTTACACTAAATGTTCACTAGTCATACATAGTTATTTACATTTAAATTAATTTTTTTATTTTTATTGTGGCCAAAGTGAGTTACAAATCTTTCATAGTACTGTTTATGGTACATAGTGACAATGAATCAGGGGAATTCCCACCACCAGTGTTGTCCTTCGCCACCTGTTTTCCCAGCACGCATCCCACTTCTCCCTCCAGAATTAGCCCCCGAATGCTAGTTCAACTGGTCCCCACTTGTACAGCTTGTTCTGGTTGGGTATCGATTCTGTTATTGTTGACTTTGGGTTTGGTGTTCAAGTCTGATCATTTTTTATTTCCACTAAATATTCATATGACTGTCTGGTCCTAGTACCATCCATTTTCCCCCTCAAATTATGAGGCTGAGCAAGATGATTTCAGTAATGTGGTTCTGTTGGAGGTATAGGAAATGAAAAGGGAAAATAAAAAACAAACAAACAAACAAAAAACAATTAGGCTAAGACTGTACCTGAGCTTCTATTTGGGGAAATAAACAGTTACTCTGAGGTAGGTTCCAGCTTCTCCATATTACTGATGAACAAGGATGCTTCTTCTCCCAAGCAATCAAGAAATAGAATTGAACTCAAGAATAATAAATATCTTTCAACTGCTGTGCATTTTTTATAAACTGAGCAGTGCCCTATTAATTCCAAGGGGATAGGGAGATTTCAGATAAGGCACGTACCCACTCATAGAGTTGTTTTCCAGATTCTTTTCAAGAAGTGGGGATAAGAACACCATTGTAATAAGGGTGTAATATATGCCCAGTAAATTATTTTTCTGTAAAATAAATATATAATTCTAAAGGGGATTCCCAAGGCAATGCTAATTCAACCTCAAGGTAAAGGCTCTGTTATTTCTCGGTCCAAGGGCCTGGATAAATGTCTTTCTTTTCAGTCACTTTTGGAAATTCTGGAGGAAGTTGACAGTTCTAGTGTTGTATAATGCAACCTCTTGGTTGACAAGATAGAATTAAAGATTCATAATTGTTATGTATTGTAGTCTGTTCTATTTTTCATATTAACAATATATCCGCAGAAATCTTGATATTGAAAAGAGAAAGTGGGAAGTTAAAAACTATTTTATAAATGCTTATTGAGTACCCCTTGTGCTTTGGTAACTATTTTGCCTTTACATTACTGTCTTTACATTTTGCCTTGATACTGAACTTGGAGGCAAATAAGAATTTTAGGCTTTATCTTGGAACCACAAGGTCTTCAGAGCTAGGAGTGGTCTCTGAGTACTAATGGGTGTGACCCCCCCAAAAAATCCTCAAAAGATACTAAATTTGAGGACCTTTATTTTTTCTGTTTGTTTTTGGGTCACACCCAGCTGTGTTTAGGGTTTACTCCTAGCTGTGTGCTCTGGAATCATTCCATACGGATCACATGGTGGTCCACAATCCACATGATGGACCACATGGGTTGATGAGGATTGAACCTCAGCCACATCAAGGCAAGCACCCTCCCCTTTCTGCCATGCTATCACTTTGGCCCAAAGGGCCTTTTATAACCGCCAATTATACCCCTATTGCCTACAGTCAGATGTTCCCGAGACAAAATTGTGCCCATGGAAAAGCTGACTTGTGGCATCAGTTTGGTCTTGGGGTGTCAAGGGTAGACTCTGGGGTAAGGAGTTTGTGATCTCAGATGAACTGAACTCCCAGGATGTGTGATACAAACAATTTGCTGGGTTTTCATCCAGGTACTAAGAATTGAGAAGGGTCAGAGGGAATAATATGAAGGATAAATGTACAAGAATCCTCAATTATAGGGCATGGCTCCTTAGGAAAGTCATGTCTTTCAATTCTCCTGGATTCTGTGTTCAGATCAATGGAGAAAGTCAGTTCACCACCTCCAAACTCTGTTCCAGGAGTCAGCAGGGCATTCTCCAACACCAGAGGTGGCACCACAGCTATAAACCCATGCCCTTCAATGTTTCTCTTCCTAGAGATAAACACATGCTAATAATGATAAGAAAAAAAAGTCAGTAGAGTTTTAGAGTGTTAAATTCATTTCTGTAAGTGTTGAATATTGTATATTGTACTCTCCACTCTTCTCTGAATTCTTCTATTACAAAACTATAGTGTGAATCTCCAAGAAGATATTTTTAATCTCCTCAACTATTTTGACTCATTCCCTGGTTTTGTAGTCTATATAATGTAATTTAGGGAAGGGCAGTTCTCTGTGATCGTGAAAAACATCTATCTGCTTCCCTGATCTCAGTTTTACTACTGAATATATGCTCACACCCAAACTCCACCCTTCCTGCAAAGGGCCTAAAACGATGACTCAATACCTTGGGATCCTCAGAAATTGAACCGGGCTCATTTTCTGCTCTCTAAATCCCTTCCCTTCGTACCTACATACCTTTTTGATAACATACATAAGATAGCTGATAGGATCCTCTGTGATTAAGTGTATCTACTTCCTCTAGATGGTCCTCTAGAGTGGGCCCATGTTTTGACATCCACAGAGGCCACAGAGGCCCTGAAAATATCCCCAGTATAGTGTATATAGTGAATTAAGCAGCAAAAATTTCCTCATAGTACCCTTCACCCTTTTTTGGTCCTACAATTATGTTCTATCTTTGTACAAAATTCTTTGTTTTTCTAAACCCAAAATAACTTTTAAACTTTTTAATTTAACTATATCCTAACTGATTTTTCTGCCTGCTAGATCTGACCATTATTTGTTGTTATTTATTATTATTATTATTTATTTGTTATTATTAGGTTTGGGGACACACCCAGTAGTGTTCACGTGTTACTCCTGGCTCTGCACTCAGAAATCACTCCTGGCAGGCTCAGGGGACCATATGAAATGCTGAGGATTGAACCCGGGTTGGCCATGTGCAAGGCAAATGCCCTGCCACTGTGCTATTGCTCTGGCCCCAATGTGTCCATTTTTAAAAGGGAGTGTTGAAGTCTTCAACTATAATAATACTTTTATTTATATATTCTTTCAGTGTATTTTTTTAGTTTTTAAACATTTTGATGCTCTGCTATTTGATACATACATGCTAAGGATTGTCGAGTCTTGTTTAAAAATGAAATTCTTTGTCATTAAACTATGATTTCTTCCTTATACCGCATAACAATTCTTGATCTGAAGTAAACTGTCTGGGAAAAACCCAGGTATTTGTACTCTTTGGAATCAGTGCTAGCTTAGTATATCTTTCTTTATTCCTTAATTTTTTTTTTTTTTTTTTGGATTTTTGGGCCACACCCAGTGATGCTCAGGGGTTACTCTTGGCTTTGCGCTCAGATGTCACTCCTGGCTTGGGGGACCATATGGGACACCAGGGGATCAAACCGTGGTCTGTCCTAGGCTAGTGCCCCCCTAATTTTCTTTTTTTTAAAGAATATTTTATTGTCTTTTATTGGTTTGGGATTACTTCCAGTCATACTTGAGCACTACTCCTGGTTTTATTCTGTGCTTGGAGTTTCTCGTGTTGTGTTCAGAGGACTATGAGATGCTAAGGTCAAACCTGTGCCTTCTACCTACAAAGCATGAGCTCAGTTTCAGACCTTAGAATTTAGAAATTTGAACCTATGGATAGCCCAGTGCTTAAAAATTTGTAAACATGAAAGCACCAGTTTGATGCGTTTTATGGTTAGAGCACAGCTGTAGTGGCTATGTTGTCTGGAATGCCTGGCATTTCAACAGCCTGCCATCTTAGGGCAGTTCCAGGTAGGTCTAAGCACTGTGATTAAAAGGGCGTGACGCTCATGTGCTTTAAAGTGCAAAGATGTGTGAACATGAAGAGCAGGAAGTGAACCTTAGCAGAGTACCACAGTGATCCTTCAAAAAGCATTACAAACAGCATCTTCACGAGTAGCATTAGCGAGTGTAGAAAAGCATGTGTGTGTGCACAAAGACTGCAACCAAGGTGTGAGCACAAAGCTCAAGTGTGTGAGCCCAGAAATACACACTTGTCACCCTGCTCGTTGAACAGAAGCAACAAAAGGAAAGGAAGGGGAAATTCTATTTTATTTTTTGGTGTCAGGGATGGAACCCAAGAACATATATTTGCAAAACTATATTCACACTGAGCCGTGTCCCTGGTCCACTACTGGAATTTTAATTCATATGACTTTATGTTTAAAGGAGGTTTAACTTGAGGTAACTCCCGAAATCAGTACAGGTATTCAGCATTATCACATGATTAACTTAGCAGATGCCAGGAATTGGAGAATGTGATATTGAACTGTGAATCAGGAAATTATGGCTAATGGGCATAGTTCTCCCAGATGTCATGTGTGTATATAAATTATTTTTGTATCAGGACATATAAACAGAATTGCTTTAAGCATAGTGACTAAAAGTGATTTTAAACATGAATAGTTGAAGAGGTATCATTTGGGCCTGGGTAAGGAGATAGGGCAATTATCAGAATAGGGATAGTCTGAAAGGGAAACCATAGCCCCTCTTCACTAGAGGGTTGGAGTCTCTCTGGCCCACAGGAAATGGGCACAATAGGGGTGAGGAAGAAGCTTAATGTGTCAGGTGCCTCAGTATGTGGCACTGCTTAAGAAATTGTAGCAGTTTTGCATTTGGAGAGATTGAGGTAGCCAAATGAAGTTTGGGGCAGTGCAACTGGAAGGGAGGTGAACAGTGGTTTGACATATCATGCGTATCTGGGGACAAACCAGGTGAAGACCCACCCTTGTGCGAGCTTGTGGAAAAGCAGTAAGAAAAGAGGTAGGGACTTACTCACAAAGGGGAAAGAAACATCTCTGGACAATTTACATACTCAACATCATGTCTAGTTGGTTTGACAAAACCTGGGAAAGAAGAAGTGAAATTTGTGAACTGTACTGAGATCCATGTAGTTCACTTCAGGGGGCAGTTTTGGTACCAAATTATCCTTATTATGCAAATTTTCTCCCCAAGTGACTGGTTCCCAGTGTTGCACAGGGACATGGTGGCTGCATCTGTTTCCCGTCATGCCAGTTCACTGGGTGGCCACAGCCCATCTGCTTGTCCTATCACTCATGTACAAGGCAGGCTCCTTGAGCAGAGGAGCATTGAGTAACTGACTCCTCAGGGAATCTGGTGGTCAGCTATTAGAGACAGAGCTCAACCAGTGCCTTATTCTTGTATTTGGCCTGGACCCCAAAAGGAAAAATGCAAGACTTCATAGTGTGGCACTGGCACTACTTCCCAAGAAATTACAGTCAATAATTACATTTTTTTAAAGCACTAGGCTCTAGCTGAGGTTGGGCCCATGTGCCTCAAGTTCCCCATTTTTTCTTGCTATCTCTTCTCTTAGGATTGCACCTACTATGGCACATCATCTCTCTTACACTCTCTTCTGTCCCTCAAAGGAGTCACTCACTGCTCTACACAATCAATAATTTCTCATTCTTTAGATCGACACAGTGGTCTCTTTATTGCATAAAGAAAATACAGCTGTGGTGTAGGACTCCTGGGCCTAATTTCATTGTGAGTGTGTTGAGATATCTTGCACAAGTCAGTCTCAGGCATTAGCAGTCTATTGTAGAATCCAACCAAATTCTGAAACTCTAGAGATAATGTCAGATTCTCAAACTTATGGGCTCAGTCTAGCAACACTGCTATTCTTTCCAAATGCCAGTCATAGCCTAGGTTGTCGCCTATGTTTCTGACAAATTTGACTATAATGACAAAATCTTGTTAATTTATCACCAATTTATAGTACTGTAAAATTCAGATCTCTGGCTTTATGCATCTCTATGTGATTAAGTCTCACCATTCCTGCTGCTAAAATTCCAGTGTTATGACTATCAAAATTGGTACATATACTCATTTCTTCAAACCTTTTCCTTCTGGAAACCACCTGGTTTCCAGAGTCTAAGGGTTATCTCTAATACACATCCTTATAAGTCTCACTATTACATTTGCTAGTCCACAGCTGTATTATCTTCTTCCCCTCTATTCCTGTCCTCAAGCATATTCATGGGTCTCAGCTTTTCGGACACTCACCTATTTGCTCTTATATCTATACCCTTTCTGTATATCTTGCCTCTTATCCTCATGTAACTGCTCACATTACACAAAACTGAACATCCCTTTCAAACTGCCATCCTTTTCTTATTTATGGCACAGATAAAATCTCATATTTTAGTCAAGACCTCATTATTCCTTAATCTGCAATCAAATAATTCACCTGAGATAGATGATTATGTAATAAAGATTATTTTGAACACTGCCTTAGTCCATTGGGCTACACTAACAAACAACTGGGAATGTGTAGTTTACCAACACCATATTTTTCACAGTTCAGGAGACTGGACATGTGAGAGCAGGTTGTTTGAAGATCTTTGCGTTTGCTTTTTTTTTTGTCACATCCAGCCATGCTCACATTCTGAGCACATTTGTGCTCAGAAAACTCTTCTGGCAGGGGTTGGGAAACAATTTGGGGTGCCAGAAATCAAACACAGGTGGGATGAATGCAAGGTAATTGCCCTACAATCTGTAATATCATCGGGTTCTTGAAGACCTTGATTTTGGTTGCAGACCTTTCCTCTGCGTCCTCACACAACTCAAATGAAAGTGATGTCTAGATAGGCATCTGATCTCATTATAAGTTCCACGCTCCTAAATTAATCACCATTTAACAGGTCTATCAACATCCTAACCCTGGGGGTTAATATGTCTCCTATATTATGAGTTAGGCAGGAAGACAGAATCGGAGCATGGCATAGCAAGCACAGCTATTATTTTTCTGATATAGAGTATATAGTAGTAAAGGAAAATCCAAGCTCATGGGGAGTCCATTTTTGTGGACATTCAAGTTCTTTTCTCTGCTTCTCTTTTTGTGATTATTCTCTATTACTTCACATCTCTCTTTTTTTCTCCTCCACTCAATTTCTTTCCTTCTCACTATATTCTGAGTCCCAAGAGTGTCCTAGACAACCCCCATCTAAATCACGGCATTTATATTCGCAGTTACTCCAAATACAATGTATATGTAATATAATCCTGTATTTATCCTTCTTTTAGCTTACTTCATTTAACATGATATCTTCCAGGTCCATCATGTTGTAGTGATTGCATCATTCCTTAGAGCTATATATATATAGCTATATATATGTATATATATACATATATATATATATATACCATTGTTATATGTGTACTACATCTTTATGATACACTAATTTGGTGTTGGACATTTAGATTGATTCTAACTCTTCACTATTGTACTGAGCACTGCAATGAATAATAATTTACACATGTCCTTTTGAATGACTGTTTTTCTATCCTAGGGATACATAAGCAAAAGTGGACTTATTGGGTCATATGGCAACTTTATTATGAGTTTACTGAGCACTCTCCATACTATTTTCTATAAGGGTTGAACCAGATAGCATTCCCACTAATAGTGGATGAGAGGTCCTTTTTCACCATATCCCCACCAACAGAGATTATTCCAAGTATTTTTGATATGTGCCTCCCTCACTGGTGTAAGGATGACTTCTCATTGTTGTCTTGATTTGGATTTCCCTAGTGATAAGTATTTTTCATGTGTTTGTTGAACATCTGTTGGCCTTCCTCTGTGTCTGTTCACTTTCTCTACCTATTTTTAATGGAGTCTTAGGTTTTGTGGGACTAATTTTTGTGAGTATTTTGTATGTTCTAGATGTCAACCATTTATCTCATGTGTTGAGTGAAAATATTTTCTTCCACTCAGTTATCTCTTAGTTTTAGCTCAAGTTTCTTTGGCCAAACAAAAGCAGTTTTCTTTGGCCAAATAAAAGCAGTTTAGTTTGATGTAGTTTCATTTGTTCAGATTTGAGAATCCATGTTTTGTAAAGTATGAAAATTTACCAGTAGCATAATAATTGATTGCCATAGGACCCCAACATTTAAATTCTGAGCATCTACTCCTAGAACATAAAAACATTCATTTTCAATATGCACACCAGTACTCATTATAGCGCTGAGTACAATAGCTAAAAGTTAGAATCAAACTAGGGCTCCAATGACAGATGAATGGCTCATGAAGATGTTGTACATATACACAGTTCAATACTATGCATCTGTAAAACACAATGAAATCATGCAGTTTACTGCAACTCAATGAAACTGAAGACTATTGAAGATAAGCCATAAAAAGGACAAACACAGGATGACCTCATTTATTTATAACATTTAGAATACTGAATGAGGGATGCAAACTATTGAAGGGGAGAATAATTTGATCACGCTTGATCCTAGAATATAGGATGAAGAACAGAGAGTAAAAATAAGGGTGTAGCAAGAAGAAACAGAAGGGATGTAATGAGGGCCAGGGGTCAAGGACCTCATGACATTGCTGGTGTAGAGGAATGTAGAGGAATGGTATAACTGTATATTAAAACTGGAGAGAGAAGAGTATTGGAAGCAAGAGATTCCAACCCCAAAACCAAACTTAACAATATGTCTGTCCAGGAGGTATCATTGGAGGGAGGAAGTGAATCTTGGGACACTCGTGGAGAGAAACTGACATTGGGATGGGGCTAGTGCTGGACCATAATATACCTAAATCTCTATGATGAATAACTTTGTAAACCATGGTGTTCTAATAAAAGAAATTTGAAACAAAAATACACATTTTCTTGAGAATGTAAGATGGTTTCATCAATAAGTTACAGGACCTCTGAGATAGTTTTTTGATTTAGAAAACAGTGAATTGAAAATATGATCAGGGATCTTGAATTTACCTTCCCTCCATATCTTGAACTTCAACTTCCCCATTTGTTACTAACATTTTAACTATTGCTCAAAATTTAAATGTATAGGAATGGTAACAAAATGCATAATGTCACTACTAATCGTGGGAATGATAATGTGGGAATGGAACGTGGAGATGCTGCATAGGGAAATATCCCAGATATGTGGTCTCAGTTCTCTTGAGCTCTGCTCCTAGTGACATGGACTTTTTATGAGGCTACATTTGGGAATGGATGTTAAAAACAGTTCAATATTTTCAGGTGGATGTTAAAGGCACCTGGAAATGTTCAAAATATTACTCCTGGCTGAGTAGTTGTGGGTGATTTCTGGCTTGTGAGATTATGCAGTACCAAGGTTGTACCCCACCCTCTTACATGTGAGCATTCACTCATTCTTTTTAGATATGTCTCTGGCTACCCCAGGAGATCACACTAGGAAGCCAAATACTTTAAAAGACACCCAAGGACATGAGTATTATGGAAGTTCTCTGTGGGAGTGGAAGCCAAGTCTGTCTGTAGTGAAGAGGTGCTATCTGTTGATTTCATAGAGTTTGCCTTCTTTGAATCAAAAATATACTGTGGAAACTTGGTCATTCACCTTATTATAGCAAAACCTATAAGATACCCAGCTACTCTTCCAAAGGAACATAGAATTTGCACACACACACAGGGCGCATACACATAGAATGTGCACACACAATTCTGTACTCCTGTGATGGCCTGCCTGCCACTTTGCAATGTTGACGCTGTGAACTGGCAGTCACTGAGGGCTATCACTTTTTCTGCGATAGACCAAGTCTGCCTTTTGCCTTTGTGTCAGGTATTAGTAGGAATTGGCAGTCTTTTTTGGTGGAGGGAAGAAGAAAAATACTCATGAACTCTGGAATCATTACTAGAGATACTTTGTCCAGCTTGGACTGATGCTTCAATCCCTATCATACTCAACAAACGGGGCCAACTGGTTCATCAATCAAACCTGGTGTTATGTCACTACTCAGAGTCAGGTGCCTAAGTCTGCCAGGACTACCCCTAGCAATGGTGCTTCCTAGAACCGTTTGGTGGGGAGTCATGTGATTCAAGGAATCAAACTGAGGGCTTTTCACATGATAAGGCAAGTGTTCTAGCCCTTAGAGCTCTTCTGCCTGATGCAGGAAGTATTTATTTTTGCCTACTCCCTCCACCCACCCTCAGAATCACACCTGAGGTAAAATACTGAGCCTGAATCCTGTGAGCCCAATACTGCTACGATGGAAGGAGGTCCACTTACTGAATACCCTGTGTCCATATCACATAGGATCCTCACTTAACTGCCTGTCTCAGGGCCCTCTAAAATTGTGAAGGTTTCAGCAATTTATGGGTTGTTGTTTCTGTTTTGGGGCCACACCAGATTGTGCTCACGTGCTACTTCTGCCTCTTCACTCAGGAATTACTCTTTGTGGAACTCAGGGGACTATATGGGATGTGGAGGATTGAATCTCACTTAGCCACATGCAAGGCAAACACCTTGGCCGTTGAACTGTTGCTCCAGCCCCAGTGATTTAATTCTGTGTCAGAGTTTCCTTCCTCAGGAGTAGAACTCATCATCATTCTTTTGTACATTTATTCATTCTATTATTACAGATGGAGCACTTCAAACTGAATACAAAAAGACACAATATTCCTCAAGGATTACATTCCTTGTTCACAGGTAGCCAGAAATAATTTAACATCATAAGAAAGGCAGACTAGAAATACGACTTCATTGTTCTCCATTACAATCCCTGTTTTAGTTGTATTTTGTGTGTGAAAACGGTAGTCAAAGACTTACAGCTGTATTGTATATAAACAGATTGAACTTCATCAATCACAACTTTAAACTTGTAAAAGAAGTATTAGAAATAATTGAAAATGATATTGCATATTTATACCTAGTTGCAATTATTCACAGTGATACGACCATCCACAGCATATATGCTTCTATTCTGATTCTTGTTCATTTTAAATAAGTCTGAGTTTGTCATTTGAAACTTAAAAAAAAAATTGAGCATAATATGAACTGAATTTGAAATGATACCAGGTTTTTACATAAAGTGGACTAAAACATTACTTCTAGAACATAGGAGGTGAAAGGCAATAAAATACACTTTTGTTTCATGAGTTGTCTAAATAAGTCAATAACTTTTTTGTAGGATGGCGACTTGAGCAGAACAAGAAAAATCAAACCTAGAAAAAAAAATCCAACCACATGTCTTTGCCTCATAAAATGGAAGCTTTCTTCCTCAATGAATATTTTAACAGTACATCATATGAAAGCTTCTAATTTGGAGAAGGAAAGGGTGTATTATTTGAAGTGACTAGTATCGGGACAACACTTGGGTGATAAAGTAATAGTGACACACTAATTTTCGGACCTCTTCAACTAGGAAAAGTCCACTTCCATGTACACACAAAGAAGGGTCCCTGGATACAAAAGATTTTCCTGTTGTAATCCACAGATATTCTGCTATCTACTAGATTCATTTCTCTGGTACTTTTCTTTTTTTTTTTTTTTTGGTTTTTCGGGCCACACCCGTTTGGTGCTCAGGGGTTACTCCTGGCGAAATGCTCAGAAATTGCCGTTGGCTTGGGGGGACCATATGGGACGCCTGGAGATCGAACCGCGGTCCTGATCCTTGGCTAGTGCTTGCAAGGCAGACACCTTGCCTCTAGCGCCACCTCACCGGCCCCTCTCTGGTACTTTTCATAAACACAAGAATGCATGAAACCTAGGAAGACTTCAGTACATTGAAGTTTCCCAAGACACACACATCAATAGACAAGGGAACAAGCAACAGAACAAAAAAAAAAAAAAAAAGGGAGGGGTGGTAACATGCAAAAATTCTACTTTAAACAACTAGAAGAAAAGCATGGACAGTTTGTAATAGTACATGGCCCCCTTTCAAACATAATTTAACTAAAATTTAACTACATGTTGACATTCTATGAAACCTTACTTTAAATATAATAAAAGAAAAATGATGCTACAGTATAAAAACCACAACAAAAGATGTGTGGTACTCATTGGCTCAAAAAGGCAGGGAAAGAATTTATAGAAATGATTCCCCCAAGCCACTATTTACAGCTCTGTGTTGATTTTTGTTTGAAGCCACTCAGAAAAAAATAACTTCTTTCAACCAATTGACTCTGGATGGATGAAAAAGAACAGGGCAGGCAAAAATGGCCAATGTAGTATAAATATAAGCAGTCTCTCCCCTTGAACATATTACTGTCTCTGTAATTGCATATTGAACTACATTTGTCAACAGACCCACTTCTTTCTCTCTCTATTCCTTTCTTTGGTGCGTCCAGGTGACACTGTCTAAATCATTACAATTTTATTTATTTCTAGCTTCAAAATGCCATACCATCTGCAAGTTAAGAAACCCATGACTCAAGATATTTTCATAAACTACATACTTTCAATAAAATTGAATGCATATGAAAAATGTTTGTGAATATAGAAAAAATAATGTATAGAATTTATAATGCCTTCCAAAAGCCCCTCCCCCCCAAAAAAGTAGGTCTTCTTATGCTATCCGGGAAGAGTCTTCTAGTATGTTTTTCTTCAGAAAGCTTCCAAGATCTTTTTAGAATTTAATTTATCTTTTTAAGAATTTATTTAGAGTAGGGTTTCTCAACTCAGGAAATATTGGCAATATGTGAAGATATTTTTTTTATTAATTAATGGTGATAACTGGTGTGAAGGGAAATGAATGACGGATATTTCCAAGTCTCCCACAATGCAAAGGACAGTCTTAAAAAATATCAAAACTGAATTGCTAGTGATTTAGATTAAATCAGGTGGAACTTAAGGTTTTTTCATGTCTTTATACTCACCTCTGGCAGTTTCAACAAAGATATGTTCTATAATCATTGAAATGGTAAATTTTTCTATGTTTAGGATTATTGTACTTCTTATTATGCAGGGAAATCTTTTCTGGTTGGAATTATAATCCTCAAGTGCTATTATTGAGGTTTTGGAGAGGCACTGAATGTCCTAGGACAGTTCTCTCAATTCTAATACCACCTACGTCTTTCCTATCAGGCCTTGTATGAAGTGGGAAGAGGTGAAGGTTGATCACATTAATAACCCCAAATGACAAATGTTCCAGAGAGAGAGAGTATAGCTCTAAGAGTATAATTTATTAAAGACATGTGGATGCTGCCTTGCCCTTATGAAAGAAAGTCTTAATTTCTTTGAAAGCTGAGTTTAAAATAGATTCTTTGTGTTAGAATCTGCTGGCTTCACTAGTTGTTTTTGTAATTAGAAAATGGATGATGACTCAATTCTTCTTGTTTTTAAAAGATAATAATGCAGTCAGGATAGAGAAATAAATCTCTCTATTGTCAGAAATGTAGGCCTGCAATTACAAAGCATGTTCTTGGTAAAATGAGGTCTATGATGAAACTTCTGCAGGCAAACAGGCTTCCTGAGGTAGGTAGAAATAGTTAGAAAGAGAAAAAAATATCTCAAGGAATGAATGTGGAATTTGGATGAAAGCCTTGGCTTTCAAGGAATTTTATCCTTTGAGAAAGAATGAAGGCTCAAATTGAAGGACAGGTGTAGAAATGTAGTGACAGAATTTGAGGTCATAAAAGACCTCAAAAAGTAGAAATGTTTTCCAGATATGTCTAGAGGAATATTGATTTTTTTCCATGACAATAGGTCCCAGAAGCCTTGAAGCCATTTGAGCAATATTCAAGTGGTTTGGAAATTGGGAACAAGTCTAAAAATTCTCCAAATCCCCCCCCCAACTTTGTACACCCAGTGGTTACAGCTTTCCCTCAACAATTTGTTTTATGATGAGTAATAGGCCATCTTTTAAAATGCAGACTCTCACCCTAGATGTGGGAATTCTGACACTAAATCTTCTCTCTGCATATTTTTGAGGGGTTCTGAATATTCAGCATCTAATAATAAATGTTTCCTTGTTTTCTCAAGAAAATAAAACACGGGGCCAGAGAGATAGCATGGAGGTAAGGCGTTTGCCTTTCATGCAGGAGGTCATCATTTCGAATCCGGGCGTTCCATATGGTCTCCCATGCCTGCCAGGAGTAATTTCTGAGCATGGAGCCAGGAGTAACCCCTGAGCACTGCCGGGTGTGACCCAAAAACCACCAAAAAAAAAAAAAAGGAAAGAAAATAAAACACAAAGCAATTAAAATAAAAAAATCAGCTATAAATCAAAGTACATTAGCTATAAATCAAAGTACAGTGGTACAGTAGCTATAAATCAAAGAAAGACTCTTATTTATCCATGTCCAGTCCCTACTATAGGTGGTGGGCAGCATATGTTTGTACTTTTCTTGGGCAGTCCATAGCATGGAGTTATCTAGCTTACTTGGAAGCGGTCCATAGCACAGAGGAGTTTAGCTCATGTGCAAGTGATGCTCCCCACGGGTGATGTGGGAAGAAAATTCATACCTGTCTTGGCTGTGATAGCCACACAGGTTGCATTCAAAGGGATCTCGGAAACCATGGCTGCCCATGTGGATGGTATACATGACATGGTCCAGGAAAAGTACCCGGCAGTGTTCGCACTTGTACACCTTCATCTGCTCCCCGCTCATGCCTATCACCCGCAAGGTATCTTGAGAGCCTTCAGTGGCTGCCCTCAGCATCTCATAAGCCTGGTGCTCCTCCTTGATGGACAGGCCATTGCGGGAATGAGGGTTGATGTGGTTGGTCAGGTAGATGAGGCCACTTCGCTGCTCCTCGTTGTTACTCTCAGTGTCCGTTGAGTCTTGGCAGCTGTTGCTGGGGGAGGCTTCTCTTTCAGAAGACACCGACTTGGTTTTGGACAGAAGCAGCAGATTTTCCACAGCGCTGTCCTGGGTTGAGTGATTGCTACGTGGAGGACCCTCTGGGTGGGACTTGTGGAGTTGATATATTGGATTGATAACAGGGACCACTTCGGAGCTTCCTGGGGGCGTCTGTACCAGTGGACGCAGGGACTCTGCTCCCAAGTAGCTTATGGCATTGTTGATGGCCTGGTCCATCACATGGGTCTGCATGAGCTCATTCTCCTTCTCATAGCTGGCACTACCATCGTAGGGCATGTCTAGCAGGCACTTGTCCCCTGTGGGAAGCAAAAGAAATGTGTGGTCTGATTATTTGTGTGCACAGGAGCAATGAAGATATGTACAACAAGTGGGGTGGGGGTGAGCAGGCATCTAAACTCAGGACATCTTAGATGTTGTAATATGCTGCAGACACAAAACATGAACACCTCCTAAAATAGTAAATCAAAGGATCTATGTTTGTGGGTGCCCATTAGATTACACCTTATTTCACCTAAAATAAAGATTATCCCTAGTTTCTTTGTATGTTTGTTTGACCCCAATAGAGATTGTCTTCTTGGAAACCCGGGTGGGACTGGCTCAGGAGAGCCTGAGCTATCTCTGTCCTTATTCTGTCTTTACTGTCCCATCCAGGGGTGGTCTCCAGACTTAATAAAAATGGCAATACTGGCAGACAGCTGGGTGGAGATATGAGATAGGAGACTGCCAGACTACACTACACGTGTTTCACCCTCAGCCTGGTTTGGATTATTTCACACATGACCCTGATTCACCTGGCATTGGAGACACGCATGGTGGGTGATTTTACAGGGACCTAGCATGGGGATCTTTCCAGAGTGAGCATTTAAATAAATTCAGCTGAACAAATAAATAAGAAGAAAGATGAAACATTTTACACAAATTTAGACAGCATATACTCAAATGGAATAAAACAAACCCTGGCGTATATCAGTATTATTATATTTAATTAAGGACTAATGGCTGTGCTTCATAAATTATGTTAATTGCCACGTAATTTATCATACATTTAAGTTACATAATTATGCCATTCACAATATATATATAGTATTTTAATTCATGACATTAATACTCTAGAATAACATAAAGTGAACATGCATGACTGCTACGTACAGGAGACTCTTGAACAAAATGGACTTAAATTTAGAGGATTCACTTAGCTTCAGGTTTTTATCTATCTGCATTTCTGAATTTACAGATTCAACTGCTGGTGTCTGTTGCTCATGTGGCTGAGTCAGCACATAAGGACAATGGATATAACTTGCAATCGTGGTGCTGGATTAGGTGCTCTCATTCCCAAATACTTCAATGGTCAACTTTATTATTATTTATAAAATGAAAGAACTCTAATTAGCAGTACAAATAAAAAAAATGCTCAGACTTGAAAATTATTCTCCACATCTTTCTTAAATGGCACTTGTTTGCCACAGATATAGATGGGATAAAATAAGGAAACTACATAGGATCAAGATGTGGGGTCAGAGTTTATGGAACATCAATGATTCTCAAGGACATGTTAACATGCTAGTTTTGCCTCAGAGATTCATAATCTGGTGCCTGGGTTTGTAGGAGGAGCAAACAAAATCCTTTCCCAGGAGAGTTGCAATTTGAGAACTTTTTTGGCTTTTCATAATTGCCTTTTAAGTACATATTTTCATAAAGAAATTAAACAAGTTTCCTTAAAAGTGCAATTGTTATATGTTAGTTTTAAGTTCATGACCTATAGCTTCAGTACAAAATTTATGAATTCATTGATTTGTACCTTATCAGGACTACTGACACTAACTAGCTTTACAAATAGAAATGAGCCCCATCTTTAGTAGAACACTTATCAGCCAACAGGAAAGACAGACACTAAGGTATGATCATACAGAGTGCACTCTAGCTTATGAACACAGTGACAAATAACTGGCTTCTGACCTAGGAAAAGTTAGTAGGTGAGAATTCAGAGTCCTGGCACTGTGAATAGCACTGAGGAGAAAGTTGGCTGGGGCTGTGGAGGTAGCAGGATGAAAGCAATGGGTGTAGACATCTGGTCAACCTTCTGCCAACAGGCAGGACTAGACTTAGCTGAGGGTTTATCCACAGGAAAAAAGTTAACACTGAGAGATGGAAGTGAGAGATGGAAGTGCCCTTCTCATTTAAAGGGGAGGAAGAAACTGGAGAGGGACACAGGGAAAGGAGTTACTTGTGGCTCTCCCAAGAGTCTTAGTTAAGGCTGTGGGTAATGGTCGTGGGCAGTGGAGGATCCCACCCTTTCCACACTGACATCTGACATCCCGCTTTACTCTAGTTATCATAAAAATAGGAAAAAAGCCCCATAGTTTACAAATGTAATTTAACTTTACTTAAAAAAATACCAGATAACTATACTAAAATAAATTAATAAACAACAACTCCTATAATTCTATAAATGGTCTGTATGTCTTGGCTCTTAAACTCCTACTTTGTAGTAGATTTTTATCATATAACGACTGGTTTCCATTCATTTTAATTTATAATGGGAAAAAGGGATTGTTGAATAAAAGACAGAAAACTTGTCAGTAGGCAGTCATTCCTTCTATAGCATCAGAACAAAGCAAAATCTGTAAGTTGGGTGGTAGACCAACATAGAATTGTTTTAGAAAGCAATAATTACATAGAACATGGAAGCCACATGCTTTTGTGTCAAGGAATTGAGTATTTTGTTACACTCACCCCTTAAAAGAATGACTATACACTGGCTTGGACCCCACTATATCCCTCTTCCGAACCCTTTAAGCAGAAAGGGAAATGGAGTTGATGACCAATTCTGATAAATATAAAATGCTTATCATCACCAAAATGATGTTTTTCCACATAATCATCCATTTTTTCTCAATGTTAACCACATATTGCTGTTGTTTTTAAAAACTTGGTATCAACAACAAATGAGTGGAGAAAGAGTTATCATATAATAGGCTGAAAATATTTGCTTTCCTAAAACATCATAGAATGATAAGAATAAAAAACTTCACAGAGTCAGCTGGAAAAAAGGGAACAACTAGTGAAATACATATTTAAAATCAATAAGAACTTCGAAAAATAACTATTGGTATGAGACAGAGCAAAGCTGGACTATTGATCTCACTTTTAAAGTCTTTAATATGAGCCAACAAAACAATATTTTTCCTAATTTATTCATTTATGTAGAGAGTCAATTTTAATCACTGTCATTTTTTCCCCCAGCTCTGATTACAAAGCACTGAAATGTTGCTAAGGAGAGCCAGGTAACACACTACAAGTGTTTGGTACGATTGATTCTCTCAGAACGGTAAAGTCTGGATACTACTGCTATAAGGAATATGCCAAAGTTCTAGAATATCCTTCTAAGGTGCTGGGAAGCACTCTTTAGTCAGGCATAGATAATTGTTTTTTTCCCATCAAATTTCATGATATGTTGAGAGAGCAAAGAGAAGTCTTGAACAAAGACCGCATTTTGCCTTACCTGATTTGCCCCTCCCCCTTATCATTGGCATTCTTTCAGGATTTAGAAAAGTGGAAAGCTCTCATAGGAAAAAAAGTCTCAATACAGTGGGAAGAAAGTTGAAATGTCAATCAAGCTAGATCAGCCCAAGTAGAACGAGCAAGATCAAAGAAATGTCATGGTTACTGCAAAAAATATTTTCTTGCAATGCAGGGCATGAAAGAAAGTAACACAGAGACCAAAAAGCCCATCCTAGGGGGAAAAAAAGATTAATCCAAGAAAGAGAGGAGATATCTCTTAATTGCTTTGTGGCACAAACTAAAATAAAAATTAAAAAAAAAAAAACAGCTACAGACAGCATACTAAAGCCACAGAGTGAGATGAAAAAGGAGATTTCAGACCCCCAGTCAACGAAATAAGGCAAGGTCTTGATATTATTATAGAATTAACAGATAGACTAAAAGTATCAAGAACTAGAAGATTCTTGGCCCAAAACTAAAAATTACATTCAGGAAATTGTCTGATATCAGTCAGTAAATAGGAATGAAAAATATAAACAGATGGTAATGGATGTGGAAGACAAATAATCCAATGCAAGGACAACTCATACCCCTGAGTAGGAATAATTATTGATGAAATAAAAGATGTGTTTATGAAAAAGAGAATTTCTAAGAAATAAGAAATGAGAGGGGATCTTAAGGTTAATATGAGAAGGAATTTATATTCAGAACACAAAACACTAAAGACACATGCCAGTTAAGCTCTTACTTTAAGATTAAAATTTATTTTTATATTAAAATTTTAAATTTTTTAAATTTAATTTTATTACAACATCACAATTTGTAAAGTTATTCATAGTTGAGTGTTATATATACAATGTTCCAACGTCAATTCCATCATCAGTGTAAAAAAATTTTGGGGGGCTTTTTAGGTCACACCTGGAGGTGCTCAGGGGTTATTCCTGGCTCTGCACTCAGAAATCGTACCTGGCAGGCCCGGGGGATCATATGGAATGCCAACATTCAAACCACCATCTGTCTTGTATTGGCATGTGCAAGGCAAAAGCCTCACTGCTGTGCTATCACTCTAGCCCCCAGAGTAAAAAATTTAAAGAAAGAACTCCTTGAGACCTTTGATTACATAATGGTGAAGGAGCCTGTTGACCATCTAAATCTGTGACAAATACAATTGAGATTTTCAAATCAGAGACGACAAAGCAAAAATATGCAATTCTGAGTAAATTTCAGCATGAAAATAAAGTTGCCATACATTTTGAGGTTTTCAGTATTGTGAACCTTCTACTTTTATGGCTTGAATTTTATGCCTTGAATAACTTTGTGGAGAAGGCAGTTCAAAAGACAATATATTCATGTAATATACTGAGTCAAGAATTCCAAGCTTGGGGCTGGAGCAGTGGCTCAAGTGGTAGGGCTTTTGCTTTGCACTGGGTAACCTAGGATGGACCGAGGTTTGATCCCCCGGTGTCCCATATGGTTCCCTAAGCCAGGTGTGATTTTTGAGTGCATAGTCAGGAGTAATCCCTAAGTGTAACCGGGTGTCGCCCAAAAACCAAAAACAAACAAACAAACAAACAAACAAACAAAAAGAATTCTAGGTTCTCAGTTATCAACCATAGCTGAGGCTGGGCCCTGAACGCTTTCAAGTACATCGACATGAATCCATGATAATATTGTTAACAAAAAAAATAAACTCAGAACCTAAAGATAGGAAAATTTTTAAGATGCATTTTCTTTTTAACTTTAGAGATGAAGAAGCTATGGCAAGATAGGATTGGTTGACATATAATACCCATCAACGGAAGTGAGGACACAATGAGAACTTAGGGGCAAGAAGAGGAAGTATCTTTCCTAAATAAAGTGCCAATCGTCACACTTTGGGGAAAACATTTTCTAGAAGACAGCATCACTTATATGTCACACATCTTTTAGATTTTTTCTTGAACATAACTTTTCATTTATTTCCTTTGTTCAAACTTTGCTATGCTGGTCCAACTCTATTATACTCTTAAATTCCCCTGTAGGTTCTATTTCTCCCCAATGGACTTCTTAATCTTTCTCTGACTTGATCATAATTTTTTGGACACAGAGTCATCTAAAACTAAACTCAACCCTTAAGTTATGTTTTTTTTTTTTCCTGAGGTAATTGTCGCATTTGTCTTGCAGTCTCTAAAAGCTAGCACAGGTGTGAATATTCATTGACCAAATGAAGTGACATTCTCCAGCTTACTAAGCTGAAAGAGGAAGTCGCACCTATCTTGCCAGGAGCAGTGACTATTAACAAAATTCTTGATCCTAACTTGTTGCTCCACCTTCACTTCATCTCTGTTGGTCACCACCAAATTGCTCAACCCTCTGCACCTATTGGGGGTGATGGGTTGCTTTCTAACCTCAACGTGTTTCATGAGAGCTCACCACTCTAGTTGACTCTTATCATGGCGGCAGTTCCACACTGCACGGGAAATGGAAGCCCTTACCAATTCGAAAGGCTCGCATGTATGCGGGTGACTCCCCCACCCAGTATTTTCAACTTGTGGTTTTCAACATTACTTTAATTCTGAATTATTCTTCCACTATCCCTCCGACCCCCCCAATCTATGACAAGTTTCAATAAAGCCATATCAAAAAGTGTGCATATTTTAAGCTGCAGAAGTGAGGTGGGTGTTCCCTGAAACTTGACCTCTCATTTCTCCTTTCCTCTCTGCTATTCTAACCATTAACTTCATTCCAGGTTCATTTTTTTTCTCGCAATGTATATTTTACAGTTTCCCAGTATACCAAAAAGTCCTTGAAAACAGATCAAACAGATGTGTTTGATAAAATATCAAATCAGAACTCCATCTTTTTCCCTCAGAACTTGTTTGCCAATCATATTGGCAAACTCATAGTTTCCATTATTCAGTTCTTGCACTGACCATGCATCCCTCTTTTACCTCTTTACTTTCCCATTACTTCCTATCCCTTTATATTTTCCAATTAATCTTTGACACCTGCTCTCTTTTCTCCACAAAATGCTGCTCCAATTATAATGTGTCCAGTCCTATCTGGATTTAAAAAAGGATGCATCTTTCAAGTTGGCATTAAAAAGCCATGAATTTCAAGACTTTCAACAATGAATCTATTTTTACTGCTTTCCTGTGGGTACAAGAGTGAGTTCCAAAGGCCCTGCTCCTCGATACAAACTTAAACATCTTTTTCTAGCATCACAGCAAGCAACACAATTTCTCTTCATTTTTCTCTGTCTGCCTAAAATCCCTTTCACTCCACCATTTCACTGGACCAATATTTTATTCCTCCATTAAAATTCATCTCAGAAAGTCAGCTTCAAGAAGTCCTTTCCTTAGACATGACCTTATTATTCCCTTCCCTACACATTGCCCCTTCTGCTGATAGTAACTGGTTTACACATGAAGCTACTAAATAGTCTCAAATTCTTAATATTAACTCACGTTGACAAACTCCTATGAGATAAAGAATGAATTAAGACCCAGGAGAGGTCAAGTAATCTCATCAAGTTAACAATGTTCAAGTTATGTCACTGTACTTTCAAGTCTCTACACATAGTCAGTCTTCACTTTACACCTATGTAGGCACTCTTTGCAATAAAGTGCTAGGCCTGGATGATGGTTATTGGTACATTTACTAATGACTACTCTAAACACAAGCTCCAGAAGAAAGGGTCACCTTAATCTCCTTTACTTCTTTGGATTCAAAGGTCAAAATAGGAATTGCACTATGTCTTCTTCATTATAAATGGCTCATGGACTCTTTGCTCTGTAGTCTATAGCTTAGTTGTTGCTCATGATGGAGGTGTCTATTGACTCATACAACATTCATCACTCTGTATCCACTGACCCAACTTTCCAAAGAAAGTGTCAGGGGTCATCTACAACAGATGCTACTGTATGTCCAGATATGCAGGATGACGTTTAAGAAATACAGCTGCGGATGATTTATTATTAGATTTATATTTAATTTTTTGCCCTCCCAAGTAGTGCTCTGAGACTCAGGAGCCTCTCCCAGTAATTGTCAGCCAACCATGATGGTGATAAACTGACCAGGACCTAAAATTGTGGTGCTGCCCATAGGTTCCATGGTGCTTGTTATTACTTGGGGTACCCTGGCAGTATTTTGGGACCTCAATGTCCATATCTGCTGGTGCTTGAGGGACTATATGGTCATAGGGACCAAACTCAGGTTGGCCACATGCAAGATATAGTGGCTTAATCTCTACACTATCTCTCTTCTCCCCAAATTTATAACTTTAAATAAACCTACTAAATTAACCTCAATATATTTAGGAATGATTAAACATTTTAAAACAATTTTTACTCCCTAAATATGAATCTCTTTTCTTGATATCCTAACAAACTGCACCTGATTCTAAGAGCCCCACATAGTCGGTTTTTTTAATAGACAGCAAACATTTGACTCTTACCAACAAATTTCTGAGGCATAGAGCTCTTACGTTTGGTGACGCTACTTGCTATTTTGTCCAGCACAAAGGACCTCTCTGATCCCATCTTGCACAAGTCTTCACTGTGATTAGTTTCTTCTTTAGTGACTAAAGTCAAAGACAGAGAGGCCATTTTAGAAATACTTATGGTAAAAGGATTCAGTCCCATCAGTCAGTTTAGTATTTTAAAGCTGACATTTAGCAAGCACCACCAAGAGCCAGGCCATTTGTAGAGATTATTTCTAATCTTCCTCGTAATGCTGACAAGCAGATAGAGGCTGAGCACAGCAACACCTGTGCTAATGGGTCACCTGCTAATGACAACTGCTCTCTCCACCATTGTCACTGAAAAATGGACTGTGATTAAGCAATTGTGTCCCTTTGACAAGTCCTCCTGGATTTTCAAAGTACTTCCAAATCCACTAAGTCAGTCAATCCTAACAACAACCATGAGAATCAAAGATCTTTGAGTGCTAGAAATAATCTAAGAGTCAATTACATCCATTGAAGAACAAATAACAAAGCAGAGAGAAACATGGCTGCTGAGATGCTACAGCAAGACCTGGCAATGTTTGGGTGTGGGTCAACCCAGAATTTCTTATTCCCAAACACATGGGAAATTCTGAAAAACTAAGTAGCATTTGCATATTGCAGGGGTTTGTGAATATGGAGGTAAATGCTGAGATGGGTACTATTTCTATTGACTACTTTTCTATATAATCTTTGTTATAACAAATAATGTACCTTTGTAGCTAGCTAATCAATTCTTGCAACACAATTATGAGTTCTCATTTTAAATACTACTACTCTAGGCTTCCTGCTTTTTCAATGATGACATGCTGACTTATCTAGGTCTCAGGAGCTCTTTATTCTTCCATGTTGATTTTTTAAGTTTTGTTTTTGAACCACAGCTGGCTGGGCTCAGAGCTTTCTCCTGGATCTCCACTTGGATATCACTATTGGTGGGAATCGAGGGATTATCTGGGGTGTCAGGAATCAAACCTAGATTAGCTTTATGTAAGACAAGTGTCTTGCCCACTGTATTATCTCTCTGTTCACCAGTTTTACATTTTGATCACTTGTTTACATCATTCTTCAGAACTTCATGTTTTAGTTATATTTTAATATATCAGTAGTTATCTTAACTTTTTAAAAACATACTTCTATCATTTCCAGATATTTTATGATATATTGCAAATAGTAATACATTTTAGAAACCAATTTTATGTTAAAATAATGAATTTTTTAGAAGGACACTAAATTGTCCAGATCCTTTCCATCTTTAATCTTCCTTGGTAGTTTTCTTCATTCTATTCTGAAATATTACCTGATATGATTATTTAATTTTTTTTTTGGTTTTTGGGTCACACCCAGTGATGCTCAGGGGTTACTCCTGGCTATGCACCTAGAAATTGCTCCTGGCTTGGGGGACCATATGGGACACCTGGGGATCGACACAGTCCTTCCTTGGTTAGTGTGTGCAAGGCAAATGCCCTACCACTTGCATCACTGCTCTGGCCCCTATTCTGAATAATTTTTTTTTTTTTTTGGTTTTTGGGCCACACCCGGTGACGCTCAGGGGTTACTCCTGGCTATGTGCTCAGAAGTCGCTCCTGGCTTGGGGGACCATATGGGACGCTGGGGGATCGAACCGCGGTCCTGTCCAAGGCTAGCGCAGGTAAGGCAGGCACCTTACCTCTTGCGCCACCGCCCGGCCCCCTGAATAGTTTTTTTATCTTCACTGCTGTTTAGATTTTTTGAAATAATTTGAAAATACATATTACAAGTCTATTAGTTCCACTGCTATAAGTGGATTTTTAAAATTAAGTTGGCCAAAATAATTTCCTCCCTGATTTATATGAATGATACACACAAAATCCATAAATATAATTACAAAATAATTATACCTTTGATCTACAAATTTACTCTATTCCTGACCCATTCTAAAAATGGGGTGCAGTGTCTTTCTCTGGGTTTCTCTGCAGTCAGGAGTATTTCTACCCAAACATATCACCAATTCTATGAGAACAGAGATCCTCAAACAAAATGAGACACTAATCACTTTGGTCTCTCAGATCCCTAGATATATGGCCTCTGATACACTTCCCTTCATCTATTCTTGTAATATAATTTTTTCCACACAAAGTTAAAGAGAAACTTACTTTTTCCATAGTTATATAAAGAGATTATAACAGATGAGCAAAAAGTATTTCACCCAGAAAATCATATTAAAATATACTTATAATGCTCTCTAATCAAAGCTTCTGCTTTTCTCATGATTAAAGAGTATATTTAAAGAAAGGACACAATTCAATGAAAGCGAAGAGATTTCATAAGTACCTAGACAGTGATGGAGACTGGTTTGAGGACATAGAAAGAAGAGAAAAGGTAATCTCACCAAAAGCAAAGCTTAGCCCACTGTAGTACAGCAAAGTTAGATGATAAATGTTTCCTGCCTAGAAATACCATCTGCCTTTGAATTCCAAGTATATATATATATATATATATAATAAAAATATATAATGTGTGTATATATGCATATACACATACATACATATATATACATGAAATATATATACACAGATTATTTTTGTTTTTTGGTTTTGGTTTTGGGGCCACACCCAGTGATGTTCAGGGGTTACTCCTGGCTATGTGCTCAGAAATTGCTCCTTGCTCTGGGGACCATATGTTACACTGGGGATCAAACCCAGGTTTGTCCTGGGTCAGCTGCGTGCAAGGTCCTACCACTGCGCTCTTGCTCCAGCCCCTCCAGATATATTCTTTTAAGACTTTCCATAAGGACTTTACCATTTCCTTGATACTCCAACTTCCTCCAACTTTCTACTATAGGAATGGTAAGCCATCATTGTTGTACTCCTAGTCATTTGATCACCAAGGGAAATAAGCTAATACATTAAATGGATTTTGACCACAGGGTAATATTTAATATATATGTTGTTATATAAATTTATTTAGGCATTATAGGTATAAATGATCAACTGATAGTGGAGAGATAATTTTCAGGTGACAATATTTGGTGACACATAAAAGTACAATGCCTGTCTGCTCCTTGTTCTCCCACCTCACATATAATTCTCCTCTTGTTTATCTAAGAGAATTTCTGGGCATTTGATCAGGAAGGATTCGTCAGACCTTTTTATTGTTTTTTTGTTTTTGTTTTTTTTTGGTTTTTGGATCATACCCGGCAGTGCTCAGGGGTTACTCCTGGCTCTATGTTCAGAAATCGCTCCTGGCAGGCTCGAAGGACCAGATGGGATGCCGGGATTCAAATCACTGTCCTTCTGCATGCAAGGCAAACACCGTACCTCTATGCTATCTCTCCGGCCCCTCATCACACCTATTTAGGAGATGATCCCTGAGTCACATTCAAATGCAAGTTTATACAAGGCACTCCTAGTCAGGAAAGCATCCTGATACTTCTCTGGAAGAACCCCAGCCAGCTGTGACATTATGGTTTCTTAGTTATGAAAAAGTGAAGAAAATCAACGGCTACTGTTTGAGTCTCCTATGTCTTTTGCCTTCTGCATTCTATAAGCATAGTTTTAAAGGAAACATCAGGTGATTCTATCTAGGGTTTGGTATCATAGATACCAGCATTTCTTTTATCGATATATGCTATATTAAATATTAATAAAGAAAATTTACATTTAAGATATATGCATTAATCTTAAATACTAATTGAAATATGTAGAGGGGTCAGAGAGATAGCACAGTGGAAGGGCATTTGCCTTGCACACAGCCATCCTGGGACTGCCTGGGTTCAATGCCTGGTACCCCACATGATCCCTTGAGCCTGTCAAAAGCAATTTCTGAGTGCAGAGCCAGGAGTAACCCCTGAGCACTGCCAACTGTGGCCCTCAAACCATAAAAAAGGAAATAATTCTGAAATATGTAGAAAAGTTAATATTTGAAAACTTATATATTTTTTAAAAAGTGTAAACCAGCCTTTCATTCTCTAGTCTCCTACCATGGCGTAGTGTCACAAATCAATAATTTTTAATTAATTATTGTGATCACTATCAATATTACTACTGATACTTACTATTATTTTATTAATACTATTTTACCTTTTATTAATCTTTCATTGCTTTTTATTCCATATATAGACTTTAGACTTCAAAGCAACGATAATTTAATAGATGCTTTCTTTTATAGGTCGTAAGAATAAGATGCAGAATAATACAGTGCTACTCACTAGGTTTATATCTGTTCAGAAAGGGGAAAGTGCTAAAACTATATAGCTCTTGCCAGTCAATATATTCTCTCTGGGCAGAGACACTAAGCATTTTAGACTTCATTCTCCTCATCTTCTCTCCTGCTTTCATTTGTTATGAACAATCTTAGTGTTCTTGCCTATATTAATATTTATAAATATTTAAAATCGTTAAGAAAGTAAGTTTCATGTATTGGTATTTCAACATGAAAATTAAAAAAATTAAAATTAAAATTTGAGTATTTCCTTAGGGGTTTTCTTTTCTGCATCAATTATGAAAGTCAGAAAACTAAATAGGACTTGAAAAATTCTTCACTTTTTAATTTCTTTCTATCTCGTAGTCATATGATGGCTTTCATTAGTAGTACCACATAAATAGATTAGCTTCAGTTGACCTGTTAGTATATATCTTATGTCCTCTAGAGTTAGAAAGTTGCTTTTGATAACTTTGCCAATTTATGAGTAAATGAAGCCTCTTCTGGCACCCTGCGTCTTTCCCTTTACATTATCTAAACTTACAGTCAAGGGCTGTTTCAAGATGGAATATAGAATGAAGCATCAAAACTCCTAAGAAGAGAAACATCAATTCCCTCAATCCTATGACAGCCTCCGTACTATAATTTGACAGATTCTTTTTTTCCAATAAGCTCTCTCTCTCCTGTGTTCCAGATGGTGTCAAAAATGATAAGAGAAAACCCAACCAGGCTCAAACTTGATTAAACTCCATAAGAAAAAGTCTTTAAGCAAATATTTTATATCTGATTTTGATGACTAACACACACATACACACACAAACACACACACACACACACACACGCACACACACCAAAAGTAATCAATATTTCTGATTAAGGAAAAGAATAAGTGCAACCTGCAGAGGACCCCATACTATCAAGGGTAACTCCTAATTTGAAACAATTCCCTGATTTCAAGAGGAAGGAAACTTTAAAAGTCAAGCTAGTTTAATATCCTATGCAATATAGGATATTATATCCTATAATATCCAAATAGGATGCTGAGTTTAAACTGAAGTTTATATTAGTTGTCTCTTGCTAAGCTGGACAGGCAGTATGGTTTAAGAAACTCAATATTAAACTATTGTGGAGCACTGGGTGTCTCTAGTGAAATGTGAACATTTTTGTGTTCATAAGCTCCCCGTCATTCCCATGCCATGCCCTGCCACAGTGCTGTCATGGGACTCTTCTTCACACATCATGGGAAGGCACAGGCTTTGTCAACCAGGCCTACCTCGTGCTGTGGGGCTTACCTGAGTATGGCGTGCCTGGATAGCCCCTGCTTTGCATGTAGTTGTGGCAGCGCTCTTTATGTTCCTCTAAAGAGCTTCGTTGCTTATAGCTTCGGCCACAATATCCACATTTGTGAGGTTTCCCAACTGTAGAAAACACAATTGAGTTCAAGACCCCAATTAAATGTTGGCCTTACATGTAATAGGAAGGCATGCAATACAATGATTACTAAATGTAAAAAAAAAACAAAAACAAAAAACAAACAAACCCAAAAAAAACCAAAACCAAAACCAAAAATGGTCTCTACTCTTCAGAGCTAAATGCAGTTTAGATTTGGACAAAACGTTTGAATTTTAAAATGTTAATGTCCAGGTTTGTTTTGAAATGGTACAAGAAACTTTTCATGATTCTTATTTCATCTTAACTTCCCACCTTCTACCTTCTCAAGTTACTGAAGTTGGTCTTTTCAATGAAAATGAACCACTGCAATGTTACAATGTATTAGAAGGTTGAAGGTTAACACATTGAGACAGTATTGTCAAGTGTTTTTCAATGTGGATTGTGAACAAATAGAAATAAAAGCAAGGTCTGTACTGGCTAGAAATGAAAAAGATTCATCAGATTGGCCAGGATTTGGCAAAACATGTAGAGCAACCAAAGTGAACTCAATTCCAGGGGCTAAGTAGCTGTACTGAGGTCTCTAAGAATCCAAATGAGAGAGAAAAACGCAGAATGGTCTCACTCATCTATGGGTTTTAAGAAAAATGAAAGACATTCTTGCAATAATAATTTTCAGACACAAAAGAGAAAAGAGCTGGAAGTTCCAGCTCACCTCAGGAAGCTCACCACAAAGAGTGATGACTTTAGTTACAGAAATAACTACATTTTGAACTGTCCTAATAATGAGAATGTATGAGGGAAATGGAAAGCCTGTCTAGAGTATAGGCGGGGGTCGGTTGGGGAGGAGGGAGATTTGGGACATTGGTGATGGGAATGTTGCACTGGTGATGGGTGGTCTTCTTTACATGACTGAAACCCAAACACAATCATGTATGTAATCAAGGTGTTTAAATAAAATATAAAAAAAGAAAGAAGGAAGAAAAGAAGGAAAAAAGAAAAAGAAAGAAAAAGAAAGGAGAAAGAAAAAAGAAAAAGTTCTAAAGAAGAAAAAAGACAAGAAAGAAGAAAAACTTTTAATTTCAAAATATATTTTTTACTGACTTAGAAAAAATATTTTCTTCTCTAAGCACTTTAAGATGAAATGACTTCTAGTTCTGTCCGACAGAACTTATTCCTATTATGGAAGTGTTTATTTTATGTACTGTTTAAGCTAGTGAGCATCAACCATACCATTACAAAGCACTAATGATAAAAACTAGTGTCCCTGAGGATGTTAATTTAAAATGTAAAATGTAATTCTAATAATTAAACTTTAAATAACACGTATGTTTTGATGATTATTGCAGTGGATGGTAGAGTACTACAAAATTATTTTAGATTTCCCCTAATTTTCCCTAATAAGTAATTTTGGTAAAGAAGAGTTGGACAAATTAATAGCATGATTAATTTGAAAGATTTTGATAATGGCCAACCATTAAAGAGATGGAGTAGACAAAATATCTTCAATTATTTAGGTAACAAATATAAATTTCCACCAAAACACTATAGAAAATTTAATTTCTTCTGAAACTGTGACATTTCATATGCTTGAAGTATTATATAAAAAGAAATAATATCCAAGTAGGATGCTGAGTTCAAACCAAAGTTTATATTAGTTAAGTCTCTTTCTAAGCTGGACAGGCAGTATGGGTTAAAAATTACAATATTAAAACTAAAATGTTACTTTTGAACTTCTTAATAGAGGAAAAGAGATTTCCCCCCTTATCTTTGTAAAATATTACATCTTAACATTTGGAATTAGTATTGAAATTAGAAATTCACATTGTTGCCCTAATATTACAGCTCTTTCTAAAAGCAATGTTATAATTGCTCAATGTTCATTCCCAGAAAAGCTTTATTATACACACACACACACACACACACACACACACACACACACACACACACACACACGATGTCTTCTTCTGAGTATTGACTTATTTTAAGTCTAGAACTAAGAAATATGCTTACTGGAAGAATTGGAACTAGGGCTGGGTTGATAATGCAGGTGGGGTATTTCCTTACACAAGGCTGACCCAAGTTTTGGTTTCTGGTATTCCTTATGGTCCCCTAGCCCACCAGGAGTAATTCTTGAATATAGAGCCAGAAGTAACCCCACGTGTGGTCCAGAAAGCAAAATTCAACTATGAAGGACTCTGTAGATCACAATTGTTCCAGTAAAATATACAAAGGATGAAGACTATATTCATGTGACTTTAATGAAATAACCTTCATAATAACCAAAGTAACTGATTTTTTAAATGGCCACATGGCCTTTTCAGACATAGAGTTCCCAGTAAAATAATCATCTCTGAATCAAAGATAGTTTTCCTAATTACAGTATTGTCTTCATGTTGGTTTGTGGATCTATAGTCAAAAATAAGAAATCCAATATCTACTACCTGCTGTAAATAACGAATCAAGTTGTTGGCCATACTTAGAGGATGAAACCTTCATGCTAAGAGTGAAATCAGCATACATGAAGCCCGAGTCACAACACTGCAAACAATAGATTTAAGCTGCAGTCACAAAACTCTCTAGAGTGCCAATCAAGATGGCAGATAGGGCAAGGTGGAGAGTGAGGGGACAAAAATATTGAACATTGGTGGAGGAAAGTAAACACTGATGCTGGAACTGGTATTGAAATGTTATCTCAATTATCAGTAACAGTAAATCACAACTCTTCAATTTCAACTTAAAACACTGGTGCTGTCCTAATTTCAGACAGAAAAGAACAAGTATTATATTACTTTATGTGTTAGAGACGAATAGGTCAGTTTAGTCACTTGTTGCAAATCTAAGTGCTATAGAGATGACAATGATGTGACTGTTAAGGGATGCTATTTTGTTTTCTGCCTGTTTGGGAAGATGTGCTTTTCCACAACTTAGCTCCTTAGCTCCTTAGATATAATAGAGGTGGAACTTCTTTTGCCTTGATTGCCTGTTATGGTACTTAAATTGTCTGAGGGACAGGTGATGCCTCTATGGGCCTTATTTGTTCCTGATTTCCCACAGCACCTTAATCTCTAGATGTGACAAGATAGGCCCTTTATTACTAACATATGAAGGCATTAAAAAAGTGTTCATAGTCATGACGTCATCACCCAACTTTGGGGGAATCACCTAGTCTTTCGGTCCCTTCTCCGCCTGTGCCTGTGCCCTGACCTTTATAGGGAGAGGGTGACACAGGTGCAGTTGTCACCCTGGGGCTCATCTACTCTATGGAAAGAGTAACGCCTGAGCTTTTTTATTATTTGTTGAAAATTTCAGGAAATTTATCCAAATCACCGGTCATCTAGGGGATCCTCTAGAAAGCTTTTTCACAGGAGGCCTATATAAGATAATACTCAATTCTCATGAAGGTATTAGAAGATACAAAGGTGCATGAAAGAGAAGCCATGCTAGAAGGAACTGCCACTCCTTTCCCTCCTGCCTTCTAGGAGAAATGGGGGCAGCCAAATTGGTTTGCATAAAATTTGCTTCAACAGGCATTTCTCCCATCTCTAGGAACACTTTCAGTACCATCTATCATTTGGGAGTCCTTTAAAGGAAAACTAGAGAAACTCACCTTTTGGCCTGACTCAAAGATCCCCTGATACCTGTCACAGACCTCCCTATGCCTCCTTTCAGACACTTGTGACAAGGCCATTCTTTGCTAATTTGCACCTGTTCCTCTGGGGGAGAAAAGGTGTCCTGGGTGTGCTCTGAAAACAGAGACATGAGCAGAAGGAAAAGACTTATGTGGGAGAGGTTGTGAGCTCAAGGGAACCTTTCCCCAAGCACATGGAGTCCCTTCTCCTTTAAGAGATTCCCCCCTCATTTGCTGCTGCAGGACAGTGAAAGGAACCATTATTAGAGTTATAAAGCATCCTCCTTTCACATTCTCCAGCTTAGCACAGTCTTCGGAGGACGGTGTTTGGATAACAAGATTCCCAATGGCAGTGAAAGGGCACAGACATTTTCCTCTCGAGTGTTTCTGGAAGGTGCCACTTAAATATCTCTATTAGGTGATTTGTGTGCCTCATTTTAGGCCCTCACAAATGTCTCTGAAGACCTCCATACGAGATTATGGAGCTGCTCTATTCCTCTAGGAAAGGTTTCCCAAAGACAGAAAATCTGATCTAAGTATTAAAAGCAGTTAACGATTCAAGCCTTAGTCAGATCCTCTGAGATGGTTACTGTGCACAAAAGGCTTAAATAAATCCAGTAACAGTCACACATTGGCTTTGGGTGAAGTCTGGGCTACCCTTGGAACTACCATTGATTGTCGCCTTTGTGAAGAAAACCATATGATGGTTGCACCTTTCTCAAGAAATGTGGCTGAATAATTACTTAATGACAATCATTGAGACTCTGGATATTATCAGCAAAACTTAAAAAAATTAAAAAGATCACTACTTGACAAAATGGGAAGGGAAGGCCTTTTAAAGTACACTATCTACTTCAGGTGGAAATTTTTGTGTGTGTTTGTATATGTTTCCTATCTTCTCTGTTCAATTTATTTAGAAGAGGATATAGGTGGTTTTAAATGGGCCAAAGGCTATGATGACGAGGTTAATGACTAGGTCACTACAACTAGGCCAGCCAATGAAGTCTCTCTCTCTCTCTCTCTCTCTCTCTCTCTCTCTCTCTCTCTCTCTCTCTCTCACACACACACACACACACACACAAATGAAACTTCTTGTTCTTGGGACCTTGGAGCACATGGCCATTCATTCTTCCAGCCTTGGTCAGTATCCAAAGGACCTACCAGAGTGTGTCCTCAAGTGGCCCGTGAGAGCATCTCTCCTGCGACACGCATAGTTGCAGAGGTGGCACTTGAAAGGCTTCTCCCCAGAGTGTAATTTGATGTGTCGGAGCAGGTTGCCTTTCTGGGTGAAAGAGGCCCCGCACTGATTGCACTGGAAGGGCCTTTCTCCTGGAAGAAAGGAGCGAGAAGAGGCAGTGAGAACAGAACTCAGCTCGGGGACAAGAGAGGACACGGGCAAGAAAGTTGTTCCTCACAGGGGCCCGTTGACTTCCACCGGCTGCAGGTTTGATGGAACATGAGGCTTTCAGACTAAACCTGCCAGCTCCTTAACGCTTCACTGGTTGGGTCAATTTGATCTGAAAATCTAATTTTTTCCCCCTAAATCAGAATGGCACATCACAATGCAAATTCAAACTCATTTAAATAAAGTGACTGCAACATTTTGTGATGAAGAGCCACTCTTCCTGATCAGCAGTTTTGGAATAAACCAATATCCAATTTTGCGTGTTGTGGCATTTGGTGGGGTTTTTAATGTGGCTTTTTTCAAAGGGTCTTTAAAATATGCCACTGAAGCAGCAAAATAAAAAGGAAACTCATTAAAAATGCATTTCAGGATCACAAGTTCATTTCAGCGTTACATTCTTATATTTAAATGAAAGGCACTTCATTATAACAGTTATAATAACTTCTTTTCATTTACATTTTCCCTGTATTTTCCCTTTCAATTTCTTCTCCATTACCTGTCTGTCCCTAAGCAGGCAAATCCGGAAAGAGACAGACGGAGACTGTGAGGGTGAGAGAGAGAGAGAGAAGGAAGATTGAATAAAATGGGAAGTTAAGAAACTGAAGGAAGATCTCTACATTGTCCAAAGAAAAGTCCCAAATCTCCCAGGGCAGAAAAATCAAGAGCTATATTACATGGAGTGCCTTTTGGCTCTCATAAATCCTAAAACCTTAATGCTATTATTTATCTATAACCATAGAAGTTATTATATTTTTAGGATGAATGCTCTCAAGAGATGTGATTTGGCTGTTGTTAAGAGTTCTTTCTGGGGTGATACTGGTGGATATGTGTCTAGAAACATTTGAACCTCTGCTGTATGAGGCAGCTCATGTATTTATATTTTGAATCTGAAAAAAATAAATGGGAATATGAAATACGCTACTGAGCAGTGATAGGTCTTGGATCTAAACTGGTGAAGATTTTATTTAACGTATAAGAGTAAATATGTTTAAGTAGGTATTAAAGCTCTCTTGAAGACAAACATCTTTTAAAAGAAAATCTCTGTCACCATAATCTCAGATACGAGATCACATGGAAATGCATTCCATAGTCACATTTTTCTTAGGGAAAAAGACTGTCAAAAAAGTACATTTAACAAACATTCCAATTTGATGTCTATGATTTTGGCAAACAAGACAATGCTTATCAAAGCAATTAAGTAGAAGCATATCTAGTACTGATTCAATCTGAAAGTCTCTATTGGCACCTGAATTTTATGATGAGCATCATGTTTTTTTCCAAATGGGTAAGACAGATAAGTTGCTGTAAAAACTGAAAATGATATACTGTGATACTCAGTTACAGACAAATGAGTGATCCTGATCCTTATACCTGGTTAAGTTGTAGGAAATATTTTCCAAAATCTCTACCTGGACTGAAAGTGGTGGGACAGAGAAAGAGTTTTAAATCATGTAGTTAGGTGGGGTGGAGGATGATGGTAAGAACTTACTAGCAATGGAATCTTTGCGTTCACACTGGATCAAGAGATTAATTGAACTGGCACCCAGCAGGCCTGAAAGTGTCTGAGATAATTTTTCTCCTTAATAACACTCTAGACCTTCATGTCATACACATATATGAGTGTGTGTCCAAGAGAATGAAGAACTTCAGAAAAGCTTTATTTTTATTTGTATTTATTTATTTATTTTTTCAGAAAAGCTTTGTGTAGAAAACTTGAGCAGAGTAAAATGGAATGTGCTCCAGCTAGACATCTGATCTGCTGAGTCAGTTAAGAGATCTGACTGTGTAGTGTAGAAATACTTATGTGGATATATGACATTTCTAGTGACAGAGCATGTGCTCTCCTGTAAACCAAGGCTAGCAAGCCAAACATACTTGGGTAGGATCCTTAATGCTCAGGAATGGTTGAAACTCTCTGATTTTGAGGTCTGAAGAAGGGGGAAAAGTTGGGACCTGAGGTCCACGGTTGTAGCCCGGTTATGACTTTATAGGAGAGTGAGTAAAAAGGACAGGTACTGATAAATCAATCTATTTAATGTGAAACAATGGGTTTCATGCATTTTTTGCTATGTCTGATTTCCTAGCTGTCAGGCATTCCTGGAGATCTATCTATCTGTTTCTGATTGTCTATTCTATGACATAGACTCTATGCTATCACAAATAGTTAATCCAGGCCATAGGGAGTGCTCGGGAGCATTCTTTGTAAGTGCAGCACAGAACATTTCAACTTGAGACAGTTCCCTTTTGGAAGTGACAATAGGAGAAGGGACATGCAGCCCCTGCTCTCTGAGTGCTTCTCTTGGTTACTGTCTCTTGCCTGCCTCCTCCTGCCTACTTTTTTTCTGTTGGTCACTCTTTTGTCTAGGAAAGCTCTGATCAAGCTTCCAAATCCATATCTTTTTAAGAGATAAGGACATTTATTCAAGATGAAGATTTTAATCCCACTGTATAGTATTACAGATTATTTGAGTCTCTCTCTTTTTTTTTTTAAATAATTGTAAAAAAATTCCATCTCTTAAAAGAATATTATTGAATGTTTGCAAATTGGAGTTTGCCCTGTACTTTATGTTTCTTCCATACCAATGTCTCTTCTCATTCTCACATTAATCCTGAGAGATCATACTAATCCTTGAGCTAAAATATAAACTGAGCAGCAAAGATAGGAAAGAGACATGGCGATATCATTGAAGTGCTGAGAAAATTATACTAATAGTATTTCATTGAGCTGGTGACAAGGGAGGAAATTAGGCTACCTGGGGGAGGCCATTCCTAAATATTACCAAGGAGGATCTAGGAATAGTTGTACCCAGTTCCCTGGGGGATTGCCAGGAGGAAGGCCTGGTGTCTCATGTCTCAGGAGAAATGAACTTGTCACATCAAGGAAATTATTGTAAATACTGAGTCTATGCTCTGGCGCTCATATATTTTCTGGGGTCTGAGCTAGAAGCTTCATTTTTACAGCATTTCATCTTTATATGCCCTTCAAGTCTGGATAACACTGTTATGGAAAAAATTTTAAATATAAAGAATTCAGGAAAGTGCAAAGTGCTTTTAACTTATTGCACCTAGAATTCAGCAAACTGAAAATGAGCAGTTATTTAGTTGTTTTTTGGTTGACCAATGTTTTTCCTTCTCAACCTATAATCCTTCATATTTAGTCAAGTGGAAATTAATTGTGAATCAAATCTATAAATTCATTGTTTTAGGTTGTTTTTTGTTTTTGTTTTTGTTTTGGTTTTTGGGCCACACCCGGCGGTGCTCAGGGGTTGCTCCTGGCTGTCTGCCCAGAAATAGCTCCTGGCAGGCACAGAAGACCATATGGGACACCAGGATTTGAACAAACCACTTTAGGTCCTGGATCGGCTGGTTGAAAGGCAAAAACTGCTGTGCTATCTCTCCGGGCCCTGTTTTAGGTATTTTTAAAAAATAAAATATAAGACATTTTAAAAAGTATAATTACCCCCCCCCTTTTTTTTTAGTTTACTTGCTCTGGAATTCAGGTGGTATGTATTTGGTACTGAATTGCTCTCTGTAGTGAGAACTGGGCAGCAAACTGCAGTTTTCACTCTGTGCTTGGCAGTTGATTTATTAAATGTAATTATTATTTTTATCAGGGCATGCAGTCATTAATTTTGGCAATTTAGAATGCCAGAATTTGATTATTTATTAAATATTTATTTTAGAGAATTTTACTGTATATTCAGGCTGGATATAAATTAGCAGAAGACATTCATTTGTGAGGTCTCGCCTTCATCAGTAATGTATTAATATAGGTCCTGGTGTAGTCTTTTAGGTGTCCCTCAAAGGTCTCTTACTTTCACTTTAATTTCTACCTCATTATAGAAGGGAGGATGTAACTATTGTCCTGAAAGCTCTACATATGTTTGGATAGTGACGGATTTATTTCATTGGATGATCTGAAGATTAAGGGGTACAATGGGAAAAACAAAGTTTGTTCAATTGAAGAAATAAAATGTTTATTGAAAATTATGGTGTATTGGAAATTGGCATGTTTTGTGATTTTCAACTGAATTAGCAAATGTATAGTATACTTAAAAAAATCCTGATTCAAAACTAAAAATCACGATTTCATAAAAGTATATATTTTATTAAAATATAAATTTTATTGGTTGTGAGTGTGTTTGTGTGTGTGTGTGTGTGTGTGTGTGTGTGTGTGTGTGTGACATGTGGAGGTATTCAAGGGCTTATTCCTGAATCTGCACTTAATCACTGCTGGCATGGCTCAGGTACCATAAGGGTGAGATCAAACCCAGGCCAGACATAAGTAAGCCTAACTGCAGTACTGGATCTCTGGTTTTTAATTCAGTTTTTCTTGCTAAATAATATCCCCCAATATATGCTTAATTTCTGATAATCACATATTTTTTGACTCTAAGCATGAATGACTTTAAACACATTCCAGGCTATGATTTGCATGTCTCCTTCCTTCCTTTTCTGAGGTAGTTAACCCAATATCACTTATCTTACAAAGTTTGCTTTCATCTACTTGCATAGTTTCCCCTCTTTTATGAAGTGCAGTGGCAGACACTGATTTCTTAATGACAAGGGACACTATATCTCATGTAGTCTCATTGTTTCTTTAGTTTAAGGGGCAAACTTTCGGTGACAATCAGAACTAGTAAATTTATTCTCCTGTCCACCTTGGGCGGCAGAGAGTTTGCTGTTCAGTTCTAAAGACACCTCATGCATACATTTAAAGGTAAAATGCATCCCATTAATATTTAACTTCAAATAAAATATCTGAATATCTCTAGTGCCAGTAACAGTGTCAGCTTTGGTGGAGAAGTAGGTAACTGGTCATTCGCCAGGGTTCATGAATAGATGGAGAGCTACCTTCTCACATCACTAATGTAAGAACATCGCATGAAGTTGGTCTGTATTTGTACACGAGTTTTTCTTCCCAAAAACAAAGAAATGGACTCATTTGTGTCCAAAAACAAAGCCTCAAAAAATCATCCAATAGGAAAGCTTTTATAAGGAAGCCATTATATTACATTCTTGAAGAAACTAGTAGTAATCAAGCTTTGTTTGAAGTCTCTCATACAGAAGGTAAGTTTGTAAATGGATCTAAACTTTTTCTTTAGACTAACTCTCTCCCTCTGACTTATTTCACTCAGCATAATAGTTTCCATGTCCATCCATGTATAGTCTCACTCATTTATGGGATGTAATAAAAATGAAAGACATTATTGTAATGACACCCAGAGAAAACAGAGATGAGGGCTGGAAGGACCGACCCACAGTATAAAGCTTACCACAAAGAGTGGTGAGTTCAGTTAGAGAAATAACTACTCTGACAACTATCATGACAATGGTAGTGAGTGAGAGAAATAGGATACCTTTCTCAAAGACAGGCAGGGTGTGGGGGAGGAGGGAAATGGTTGGCATTGATGGTAGTAAGGCTGTACTGGTGAAGGGGAGTGATTTTTTTTTTATTATTAACTTTTATTTTGACCAAAGTAGATTACAAATCTTTCACAGTAGTATTTTAGGTGCATAGTGGCATTGAATCAGAGGCATTCCCACCACCAATGTTGTCCTCCCTCCACCCATGTTCACAGCATGCATCCCATATCACCCCTCCTTTGCCCCCTGGCCTGCTAGTATAAGTGGTCCCTTCTGTGTCTAGCTTGCTTTTTTTTTATAACTGATACCCAATTACAAACATGTTTGTAATCATGGCGCTTAAATAAATATATTATATTTATATTTTAAAAGGACTGTTTTTTTCCATGATTCCATCACTCTGTTATTTTTTTTAGCATAATTCTGATATTTCTAAAAAAATCAAGCCCTGTTAATCTGAATGCCAAAAAAATATTGTGTATTTTACTCAGGGGTTCTTGGGGGAACTCATCTTGTGAAACATTCTCTTTTAGTTTCATTTTATCTTATTTTCTTAAGGATGAGACCACCTACCACATGTCTGCTAAGGGTGCAGCTACTGCTCTTACAAAAACCTAACCTCAGGTTCAACACAGAACTCTCTGTGAGGCTAGATTTCCCTTTCTGTTTATTGCCTTAATTTTCAGCAACAAATCGGTGCCTTCCAGAAGTGCTTTTCCATCTTGTTCCCAAATTAGAACTGTAGTGCTACTTTTTTCCTGAAACACACTTCGAATATCAACTAATACAAGAACAGTTGTCTCTGCAACAGCCCACGACCTTTTCCAGGCCCTGAGGGAGAAACTCCACCAGTCCTTACCAGTATGGCTTCTTTTGTGGACCATGAGCACATTGGGACCGATGCAAATGATCCCACAGATATCACACTTTAGTTTGCCGTTAGGAAGTCGGATGCCTCCAGCTCCTGACAAAGCTTTGCTGCCTTGGCCACTGTGGGCGCCATTCATTTTCTCTCCTGAAGCATCAAGCATTCGTAAATCCTCAGCACATTCTTCCCCATTCATTTCACAGGCACGCTCATTCTCTTCATCACTCTGAGTCTCTATTTTAACATTACTGGCTGAAAGAAACAACACAGGGTGACACTCAGTGTCATTGCAAAAAACAAAACAAAGCAACACAGCAGCAAAAAGGCAACCCACTAGAAGGGAAGAGCTCATGCAGAGAAAGTTTGGGGCATCAGATACCGTGGGGACAGCAGCTCAATGTTGAGTGTTTAGGCCTCTGTGGCTTTGGGGGAGTATATGGTGGGGCATAAGGAATTGAGGTTGCCTTGGATAAGTTCGGAATGACAATATATGAATAACTTATAGACAAATCCTCACATTATGTGGTCAAAGAATTCACTATCATTGATTTGCGACACATTTGGATAGACTGGAAATAGATCAAACATCCTGTCTTCCAAATGAACAGCTCCCACCAGAAGTGAACTAAGCTGATAAAATCTATTTCCAGAGTATAGGCCCCTCATCAATGATTATTAAGGGTGTTAAACTTCTCTTACTAATAATGTGACTTTTAATATTTATTAATAAACTTTGGGACAAAATAGAGCAAACATGCTGTTTTTTTTATCTGACTACCTGAAATATATTTATTTATTTATTTATTTGCTTCCTTCTCTGGTCCATGATCATCCTAATTCCTTTATATTTCATAATAATAATGCAACCTGTATCCTAAAGTTGATTAAGTGTATGAGTTATTATATTATTTTGCAATGTTGAAAAACTGATGGTCATATTTGATGAATGGGAAAAATCTAAAATAACTGTTCCAAGAGAGAAAGCCATGCAGGTTAGGGGTGGAAATTAGAGCTAGTAGTCACTAATTCAATAACCGCTGTTTACTTTGCACTATTGTTGTTGTTGCTTTTAAGTTACTTTTAAGGTAATTTATGTCATCTGTGAGCTTTTGTTGGTAAAATTTGAAATATTGTCTTGAGTGTGTGTGGATGAATTCAACATTGAGAACTGCATAGTTACTGAAAGCCATCACTCTCATCATCATCTTTATAGACTAATAAGATTGGGTAGATAAATTATGCCCAGTAAAAAAAATCAATGAGAAAGCATTATAATCCCAGAATCTCTGGTCTTCTGACTGAGGGATTCTCAGAGTTTTGTTCCAGAACTAGCAACATTAGCACCACTAAACGCCTGGGTACACTACAAACCCACAGAAGTAGAGACTTTGGGGATAAGCCCAGCACTGTTATTTCCATGAGCTGTCCACGAGATGCTAATGTCCACTTAAGTCTGAGTCAACTAAACAATTAGGGACATTAAACTACAATTTATTTTATTTAATACATTTATTTTTATTTTAAGGCTAGAATTCAGATTCTGAAAGAAAAATTCATTGGTTTATAGTATGAACTCTTCTCTTTACAAGTGGTGAGGTTATAGGCAGGCAGCCTAACTGTTGTATGTACTGGCTTTTCCATCAGTAAAGATGAAAACATATCACTACTAGCCTAACAGTGGTATTTCCATGACTTACTTGGGAATGGGCGAGATGTTAGATTAGACAGTGGACTTGGAATGGCAAAAGGGAGTAGAAGCACATTCCCAATAGAGGCATCATCACTTTGGGGGGGGGTCAATCTCACCCCAATTATGGTTATGGCAATTATCATGTACTAGGTATACAAAGGTATACAACACTTGAATTGCATCATAGCATTAAACTCTCAGGACAATACTATAATGGTGATACTGCTACTATCATATTTTGATGTTGAAGAAGGTTGAACTACTTGCCTTTGGGCACTCAGCTACCAAGTGGGTACAGTCTTACAGGTACTAGGGCCTGCACTTTTTACTGTTTATACTGTTCAGTGGAGCTCATTAACTCTTTGGAGAACAGACTTACAAACTGAACAGAACAAATTGTCTGGAAAATGAATTTCAGTCCTCACTGTGAACTTCAATATTCTAGTCTAGAAGTTTGTATTATCTTCTTTATATTACTTTCCAACATCATGCAAAACCATCCTGAGAAATCTGATAAGAATTAATTCCCAAAGCACTTTTACACAGAATTCAGAAGACTTCCCCTGCTTTTCAGAAGCCTCATGTAACCTTTCCATATCCCAGAGACAAGAAACCCTATACTCATTAGCATATAAGTACAGAAGGAATGTCCGGTAAGAAGGAGTTAAGTACCATTAGATTAGGATATCTTCTGACATCTCTGGTCTGGAATCACTCTGAGAACATGCTATTTATTTCTCTGAATTGAAGCTTCTTTTCTAGGACCACCTGATTTTGCACTAGCATGTTCTAGAAAAATTTTAATGCTATCACAAAAGGCCTCCAAAATCTTGGAGCGCTGTATCCTGGGAATAGTTTTAACTAATGGAATTGAAAGTAAGATGGATGGGCCACTCTGTGGCACAGTGGAATAAACACTACTGATGCTGTGGTAAGTCCACTATGGACTGCAGCTGAGACATGGCTGTAGTGAAGGGCCAAGGACACCCATGCTATGAAAGGAAATTACACAGGTGGAGAGCTTTGGGATACTTCTCTTCATGCTCCTTCATGCTCTCTATTTCAGAAGTTCACAAGGAAGAAACTAAAGAGAATGGGAAATTGCTTTATCAAAGCCACATGGAATATTAGTTTTTGCTAGTTGGGCACTTTTATTATTTATCTAAAACTATTAAAGAAGGGAGATATATTTACAAACCTTTGAAAATGCCCTGGGGCTTATATGGATGAGTAAATCCTTCCTGGTGAGGAGTGAAAGAAAGGGCAGTTCAACGGGGAAAGTCATAAGGCCTCTGATACCTCAGCTGCTCCTTTACAAACACATCTTGTAGAGAACAAGTATGATACTGCTAAGGATTGTGTAAAGGAAGAGATGACAGGATACTGCCTTGGATACAATAGCTGTCCTCACACCAGGAGACCCGATATCAGTCACTAACTTACTAGTGGTTCTTGAAAATGAGACAATCACAATGGCACCATGTGACATTTCCTTTGAGAATGGAAACAGAGCATCGTTGATGCCAGAATCACTTCATCAAAAGGCAGCCTATTATCTTAAGGTCACAGTGGAAGCCTAGGTAGATCTAAAGAGAGCCATTTAGAACCAGAAGAGACAAAGCTTGAAGAATTCAATCCAAGATATTGTTATATTCTAGGTTTCTGGCATAAAGGATGAGGCAATATGCCAGATCACAGAAGCCAGGTCAAGAAACTACCAAAATCATGGGATTCGGACAGGGGACTCTCCAAAAGCAAATGCCACATGCATTTGGAATAGGGTTCAGAAGTTCAGTGATCTAGAACTAGGTCCTTGCTAGCAGGACCTTATAGCAGGAAGGTCAAAGGGCTAAGAAAGGAAGATAATGACCTCAGGTTTCAGGCTAAGACAAGATGAGTAATATCATTAGCTTGGAAAATGAAGTTGCAGTATGAGTGAATGTTTTCTAAATATGGGGAACGATTCTCATTTCCTATGTGCAAACGTCAAGAAAGCAGTCACTGAATAGAGGAGACTAAAAGACTCCTGCTCACTTGATGTGGATATAAAATGGAGGATCTTACCTCCACACTTTCACAGGTGAGAAAATCAGGCATAAAGCTCTCTTGTCACAAACACTGGCCTCCAAAGTTCAGATATTATAAACATAAGGTCTAAATGTTTATAAGGTTTCTACTTAAGTGAATATATACATTCTAGGAACATGACTTTGGGAGACTAACTCTTGGTTTTAATTCATGGGAGGTTTACTAGTGATGTGGTCAAACACCAAACAGAAAGTCTGAGGGTGGGATTTGTGAGACTGACATTTGAGTGTCCTGCACTTCTTAGGTTGAATGTATTTCCTAGGGAGATCCAGCAAAGTCTGGAGTGTGTCAGAAGAGAAGTTTGGGGGAAAAGTTTGAGGAGGACATGGAGGACAATGGGCATGCATGAAATAGATCTCAAAACTGAGAACATGTACAGAGGAGCTTCTGAAGCACCAGATACAAATATGATGAACCCTGAAGAATGATAAAGGGGCTAAGAGGTTTGTCTAAGTAGGAAGGTTAGACCTTGTGAGGTTTATGTTGATTTTTTCCCCCTGTGGTTGTGGGGACGTGTGCACTTTTCAGGGTTCTGTCTGTTGCAGTCCCACTGTTTTGTATCCTAGTCCTGAAGAAGCAATAGCATCACGTTGTTGCATGAATAAAGAAAGAATTTGGAAATGAGTAACTGTCATTTATTTAAACTTCCCACTTCCTGCTGCTTTATATGCCTTTGCCTTAACATTCACTCAAGTCTCTTGTTCTTTTACATTGGAAATGCCACAGAATGACCTTTCTTCATAACTGGCACTCCTTAAAGAGAATAGAAGAAACTCACCCAAAATCAATTCAGGAACTCCTCAGTACCCCTATAATTTGCACTTATTGGTCATTGATCCTTCCCTTTACATGTCTCAATAGGCAACTACCAAGGGCTCATGGCATTTGTCTGGACCTTTCTGATTTCTAAGTTCCATTTGCTCTCCTTCTTTGCAGCAGGAACTACTTACTTGTGATATTGTTTATATGAAATGTCATGCTCTCCATTGGTATAGATACCATATTTATAAATATTTTGTAGCTTTCTGCCCCTACCACTTAAAAACGTTGACCTCAATAAGATTCTGAATTGAACTGATTAAATATAGAAGATGAACTGGAGTCTTAAACGTTTTGTTACCTCGACACTCTGCCTTAGTCCTGGCTCCTGGCTTTTTCTTTGACTACCAAGAGCTAATGGACAAGAGCCCAATTTTATTATTTAATAGATCTATCTTATATTAAGAATACAAGTCTTTAAACCATTAAGATCCTGTTTAAACTAGAAAAATTAAAATCTGATTATTTCATATTTAGAGGCCTCCAATGTTATGTGACAGTCCTAAGAAAGACTAAGACCCTTGAATGTGGCAGACTCTAGCATATACACAAATTTATCTTTGATGTCTATGGAAAATTCAGGATATGGAGAGAACGATCAGGACAAGAGACCTGAATCTGTTGCCAAGTTTTGCATACACTCATGAATGATTAAAACATTTTAATGCCTAGGTATAATATGCACTGGCAGTTTGCTCCTTACAAATGCATTCTACATCCTTTTTATTTTCTCTTCCTTTTTAGAATGTGTCTTTATGTTTTCTGGTCAAGAAAATTTTGGGAACTCAGATTAAATTAGTTTCACTAGAAAGATTTTTCCTAAATAGCTAGCATAGCATTAGTTAAGGCCACCCACTTCTAAGAAGCTCAATGTATTACATAAGTAAATCAAATGAAATGAAACTATTTAAGATCTATTTTAAATAGGCTAATTAAGCAAAATTGAGATAGAGTAGTTCTTGTGCTCTCCTAAAATTTGTAAACACTTCAAACATTTTAAAGGTTAACTAAACCACTTGTTACAATTTCTACTATTTATGATTTATCAATAGAAGTAGTTAAAATATTTGTATATGTTTTAAATCTTTTAAGTGAATAAAGCTAGGGAAAAAGAAAAGAGGAAGAAAATGAACATAAGAGAATGACTTTGAAGAACAAATATACTTTCTATATTTTACTTAAATAATCAGCATGCACATTTGAATAGAGATGGTAGAGCTGTTCAAACAGTTGTTTTCAGTTTTCAAGGATTAAAAGGTGATGAGGAATGAGGAGGGCAATTCTTTTCCATAACCACTAGGTGGTAATATTGGCCCAGAACAGTTTGGTTGCTTTTTTGGAGGGGAGGCATTTAAGATAAACAGCCATTTCTAAAAGGAGCGGATATTTATAAATTTGGGTATTTGGTATTTGGGTATATTGGGTATTTGGGTATTTGGTACCAACACCTGTGAACCAATTTATGTAAATATTTAGCATTTCATCATGGAAGGTACAAGATAGAAAATGTCTCATCTATCTTGCAAAATCTCCAAATAACTTGATATGCAAATTTAGCACACCAACATCTTCACCAATGGTTATGTTTGATCATTACAATATGGCCGGTCATAATTAGCTCTTACATTTGAAAAGATTGATCATGATCATATATTACATTTAATATATATATATTATTCTATACATATTATGCATCATGCACTCACAGTATATTTAATATTACAACAAAACAATGTCCTTTTTATCTGAAATTGTTACTTCTCTGTCCTCATTAAATAGTATTTGAAACAATAAACACAGGTTTACATATATAAACATATATGATTTTAAAAGTAAATGTTAGGCATTGCTTCAAAGTTGAATCAAGGTACTTAAGAAAAGAACTATCTGGCAGTTTTTATGCCCATAATGGCAACACAAGTTGTAAGAAAGGAGATTACTCCATCGAATGCTAAATATCAAATACATTTGATAGCCAGAACATCAGAAACCTATCTTTAACTGTTGCTAAAACTTTTAAAATTAGGACTTGTATAAATGTTATGACATACTCTGTTTTCTTTTGTTTTGTAATATTAAAGAATTAACTAATTCAGGCTTTAAAAACTAAAGATTTAAGTTGGATTACCAATTTGTATCACATCAAATATTAAAGATTTTGTACATTTTTTAAAAGCTCTTTCCATTCCTTAAAATACTCATCTAAAGAGGCTGTCTAAGTACACTTATCATTTATCATCTCTTAGTATCTTAAAAAATAAAATTCACATCTACTTTATGTGTAACAACTCTGATCAGAAACCTTCACCTTACTAAAAAAAAATAAATTTGCTCAGAGAACAGTTGTCATGGACTAGCTGCTGTGATGCCCTCTGAGCTTTCTTTTCTTAGTTCTGATTTCAATACTTCAAAACAACAGAACGAGAGTATATATTTCCTTCTTGATCTACTAGACTTTGAAATAGTTTGAAAATATTCAGGGTGTTTAATGATGACAGAGTTTTGACGTTTTGTCATGGTAGTCAACAGAAAGATGATCATATTCATAACAAAACTATCATTACAATATTATTAATATCATTGTGCTTTACTCTTAAACTAATATTCAGTACATTATTCCATAATCTGAAACCTTAATTATGGATTTCATTCTGGTAGTCATATTGGTACTTAAAGAACAAAATGGTTAACAATGAGTTAATATTATGTTTTAAAGTATGAAGGACAGGGGAAAAGAACCATGCAATAATTATACTATGTAAACTGAGTATGAAATAAAAATCATGTTTCTGTTTTCTAGAAGCAAGGCAAATACTTACGAGAAAAAGATTTGGGAATTATTGCATGAAAATCCCTAAAGCCATCAGCCCCATATGTAACTGCAATAAAGAAGGAAAAGAAAGCTGGGTTGTGATATATTTGAGATACACAATGATTGTTCAAAAGAAGCATTATTTTTAAGTTAGACTTATTGCTCGTAACTCATTCTTTAGCTGAGACTCTTCCTCTATTTCCCCTCTCAAGTCAGATAAAGTCATAACAATGAACAACAGACACACTTCTGCAACTCCCAAAGGTAGTCAGTTCTCAGGACAGTGCATCAAGTGGAATATTATCTAATGACCGCTGGTGTGTGAAACACCTTAAGAGTAGTGACCTATACCATCTAGATATGTGAGAAACTTCAGAATAATTGGCACAGACAGTTCTTAGTAGGGTTTTCCCTGGGAGAGCTGTGACTATCTCAAAGTTTTTTAATTGCCAGAAGGCATAGCCAACATTGTTTATTCAGTTTTTTTTCCCTTAGGAAATGCCATAGACAATTAAAACATATTGAAGAAAAATCAGTGTTTTCTCTACCTAGAAATGAGTCACACAATTTTCTTGTCATAAATCTGCAATTCTTCTCTGTTTGAGATACTCAAAATGTACCATATTTTTGGATAGTAGATATCAAACATACATACACACATATTTTTCTATTGAGAAGTGGAATCCAAAGACTCTGAGTATAATTGTTGAATCAAACTTTTATAAATTACTGAATTAGCATTAGTACAAAAATTATGGTGTTTGTTCTGCAGGGCCATGCCACATCAAACTTTGCTTTGAAAGTTTATATACACCATTATTATCACCACACTCAGACTAAAGGATAAGAATTGGAATCAACCGAGATAGCCAACAACAGATGAGTGGATGGTGAAGGTATGGTACAATGGGATAATATTACATAGCTCTGTGGAATGATGCAATCAAGAAGTTCACTGCCACTGGATAGAACTGGAAGATATCATATTAAATGAAGAAAGACAGAAAAAAGAATGATAAATGCAGGATGATATCACTTCTATGCAGTATTTAGAATAACTGCATTAGGGAATGCAATAGTGTAAGTGGAGAGTGCTCTTTTACTCTTGGTTCCAGAGTATGATGTGAGAAGGAAAGAGATAGAGTGGAGGAGGAGAAAAGACACATGTAAAATAATTGGGGGATGGTAAGGCTCAAGAGGATTCAGATATATTGGTAGTATTAAGGAATGAGAGAACTAAATATCCAAACCATAAAGTCAACAGCATTGAAATCATGAGACCCAATCTTTAGCAACCAGACTTAAAAAGGTGCCTGTTATGATGGCAGGTTAGGGTGGAAGGAGTATGGGAAGGACTGGGAACATGGTGAAGGGAGGTTGACACTGGTGGTGAGATTCTCACAGACACATAATATATCTAAATTAAACTATGAATAACTTTGTAAATCACAATGCTTTAAGTAAGTAATCTAAAAAGAAAGTGTTTTTCAAACTTATCTAATCACAAATTCTCTTTTACTTTCCATGAACATTTTATTAAACTAAGGTGATAATGGGGAAACTTTCAACCTGTGATTAGATAGAACTATCTTAATTTATTTCTAACTATGACTAATTCTTTTATCATTCTTTGATGATCTAAGAAATAAAGTTACCATCTAGTAGCCTAGTAAATGGAGCTGTGCTCAGATGCTTAGGGTGACCATAAATGGCTTCAAACAAAGTCCACTCACAGAAACCTTTGAAATCATCTCATATTCATTGGACTCTAAATCTTCTCTAGGTTCTCCAGCATCAGGGATTTTGAATTGGGGTCTCCACAGACAATGAAGAATATAAAAGATGCTTTACAGTGTTAGTCTTACTAGTTTTAAAAAGGGGCTATTACAATAGGTTGTGTGATTTTATGATTAAATGATATTACTCTGACCTTGCTCCTTTTAGCCACTATGGTCTTCAAACAACACAAGTACCCTGGCAGACTGTTGAGAGAAAGGGAACAGGAAATGCCACAAAGAGTGGTGAATGCAGCTAGAGAAATAACTACACTGACAACTACCATGACAATGGTAGTGAGTGAGAGAAATAGAATGTCTGTCTCAAATACAGGCAGGCAGTGGGGGAGGAGGAAACGGGGAACATTGGTGGCAGGAAGGTGGCACTGGTGAAAGGGGATGTTCTTTTTTATAATTGTTACCCAACTACAAACATGTTTGTAATCATGTTTGATTACATGCAATCATGTAATAAATATATTGATTAGAAAAAAATAAAAAATATAAAAGGGAATGTAAATTTAAAAAATCATTAAAAATTGTTTCACTGATAATAAATTAATCCTATGCAGTTCTTGGGTGATCCAAGTGTAAGTCTCTAAATATGCTATTTTTTGTTGAAATGCTTCCCATTTATATACTATAATTCAAATATAAATTTGCATCAGCAAATAACAAATTTAATAAATTTTCAATACAAGTGTCTTTTGTATGGCATAATTAAATGAACTTAAAAATTGTCTTATTTAGCTGATTGCTTAAAAATGACAAAGTTAAAAAAAAAAGACACAGAAGTGTACTTACAAAACTGTTCTACTTTCCCCTTAAGAATGGTGAACTGAGGAAAATGAAAAACTCTTACTCAGGCACAAGATAAGTTCAGACACAGAATAACTTCTGAGTTCAGAAAAAGGAAAGCATGTTATATGTAAAAAACAAAAGGTGAAGATACACTCTGGTCTGGTGTAGCTTTTTCTGCTCATTTCAGCACTTTGGGGGAGTTTTGTGAAATCAGGTACCTCTAGAGTCCTTTCCATCAGTTACTATTAATCTTCACTGTCTTTCTATGAAGCTATGAGGCAGAGTCATTGTTTGCTAAGGAGACAGGACACAGCACCAAGGCAGTTCTAGAAGGCAGTTTCTTTTATTGTTAGCATGAAAAATAAAGAAATCTAAGACGATAGCCGGTATCCCAAATTCACATAGTATATGTCTTTGAAAATATGTGATTTTTTCTTTTTTTATGATAATTCTGAGCCCTGAAAGTGTGTCTGTGTGCTAATGTGTGTGTGAACTGCTGAAGTTGCATACTCATACACAACAGTTGTGTGAGTCATTGCCCACGCATGCAACACACATGTACACATCCACACCCACATGGGAGTTACCTTGCATGTACCAATAGAGTGCCCTGGTACAACAAAATGATTGCCAACCTATGATTTGGAAAGTGTGTCCTTCCTGGCTTTACCCACTCTGTGACCCTACTTATCCTGTCCTTCCTCATGCACAGTGACACTGGCAATTTCTGAGAGTAACTCTGCTTCCAGAGTCAGTTGCCTCAGTGCCAGTGCTCTAATGGCATTCACATGACCCTAAAATCTACACTAAAATCTGTTATATTGTGCCCTAACACAGTCCTGCTTGTAATTTCAGACATTCCTTCTGCTCTTGAGATCCTCTCCTGGCCCTATGGGAAAAGCGAAACAGTTATCCTGTATGACTGATTCTCAGACTCATCTACACTTCTTTTTGTAGGGAGAAAGTTAAAAAATGACCCTGACACTTTCGTGGAGAGAGTAAAGACATTCAGATCTGTATTTTTAGGGAGAATACAGAAAAATGCCATAGTATGACATCTACATTCTTTAAGTTACAGTAGTTTCATGATTTTAGTTTCCTTCTTTCAAACAGACCCTTCCTAAACTGGTCAGAAGATATTATTTTGAGGTTAGATGTTACCTTCCCTGGAAAAAGAGTTCTCTACATTAGTAGATGTTTTGGGGCCAAATGGGGCTAATGGGGCCATAATGATAGCAGAGCAGCTAGGGCAATATCCTTGGACATGGTTGACACAGTGTGGTCTTGAAAGCCCTGTGAGACATGATCCCTGAGTGCAAAAATACCTAATCATCTCTGAATGTACCCCCACCCCCAAAAGAACAAGTATTAGCCAAGAAGTTTCTTAGTGTAGGAGACTTGACCAAGATTTGGTCTTAGTACCCAAGCAGTAGTTCTTTAGTACCTATTTAGCTGGGATGTGATTTTAGCTCTTCATGTTCTCTGCTAGGAGGTGGGAGTGAATTTGGATGCAAGCATCTGGTCATTTACTCTGTGTCTGTAAGTAAGCTGACCCACAGTCCCAAAGCCAAGGAGCTCTGGTGAACAGAACTGCTCCTTCAACTCTGCATTCAGCTTGCTGCTCGAGCAGTTATTCTTTTTTTTTTTTTCAGATGTTCTGATTCCCTGGCGTTGTTATAAGAGTCTAGGGTGTTCCCAAATCCTACATGGCCCAAGTGTGTGTGCCCAGGTCTCTCAGTTGAGGTACTATACCTGGGCTCAGTAGCTTTGCCTTTTTGCCCTTTCTTCCCTCTGTCAAATTCCAAACAAATCCAAATCCAAGTTTATCAATTTTTTCAGTTCCTACTTCTTTCTATTTTTCATTTTGCTTGTGCTAATGGAATTACAAGTCTTTATCTGGATTCTTCTACTACTGGTCACTACAACTGAGCTCCCTCTGCATTCTGTAGAGACTTCTTTCTCAGTCTCCCATCAGTCACATCCAGCATGTCTGCTTTCAACTGCCTGCTGCTGCTGCCGATGCTACCTTGTCAGTATCTGTCCTTTATGCTTCCAGAATTTTCTGCCTGAGCCTCACTCTGTATTCCATCCTCTCTTCCTTCCACTCTACCTGCCAATAGGATGATTTTCTTTGAGCAGATTTTATTGGGTTATTTTACTTCCAAATTTTTGCTGGTCTGTACTGTTTTGACCAAATAAACATTTCATATTTTGAGTCATAAGTCTTTGAAAGTACTAGTCAATCTCGACAGTGAATGCTATTTATATGTAATATACACAACTATTATATATATGAACAGAGAAATTTAAAACGTTTTATGGACCCCCAATTATACCATATTTGTACGTACCAGGCAGTTTCCTTTTAGTGCTGCAGGATATATTTTCTGACTAATATCAGTACAATCTAGAATATTCTACTAGTTATACAGCTCTCCATCTGGTATGGAGATAGGTCAGTCTCATTAAAACTCAACTCATTCCTCTACTCACACAGCAATTTATCACTAACTTTTTCATAATACTGCATCCCCCAGGGTCTGCACTGCTATCTGGTCCTCGGAACATTTACTAGAGACAAAACCTTTTTAATGTTTCCCAAAATAGATCATATGTGCCTATTGAGGGTATTAAGAACAACAGATGGGGATAGTGACTGAGGGTATACTACGGGGTCGCTTTCTGTTTGTTCACTTACAATTTCCTATGAAGACACTAAGTGATTTTTTTTCTAGAACAGGGTAAGTAGTCTAAGTTTGAGAACATATTTTCTAGATTAAAACAGTACTTCTATCTCCACTGCAGAATTCTCACAATACATAATTAGCTTTGACATTCCATGTGGGTCCAAAGCCAGAATAAAGAAGTATAACCTACCAATATTGTTGGTGTTTTTTTTCTTATGCTCTTGTCCTTCTACACGAGATGCATGATATAGAAAGTAAAATGCGCATTGAAAAGGTATGCATTTTACTTTTACTTTTTAAACACAGTCATGACGGTGGAACATTTTCAGAAATACATATAAGTGATAAGATGTAAAGTCTAGGGCAGAGCATGCTGCATTTTTTTTATGTCCATTGAGTGAGGCTCCCAGAAACTTGCTGCATTCAGATCACACTAGCAAAGAGGATCTGATCATTATTCTTGGTGGTTTTCATACAGAGGTACGCTTAGCCAAGGATTGGTTTTTCTCTTCAAATAGGTTCCCTGAATTCCTGTCTGTGTCTCTTCACATCCCAATCATTTGCTAGCTGTTATCTGAATGTCCAATGGGTGTCGGGTAACTTGAATGTCCATAATAGTAAGGAAAGGAAAGGTAGCAGCAGACCACTAATCTGTGTACTGACCAGGTCAAGTACCAACTGCTCTGAATCTGTTTCCTCCTCCACAAAATGGAAATATTTATATGTTGATTTCTGTGAGGACTCATGGGAATGTATACAATGCCAAAAAACTTAGGTACAGTAGCCTTTTCTTGGTGAAAAGCCTTATGCAGGTCAACATAAACTTTGGGTCAATGGGATCCAACAGACAAGTAACAATAACTAAGTGAAAAGTGGCAGACACTATGTTTTGTAGAGCCCTAGTAGTGAAAAAAGGACAGAGGCCCTCAGTGAAACCGTCCTTGACACCAGGGTACCCTGTATATATGCTGGCTTTCCTCTACCTCTAACAGCTGCAAAATCTCCATTTGCAAATACACCTTCACCTATCCTTTCAGTATTTCAGGATAAGCAAAAGGTCTTGAAAAACTTTGGTTGATTCATGACAGAAAAGAATAAAGTCAACTAAGCTTTATCTGAAATCACAGCTGTCAGATCTGCCTTCTGAGCAGAAAATGTACAGAATTAAATAGACACTCCATGGACAGATTGGGCTAAATAAATTCCTGACCCTCAGTATACTGATGTAGGAGCCCATCCAATTTTTGTTTATGTTTTCGTAACATAATTTTAATTATTCATGGGGAACTAACTAATGGCAGACAAAGCTCTGATTGATAAGTCTACAATGTTTAAAAATCTGTAGATAAGCAGACTTTTCTTAGGAACACAAGAAAACAGAAGATTCAACAATGCTGATTCTATTTATAAAATAATTTTTAGGTTACTGTTTTTCGATGTTGCTTGCAAATTTTTTCAATACCATCTACTACTTTGCCATAATTTGAGATGAAACAATCAAGATGTTTAAAAATTGGTTTGAGATATTTTCTGGTTTTTTTTTAGGAGGGGGCACACCATTCAATACTTAGGGGTTACTTCTGGCTTTATGCTCTGGAGTTACTCCTAGTTGACTTGAGGGACCATGTGAGATGCCAGGGATCTAACCCGGATGTAAGGCAATCCTCTACTTGCAATAGTATGACTATTACCCCTAGGGACAGTTTCTGAAATTTAAGTCTTTCTTCCTCATGCATACATGATTTATGGATCATGATTTACAATATTGTCAATATTAGTGTTTCAGAAATATAAAATTTACTGCCAGAGTATCAGCATTTTTCTATCTGTCTGATAGTGGCAGAGATTCTCAACATTCCCCTCTCATTAATGCACCCCTCACTTTCTTATATTTTATTGAAAAGTATCCTCTGTTATATAACAATATTTTTCTAGTATAAAGATAAAAAGCATATGTTAGAATCAAAATGATTTTTTAATTCAGCTCCAACTCCTCTAATCTAAAAAAATCACGAAAAAAGAGTGTAAAAATAAAAAATATAGGGAAAAATTTAGTTTAATGTTCAAAAAAAAAAGAAGGAAGAAACGTTTTTAGACAAGAAGTAAATAAAAGAAAAGGGCTACATATAAATAATGACAAAATTCAGAAATGACTTGCACCAGGGGTATTGAAACAATGTGAGTCCTGGATAGAGGAGAAACATTCAATTCTCTTTTTAATTTTAATTTAAAATATTATTCTAGAGAAGGAAATGTATGCCAAATCATATCAGTAATTGGAAAATTTTGCTGCAATGCAGTCTGTTTTGGGGGTGTGGCTGTGGGACTGAGGTGACCACCCCACACTCTCAGAAACAGCAGGCATGTTTCTAAGGGCAGATCAGGCAGGCTTCCTCATGGTGAGGGATGGCCATCAGAGAATATTGAGAAGAAGAAGAAGAAGAAGAAGAAGAAGAAGAAGAAGAAGAAGAAGAAGAAGAAGAAGAAGAAGAAGAAGAAGAAGAAGAAGAAGAAGAAGAAGAAGAAGAAGAAGAAGAAGGCAATGAGAGCATAGGGGGTTCTAGAACTCATCAGAAACCAGAGTGACTGCAGCAGGGATCACCCTCCCAGGATAATCACACCTTCTTGGGCATATGCCTCACTGACATGACCGCATACATATATTTTGGATGTGGTTTCCTGGCAGTATGTTTTTCCAATGCCACAGTGAACTGTGTCATCTGGAATACGGCAAAAGAAACTCTAAGGAGGTTAGAGAATCTTTCAAGAGACTGGGTTGTATTCTGAACTAGTCTCTGTGGTGCACCACCCTTCACTAACGTGGAACCACTGTTTTATGCTGCTCCTGAATAAAACACTCGAAAGAACTTCTCAGAGACATCCAAAGACAGGCTGAATGCTGATGCCTTTCTCACAGTCTACATCTTGTTTGCTTCTTCCTCAAGCTCTGTCTATATGCATTAGCTATTCCTGCTTGTTTCTGCCATTGGCTTTGTCTCAAACCCCAAAGATCCCAGAGGCCTGAGTCTGGTGTCAGGGAGCTCAGAGATAAAACAATCTCCTCCAGGACACATGGAGGGTGGACCCCTGCTGTCTCTCCCTCCCAGAAGTTTCAAGGAGTCCCTGTTAGAATTCCAGGCAGAGGTGACTCAGCACCTCAAAAGACAAGTTGGGAAGAGATACTCTGGTGCTATAGGGTCTTTATCTATATGGCCACAGAAGAAAATTCTATTGCCAGGTGGGGTGACATCAAGAGACAATCCTTATACTTACTATGTTGAAACTTCTGTGATCTCAATGGAAACAAAACCTGTCTCTGCCTTTTCCATTCTTTCAGGTTTGCACCAAAAAGTAAAGGCTCCAGATATCAATTCAGGAATCAAGTACAGAGAGAAAAAGAAAGTAGATTTCTGGGCATGTCCATGACCAAACTGGCTGCCAACAGGTGAGGAAAAGGTCTGGTTTTGAGTTGGTAGTTGAAACTAAAATGTGGGTGAAGTTGATGCGAGTTGGTTGTGTAGATTTCCAACCAACAGTGGCTTGCTTATATGTTTGAAGGACTAAAGGAAAGTTATATAATTGGCCAGACTATCAATGATCTCCACTTAGTTCTGTAAGTGTCTACAGATGGCAGGAACAAGAGGGTCTTTGACAGGATCTCATCATACTAAGTCATGATTAAATTCAAGTTCACTTACTTCTTAACTGAAGCCACAACTAAGGAGGCTGACAGCTAAAGAAGTATTGCTTGGAAATCAATCCTATATCCCTAGACTATAAATACACACAGGATAAGAAGGGCCTCGGGCAGGCTATGTATCCAATTTAGCAATTATTTATTTATGTGTAGCTTGGGAACTACACCTGAAGTCCTTGGTGGCTACTTAGGTGCTCTGTGCTCAGCTTATCATCATCATCATCATCCTTGGTGGTGATTTGGGGCTAATGCTGCCAGGCATGGAACCAGAGCCTCCAACACGAAAAGCATGGGCTCGGCCCATTGAACTCTTTCTGGTCCAAGTTCCTTAGAATGTATTCGGGTAATATAAATACTTTGCATTTTTGTTCATTTGAAGAAGTTAGGCCACAACAAGTGGTTTTCAGGGCCTAACCCTAGCCCTGTTCCCTGGAAAAACTTTTCATAGTGCCTGGAGGGACATTTAGAAGGGCCAGAAATGAAGTCAGGATTGGTATACTTTACATTTTAAGCAACTACTTAAACCCTTTTCCTTTGAAAGAACTTTTTTAAGTGTCTTTTTTCTTTTAAAACATTCCTTTTTATTGTTTTCTATCTTTTGCTTTCTGTCTCCATGCTTCTGTCTTTGACTCTCTGTCTTGCAATTTCATTGTTTCCTAGTTTTAGCAGTACTTGGAACATGCTAAGGATGTGCTATTTTACCAGTTCTCACAGTAAAATGTTATTATGCATGTTGGTTTGGGGACAGAGGCTCAGATAACTAGAGAGGTCCTATGGATTCAGTAAGGAAGACCTGCTCCATATTCTAGACCTCCAAGAAAATCTGGGACCTGAGAGAACCATTTGTCTTCTCAGAATCAGTGCTCAACACAGTGATGTTTTGAGTGAGGGGCTCAAACAGTGAGGGGCTCAGGATCTGTCGCTCCTAGAGCAGAGTCCCAGAAATAGGTCATCCACTTTTCTTTGTGGCATCACAGGATTTCCTCTGATATTGTCTTTTATCAGCATCTTCTGACTACCCAGATGTTGTCAAGTCTCATATTAAACTGAGAAGAAACTACAGAACATTGTTTTTATTTTCTTCCAGAAAGCATCCATTGTTTCTTAGGATTGGAGAATCTCAAAATGTCCTGTCCTTCATCTAAACAGCATTTCTTTGAAATAAGAAGGTTTCTCTTTTCTCTGCCAAACTCTCTAGTATTATGATTCACAATTTCCTAGGAAACACGTGAAACAGGAAAATTTATGTCCTATATTCTTCCTATATGAAAACTAAACTATTTTCCACATGATATCTAAGTATTGATATCTATATCACATCTAGTTGGCTCTAAAGGCTGTCATGGGATGTTGATCAGTTGTTGCTAGAACCAATTAAGATAATAAACGCTTTCTGAAATTCAATTTATTCTTTTGTTAATTTTGGGGGGGTCTGAATACCCCTGGATGTCTGTACCCCATGCACAATAAGTATCTTGCCATGTTTGAAGGGCATTGCTCTTAATAGTTCTTTGGAGTTCACACAGTGCCAGGAATCAGATTAAGACCTCCCTGTACAAAGCTTGTATTTAGTCTATTAATTTATCTTTCCACCCCATTTTTTCACTCTTATTATTTGTTTTCATCATCATTGTCATTATTGTTTATATCTGAAGTGCTCAGGGTTCATATGGTGAGACACAGGTGGCCATATTGGATGCTAGAGGTCAAACTTGGGTCAGCTTCCTGCCAAGCAAGGGCCTTTTCTTCTCTACTACCTCTCATGTTCCACCTTTTCTTTTTAATTCTTGAAGGAGTTTTATAGGGAAAAGTCTTTACAAATGATAACAACAAGCCTTAGAAGAGTTAATTAACTGGCCAGAGTCATCCACAGGATCACACAAAACAGAGACCAAGTCCTTAAGAGTTAAAAGCTCAGATTCCTGTGGCTCTCACAAGCTCCACACAGATTTTAAAACTCAATGGAACTTACTGCTGAAATTAGAATTTTAAAACAAAACAGATCTGATGGGCTAGGCTCCTAGAACCATTCTGCGAGGGATGAGCCAACTTTTGCTTCCAGGTCATTCTAGCAGCTAAATGAGTTTATGAAATGGGGTTCCTCAATAAAGCACATCACACATGATCCTAAGAGTGGTTTCTATTTCAGGATTGCATGTATGTGACTATGAATCCCTTAGCGCATCACTAGTGAAAGGAAGGCAGGTAAAACAGTGTCTGGCTACAGTCCTCTGTGGTCTCCAGGATTTGAGGAGAAAGGTCAGCAGCAAAATTGCACCACTACTGAAGGGAATCGCGTCATCAAAGCGTGAATGAGATTGTGGGGGATCCTGGATTTGGCATCACAATGGAGAACTGAAGAAGAGAAAGCAAGAGGAGACCATTCAGATGCCATGATCTGGGAGGTTGCTTATTTTTCAGACTGGAGAATTAGTCATCTCAGAGCTCCTGCTTCTGGTGTAGTAACAACTAGTTACTATACCTTGCTACTAACAACCTCGTTACTACTCCCTTGTTTTGGAGAGTTTGCTATTTGATTTATAACGGACCCTTAGTGGGAAACTCCAGGCTTTAGAGGAAAACACTCCTGATCTTGCCAGAATCTGGGTTTCCAGAAGCCTCACTTCTGCATTCCCTCCTCTTTCCTCTCCACACATCCATCTTCCTCCTTCTCCAGATGCCTGCAGGAGACAGCGTCCACGATGATTGTGACACTACAGCTTGTGTTTCATATTGTAACTGGGTTTCCACATCCTCCTCGCTGTGTTTTAAAAGCTCAAGAAGAGGAACAAGATGAATAATGAAATATAGGAATGCAGGAAAAGAGGAAGCTTCTGTGAGACACCAGCCCAACTGAAATACAAAGAATTATGGAGAAGTGACAGAAAGGGAAGCAAGAGTAAGGAATTGTATCTGGTGGCTTAGTACACACACACACAGATGGATACACTTATACTTTCTTAGGGCACACACAAATAGACACTTGCAGAGAAACCCATTGTCACAACACAGACATATTGGCATAATATAAACGAGACATTCACACATATACACAAACTAGAAAAAACGAACACTAACAGATGTACATATAAACAGCCATGACTTATACATGGTAGCACACATAAGGAAACATATCCTACACCTAGATGCTCACACACAGAGATATGTACTTATACCTACTTACATGAGATCCTGCAACACAACATACTCATTCAGGCACATACACCCTCATATATACACAGACTTTCTTTTATGAAAATCAAATGTTGGAGAGAGACAAGTCCTTAATTTTCCACCTGAACATGGCACCCATGGGACTCAGCAATGTAGCTGGAAGAAAGGGGATTGCCCAAGCAATCAACACATTAATTAACACTAGATTTAAAAATTTCTGGAAATTCTAAGAAATAATTTTTTTCTTGTAATTGAAGGTCAGCATTAAATAAAAAAGGTAACATTTCCTTGTATTTGAGTACACATTTTATTTTATTTTATTTTATTTTTTTGGTTTTTGGGCCACACCCGCCTGTGCTCAGGGGTTACTCCTGGCTCTATGCTCAGAAGTCGCTCCTGGTAGGCACGGGGGATCATATGGGACGTCGGGATTCAAACTAACCACCTTATGTCCTGGATTGGCTGCTTGCAAGGCAAATACCGCTGTGCTATTTCTCCGGCCCCTATTTTATTTTTAATGAATAATTACTTTATTTAAGCACAGTGGTTACATAATTGTTCAGAATTGAGTTTTAGCCATAGAATATTCCATCCTTCACCAGTGCACTTTGGCCACCACCAATGTTCCCGGTTTCCCTCCCAACCACCCACCCTACCTATCTTTAGGACAGGCATTTTGCTTCTCTGTCTCTGTATCTCTCTTTCTGTATCTCTCCTTTTTGACACTGTGGTTTGCACTATCGTTAATGAAGGGATACCATGTATGTCACGTTACCCCCTTTCAGCACCAGTTCTTGTCCAGAGGGATCAGAGTAAAAATTTAAATTTGGGGCTGAGACAAAAGAATAAATGAAACAGAAAGTAAAGTGTATTCATTCAGGGAGATAATCTTTGGGACCTCCTGATACCATTTTTTTTTTAAAGTACAAACAAAAGTAAGCTAAGAGAGTTAAACCTGAAATCTAAGGGGAAGAAAAGGAAGACACCGAGGTAACGGGTTTGCAGCACTTTCTGTTGGCGGAGATAACAGCAGCAGGGCTGATTCCAAAGATGCCAGTGGGCAGTCTGGGGATATGTGAAAAACAAACCTTATCTAGCACTTTCACAGGCAGAGGGGCAGGGCTAGGAGCCCAGTGAGGAGGCCTTCTAGCCTGTCCAACCTCTGGGATCTCTGCATTGACTTGGAAAGTTCAACAGCTTTTCTAACAACTGCAGGTTATAGGATGAATGAAATCGTCTCCCTCTTCCTTATTTTCCCAAAGAGAAACTGGTTACTCTGAGAATTGCTGCTGTGCTTGTATCAAAGTCAGATGAGCCCATAACCCTTCACTTGGAATGAATTTCAACCCTGCCATTGAGTCACTGTAAATCGACAAGTTGACATTGGTCTTAAACCTGAAAAGAGTGAGACTGCACCCAGAAGACTGGACAGAGGACAAGAGCACAGCCTGTAGAGGTCGCCTATGTGTATACAGGTGGCATGTAGTAAGCTAACTCTGAGGACACTGAAAAACTCTCCCCTGTTTTTCATAACTACCTTCTACTCTGTCAGACTCTCAACTATCCCCAACGACAAAGACCCTAAAGGAGTTTCAGTCTCTATGGGATTCTGTTAGTGAGTTTGCACCTGATGAAGAAGGAGTATGGAAGGCCTCATCATTCCCTTGAGAACAGAGGCCAGTTCTCAAGGACTCCAGGGAGGGAGGCTCTAAGATGGTGGTCTTTTCCTTCATCCAAGATCCAGGCATGCTCTATCACCCCCATTACTCTACCCTGCAAGCTTCCTGGGAGAATAAACTAGACAAATTTCTATGCATCATACATCATTATTACTTCAATATAGTACCCTGGACACTCACTATTTCACTACAAGAGGGCTGGGTAAAAATCAAAATATTCATTTTCCTTAAACAGGAAATGCAACATATTAAATGCAACATACTCAAAATGTCTTTACTGTGTGTCTGCAGAGTCAACCCTGACATGGGAGCCATAGGTTTGCCATCAGGGTCTCTGGATAATTCTAAAATACTTGCCAACACTTAGAATAAGAAGAGCATAAAAGCTTAGAAAGATTTACTATAGGTGCCTGGGTTTCCATAATGGCTGAGCGATTACTTCTACCTTTTTGGCTAGTTGTCTTTTCATCTTTTAGCCTTCATTATTTTCCTACCTACTTTAAACAAACCACATGAGTGTGAAGCCCTTTACTGTACCACTTCCTTGTTTACACATCCTCAGTCCCACCCTCTCCAGCAGCTATAAGTTGAGTACTCTTTGTCCTGTGTACCGAGGGCTCTAAGGCTACAAACAATTGCGGCCAGGTAGGATCAGCACAAAAGTACACTCACTCTATGCTAGGAAATGCTTGGACGACAAAGATTACATGCTGCAGACTAGGGAGAAATCTATGGAATGGAGCCCAGCTCATCACCCCTCCCACCCACACCCACACCCTAATCAGTGATATCAGTGGCTCTGCATCTTTGCTCTGAATTTCTCTCTTTCTTCCTCCCATGTGTGCTGCCTCCCAGAACCACTTTCACAGGAAATGAAGGTCTGCTCTCCGTGCATGTTGGTTGGTTTGCCTGAGAAGTCAGCCAGGCAGGAGAAGTGCTTTGCATGTCCAAAGTGTAAGCCTGATGTTGTACATCGTGTATTGAAGATAAACATAGACATTGTAAGAGGACACCCAGCTATCAACTCCACTTAAAGATGTTCCCCCAACTTCCCCCTTCCTTAAACCTCTTTCTTTGATATGTAAAAACCCACTGGATAGGTGCTTTTGTCTCCTTCTCAACCTTCCCGCTCCTGGTGGATAGGTATTGACATATAAAGAAAAGTTAGTTTTGGTGTTTAGAGACACTATGAGGAAGAAGCCACAGAAGCCACTTTCTTTTCTTTTCTTTTCTTTTTTTTTGGTTTTTGGGTCACACCCAGTGATGCTCAGAGGTTACTCCTGGCTTTGTGCACAGAAAACGCTCCTGGCTTGGGGGGCCATATGGGACACTGGGGTATTGAAGTGTGCACGGTCCATCTTAGGTTAGCACGTGCAAGGCAAAAGCCTTACTGCTTATGCCACTGCTCCAGCCCCCAAGAAGCCACTCTTAAAAGCCACTGATTTCTGACTTTCTTGACTGGCTTGGTGTATTATTTCTTTGTCACTACCCTGCTTCTTAAGACCTGGCTGCATGGGATTTAGAAAAACAGTGCTTGGGGTGATCTCACAACTCATGGATTTTTGTTTGTTTGTTTGTTTGTGTTTTGGGGGGCCACACTGCATGATGCTCAGGGGTTACTCCTGGCTATGTGCTCAGAAATTGCTCCTGGCTTGGGGGACCATATGGATGCCGGGGGGGGGGGGGCGGGGGGATTGAACCACAGTCCATCCTAGGTCAATCGCATGCAAGGCAAATGCTCTACTACTGCGCCATCACTTTGCTCCATCCAGCTAATGGGTTTTTATTTTACAGACCTCAAAAAATAAATTAAAACTGTCCAGGGATTCTGAGCTCGGATTCTTTTGGCTCTGACAATTTTAATATAGTCTTGGATTTCTGGCTATGGGACAGGCTGGGTTATAGACCTTCATCTTGTAAGTCTTCCATCTTGTAAGAGGCATAGAAAGCTGTAAAAGCACAAGTAAAAGGATGCTGGTATTTTTAATACTTGAAGTTTTAGTAACATGTGAATAGACTTGAGGATTTAGTAACAAAGAGATCCTTCATTAACCATGACAAGTACTAAAGCATGAAGCCAAACTGGCTTTCCTTTGCTCCTCATTCTCTTAGGCAGAAAGTAGGGCTCACAATATAGCACTAACATTTTGTCTTCAATATCTTCACTGGTGGCATAACTCTGATGGCCAGATTCTCTACTGGTAACTTCAGAGAGCCACTGAGGCTGGAAGTTTAATAGACTGGAATAAGTAAACATTCCTACTCCTCTCACCAACTTGCAGTCAAGCATTTCTGAAATCAAACCTCAAGTTTAAATTCTAGAAAGAGATAA